>NC_142441.1:80438787-80741818 GCF_059453495.1 Arachis ipaensis | reverse complement strand
CTTCTTTCTGTCTGAAGGTTTGAACATCAGCTCTAAGCTTGCTCAGCTTTTGAGGAGGAAAGTACTTGGCTAAGAAAGTCGTGACCAGCTTATCCCAAGAGTTCAGGCTGTCTTTGGGTTGAGAATCCAACCATAATCTAGCTCTGTCTCTTACAGCAAAAGGGAAAAGCATGAGCCTGTAGACTTCAGGATCTACTCCATTAGTCTTAATAGTATCACATATCTGCAAGAATTCAGTTAAGAACTGAAAAGGATCTTCAGATGGAAGTCCATGAAACTTGTAGTTCTGCTGCGTCAGAGAAACTAATTGAGGTTTCAGCTCAAAGTTTTTTGCTCCAATGGCAGGAATGGAGATGCTTCTTCCATGTAAATTGGAATTAGGTGCAGTAAAGTCACCAAGCATCTTCCTTGCATTATTATTATTTTCGGCTGTCATATCCTTTTCTTGTTCGAAAATTTCTGAAGGGTTATCTCTGGATTGTTGTAATTTAGCTTCTCTTAATTTTCTCTTCAGAGTCCTTTCAGGTTCTGGATCTGCTTCAACAAGAATGTTCTTGTCCTTGCTCCTGCTCATATGACAAAGAAGAGGGCACACAAAAATAATAATAATAATAATATGGGTCCTTTATGCCACAGTATAGGGATCCCTTTGTGAGTGGAAGAAAAGAGGGAGACAAAGAATGTAATATAATGGAAGAAACACAACTGTGAGGATGGCAGAGATGTGATATGAGATGTTAGTAGATGAATAAATAAATAGAATAAGATGAGAGAGAAGGAATTTTCGAAAATGCTTTTTGAAAAAGAGTTAGTGATTTTTGAAAATAGTTTTTGAAAAATGTTAGTAATTTTTGAATAATTAAGATTTAAAAATTAAAAATTAAAATAATTAATAAATTAAAAAGAAATTTTGAAAAAGGGGGAAGATATTTTCGAAAATGAGAGAAAGAGAGTTAGTTAGGTGGTTTTGAAAAAGTTAAGAAACAAACAAAAAGTTAGTTAGTTAGTTGAAACAAATTTTGAAAACCAATTTTGAAAAGATAAGAAGTTAGAAAGTTAGAGAAGATATTTTGAAATCAAATTTTTGAAAAAGATAAGAAGATATTTTTGAAAAGATATGATAGAAATTAGTTTTTGAAAAAGATTTGATTTTTAAAATCTCAATTAATGACTTGATTCACAAGAAATGACAAGATATGATTCTAGAACTTAAAGTTTGAATCTTTCTTAACAAGCAAGTAACAAACTTCAAATTTTTGAATCAAAACATTAATTGATTAAGTTATTTTCGAAAATTTGATATAAAAATAAGAAAAAGATTTTTGAAAAATATTTTTGGAATTTTCAAAAATACTTAAGAATTTTGAAAAAGATTTGATTTTTGAAAAAGATTTTGAAAAAGATAAGATTTTCAAATTGAAAATTTGATTTGACTCATAAGAAACAACTTTGATTTTTAAAAATTTTTGAAAAAGTCAACTCAATTTTCGAATTTGATGAGAGAAAAAGGGAAAGATAGTTTTTTTTTTTTTGAAATTTTTATGAAAAACATGAAAATTATGCAATGCATGAAATTTTTTAGATCAAAACAATGAATGCATGCAATAATGCTATGAATGTCAAGATGAACACCAAGAACATTATGAAGATCATGATGAACATCAAGAACACATTTTTGAAAAATTTTTAATGCAAAGAAAACATGTAAGACACCAAACTTAGAAATTTTTCATGTTTAGACTCTAACAAACGAAAAATGCACATGAAAAACAACTAAAGATGCAAAACAAGAAAACATCAAGATCAAACAAGAGGACTTACCAAGAACAACTTGAAGATCATGAAGAACACTATGAATGCATGAATTTTCGAAAAATGCAAGATGCACATGCAATTGACACCAAACTTATAACATGACTCAAGACTCAAACAAGAAACAGAAAAATATTTTTGATTTTTATGATTTTCTAATTTTTTTTTGGATTTTTTCAAAAATTATTTGAAAAAGAAAAATAAGGATTCCAAAATTTTTAATATGAATTCCAGGAATCTTGCATTCTTAGTCTAAAGCTTCAGTCCAGGAATTAGACATGGCTCACTAGCCAGCCAAGCTTTCAATGAAAGCTCCGGTCCAAAACACTAGACATGGCCAATGGCCAGCCAAGCTTCAGCATGTAATTCAGACATGACACGCCTGACATACTCATTCCCAAAGGAATTAGACATGGCTTTACCGCCAGCCAGGCTTCACATGCTTCATGAAACACTAGAATTCATTCTTTAAAATTTTGAATCTAAAATTTTTGAAAACATTTTTTTTTCGAAAACAAAGGAGAAAATTTTGAAAGGTTTTTGAAAAATTTTTGAAATTAAAACAAAAAGAAAATTACCTAATCTGAGCAACAAGATGAACCGTCAGTTGTCCAAACTCGAACAATCCCCGGCAACGGCACCAAAAACTTGGTGTTGTTGCCGGGATTGGGATCTCAGACAATTCTTGGCGCCAAACAGGAACAATTAAGTCCCCGGCAACGGCGCCAAAAACTTGGTGCACGAAATTGTGATGTCCAGGCTCGAACAATCCCTGGCAACGTGAGCAACTTGGTACGCGTAATCGTGATTACACTTTAATTATGTAAAATTCATGGCTCTTTCTTTCCCTGGTAATGGCGCCAAGAACATTATGCCAATACCATGGTTCACAACTTCGATACAACTAACCAGCAAGTGCACTGGGTCGTCCAAGTAATACCTTACGTGAGTAAGGGTCGAATCCCACGGAGATTGTTGGTATAAAGCAAGCTATGGTCACCTTGCAAATCTCAGTTAGGCAGATATAAATGGATAATGGTGTTTTCGAATTTAATATAATAAAATAGGGATAGAAATACTTATGTAATTCATTGGTGAGAATTTCAGATAAGCGAATGGAGATGCTTTCGTTCCTCTGAACCTCTGCTTTCCTGCTATCTTCATCCAATCAGTCTTACTTCTTTCCATGGCTGGCTTTATGCAAGGGCATCACCGTTGTCAGTGGCTACATCCCCTCCTCTCAGTTAAAAATATGCTCACATGCTCTGTCACAGCACGGCTAATCATCTGTCGGTTCTCGATCATGCTGGAATAGGATTTACCCTCCTTTTGCGTCTGAAACTAACGCCCAGCACTCGCGAGTTTGAAGCTCGTCACAGTCATTCAATCATTGAATCCTACTCGGAATACCACAGACAAGGTTTAGACTTTCCGGATTCTCTTGAATGCCGCCATCATTCTAGCTTACGCCACGAAGATTCTGGTTAGGAGATCTAAGAGATATTCATTCTAGCTTAATTCATGTAGAACAGAAGTGTTTGTCAGGCACGCGTTCATAAGGGAGAAGGATGATGAGCGTCACACATAATCATCACCTTCATCATTTTCTTGGGTGCGAATGGATATCTTAGAAGCGAAATAAGATGAATTGAATAGAAAACAGTAGTACTTTGCATTAATCTTTGAGGAACAGCAGAGCTCCACACCTTAATCTATGGAGTGTAGAAACTCTACCGTTAAAAATACATGAGTAAAAGTCCAGGCATGGCCAAGAGGCCACCCCTCAATTGTGATCTAAGATAGCATACAACTGATCAAAGATACCAAATACAATAGTAAAAGGTCCTATTTATAATAAACTAGTCACTAGGGTTTACATGAGTAAGTAATTGATGCATAAATCCACTTCCGGGGCCCACTTGGTGTGTGTTTGGGCTGAGCTTAAGTGTTGCACGTGTAGAGGTCCTTCTTGGAGTTGAACGCCAGTATTTGTGCCAGTTTGGGCGTTCAACTTTGGTTTTGGCTCCTTTTCTGGCGCTGGACGCCAGATTTGAGTAGAAAGCTGGCGTTGAACGCCAGTTTACGTCGTCTATTCTTGGCCAAAGTATAGACTATTATATATTTCTGGAAAGCCCTGGATGTCTACTTTCCAACGCAATTAGAAGCGCGCCATTTCGAGTTCTGTAGCTCCAGAAAATCCACTTTGAGTGCAGGGAGGTCAGAATCCAACAGCATCAGCAGTCCTTCTTCAACCTCTGAATCTGATTTTTGCTCAAGTCCCTCAATTTCAGTCAGAAAATACCTGAAATCACAGAAAAACACACAAACTCATAGTAAAGTCCAGAAATGTGAATTTAACATAAAAACTAATGAAAACATCCCTAAAAGTAACTAGATCCTACTAAAAACATACTAAAAACAATGTCAAAAAGCGTATAAATTATCCGCTCATCAAGGGGTGACCCATGACAATCACCCAATATTCGGTACTCGCTTAGCCAGGATCCACGTGCCTGACAACCACAAAGCGGTCTACATGATGTTCAACATAGTCATTGGACGACAATTGGAGTATATTCTATTGGATATCTAATACACAGACCGAGTCTATGAGATTAGTATCTTCGTGGTATAGGCTAGAACCAATTGGCAGCCATTCCTGGGATCCGCAAAGTCTAAACCTTGTCTGTGGTATTCCGAGTAGGATCTGGGAAGGAATGACTGTGATGAGCTTCAAACCTGCGAATGTTGGGCGCAGTGACAGTGTGCAAAAGGATCAATGGATTCTATTCCGATGCTAGCGGGAACTGATAGATGATTAGCCATGCGGTAGTTGTGCTTGGTATTTTTCATCCTAGACGAGATATCCGACAGTTGATTAGCCATGCAAAAACCATAGAGGACCATTTTCACTGAGAGGATCCTATAGCTTGCCATGGAAGGGAGCACGCATGGTTGGAAGAAGGCAATAGGAAAGTAGAGGTTCAGAAGCAACAAAGCATCTCCAGACGCTTATCTGAAATTTCTATCAATGAATTACATAAGTAACTTTATCTTATTTAATGTTTTATTTATATTTTAATTATCAAAACCTCATAACCATTTGAATCTGCCTAACTGAGATTTACAAGATGACCATAGCTTGCTTCAAGCCGACAATCTTTGTGGGATCGACCCTTACTCACGTAAGGTTTATTACTTGGACGACCTTGTGCACTTGCTGGTTAGTTGTGCGGAGTTGTGAAAAGTGTGAATAATGATTTCCCACACCAGGTGACGCGCTTGATACGGTTGCAGTGTAAAGTCTGGGGCTCCAGCTTCTTGGAGAGTAATTCTCCTGGGCTCTACGATGTTACCTGCACGTAAATCAACTGAATTAGTAGTAGAGGAGCTTGTTTCTTCCTTAAATAATGCTTCAGATTCGCTCTCAGATAAGACTGGTGAATTGGCAATAACCACTTCACCACCCTCAGAGGCTAACCGACGCCGAGCTCGCCTAATACGTGAAAGAGTTCTTTCGATTTCAGAATCAAATGCGGCTAAGCTCGGATCAGGCATTGAACACGTCATTCAACGAAAGAAACATACAGCTCATAGTAATAAAATAAAATAAATAAAAAATGCAAATAAATAAATTCCAACCAATAAATTAGCACACTGTTGCAACTCCCCGGCAACGGCGCCAAAAATTGACGTGGTAGAAATTGGCCGATTAAGAAATTAATATAAGAAATACGTTGCAAGTACAGTTCTTAACCAGTAAAAATCCGCTTATCAATTTAGAAAGGTTGTCACAAGTTTAGAATAAAAATACTGGGAATAGGAATCCCAGGTCGTCTCCCAACGAGTTGACAAAAGAGTACCGTTTTATTAGTCAGGGGTTTTCCGTGAATTTTTAAGAGTTGAAGAACAGAAAAATAAATGATTGAGAATTTATATAATCAAATAAAAGCCTTGACCGAGGGTAGATTAATTGGAAGTTCTATCCTTGTTGGAATTTCTCAAATGTAGTATCAAGAGGTTGTTATTTTCACTTAGTTAACCCTTACTAAATAAAGGAAAGTCAAGTAATTGAGCTAACTCTTATTCGCAAGTCCTAATCCTCTCATTTGGGAAGGATTAGCGTTAGTGAATAGATAATTAACCAATAACTTCCAATTTAACTAATCACTTCAGCATTCCAACTCAAGTGTCTCCTTTTAATCAACCCCATAGTCAAGTAGGGAATCTACTCCATTGACATGAATGTAACGTTCAAAGAAATATAAGAAGATATGATAAATTAAATAAAATAGAAACTGAAAAATAATTAAAGGTAAAAGTAGTTCTTTGCATTAATAAATCCCAAAATTATAAACATACTTATCCAAACAGGGTTAATGGGCAATAAAAGAGTAAAGGAATAAAAAAACAAACTAGAATAATGAAACTTCCACGGAGGTAGTGACTCTTCTCAATATCCAAAGCAAAAGCATAAAACTAGAAAACTAGAAATCTATAAATGTAAAGGAACCCTAGAGGAAGTAGTGAATTTTTTCTAAGATTCAAAACTAAAACTAGAAACTATGCTAATGAGAATGTGTGTTGAGTCTCTGCTTGTACCCTGGATCTAGTCTGTGTTTCTGGGCTGAAAACTGGGTCCAAACTCGGCCCAAAATTGCCCCCAGCATTTTTTGCGATTTCTACAGGTCGTGCATGTCACGCGTACGCGTTAGTCACGCTTATGCGTCGCTGGTCATCTTCGCGTGTCACGCGTACACGTCAGGCACGGGCACGCGTCGCCGTGCAAACTCCAATCCACACGTACACGTCAGGTACACCCATGCGTCGCTGTGATTTTCTCCAGATCGCGCGCACGCGTGAGCCATGCGTGTGCGTTGATGCTCGCTGGTTATCTCCTGAGTTTCTTGTGTTCCTTCCATTTTTGCAAGCTTCCTCTCCATCCTCTAAGTCATTCCTGGCCTATAAAGCCTGAAACACTTAACACACGGATCACGGCATCGAATGGTATAAAGGGGAATTAAAATACATAAATTAAAGGCTTAGGAAGCAAGTTTTCAATCATAGAACAAAACTAGGAAGGAGTTGTAAAATCATGCAAATCATATGAATAAGTGAGTAAAGAGTTGATAAAAACCACTCAAATTAGCACAGGATAAACCACAAAATAGTGGTTTATTAGTTATCATAGGTTGATTGGAACTTTTGCTTCTTGTCAAATAGTTTCGCATAAGTGCGAGAATACCTCTCTTCAGCCCTCTTCTTCATCTCCTTTGCCAACTTTTACGCTGCCTCAGCCTTGGTAGCCCGGGCCTTAGCCTTCTCCAAATCTGATTCCAACTTATTAATTCTTTCTTCCAGTTTGGTTTTCAAACCATTCAACCTGTCCACATAAGCTCGGGCGGCCTCCAGAAATTTCCTAGTAGCACTAATGGGAGACTTCTTAAATTCCTTGGCAATGGTTGTGCTCAGACCAGCCATCCAAATGCAGTCATATACTGAAGGTGGTTGAGAATGGACACATCGTCGGTGGAAGGAAAGCTGTAGGGTAAGATGTGCTCTTCACTCCAGCCAAAACCATCAAAGCCTTTATCATTAATACCCGTCCCGCCAGTAGTCTTCTATTTTTTAGGGCCAGCCCCAAAGTTATAGGAGATGGAGGCGTGCCTGAGCTCGCCAAAGGGGGATCAGGAGGAATCAAATGGACGCCATGAGTAGGGATAGTCTTTCTCTGACCCTGAGGACCCGAACTCAGCTTCTTCGGAGGAATTCGGGAAGAGCCTTCACCGGCTCCTTTGTTCTGGAGATTTTGAGCAGCGACAGTCTTCTTGGTCTTGTGCAGGAACATTATTGAAGTAGATCCCGAAGCCATCTCTGAGGAAAAGCAAGGAAACACAAAAGAGTTACTAAACACACATCCATAGCAAGAAGGAAATGACGCTAAGACAAGAGGTCAGGAACTACCTAACTTCGATTGGAGAAGGTTGGGATCCCCCAAAAATTTCTTCATGTCCAAGTGAGGAGCTCGACCCTAGTGCTCTTCCAAAACACCAACAAAAGCCTTCTCCACCTCTAATGAGCGGATAATTTATACGCTTTTTGGCATTGTTTTTACATAGATTTTAGTATGATTTAGTTAGTTTTTACTATGTTTTTATTAGTTTTTATGCAAAATTTACATTTCTGGACTTTACTATGAGTTTGTGTGTTTTTCTGTGATTTCAGGTATTTTCTGGTTGAACTTGAGGGACCTGAGCAAATTCTGATTTAGAGGCTGAAAAAGGACTGCAGATGTTGTTGGATTCTGACCTCCCTGCACTCAAAATAGATTTTCTGGAGCTACAAGTGTCCAAATGGAGAGCTCTTAATTGCGTTGGAAAGTAGACATCCAGGGCTTTCCAGAAATATATAATAGTCTATACTTTCTCCGAGTTTAGACGACTCAAACTAGCGTTCAACGCCAGTTCTTTGCCCTATTTTGGCGTTAAACGCCAGAAACAGGTTACAAGTTGGAGTTAAACGCCCAAAACAGGTTACAACCTAGTGTTTAACTCCAAAAACAGCCTAGGCATGTGTAAAGCTTAAGTCTCAGCCCCAGCACACACCAAGTAGGCCCCGGAAGTGGATTTCTGCACTATCTATCAGAGTTTACTCATTTTCTGTAAACCTAGGTTACTAGTTTAGTATTTAAACAACTTTTAGAGATTTATTTTGTATCTCATGACATTTTAGATCTGAACTTTGTACTCTTTAACGGCATGAGTCTCTAAACTCCATTGTTGGGGGTGAGGAGCTCTGCTGTGTCTCGATGAATTAATGCAATCACTTCTGTTTTCCATTCAAACACACTTGTTTCTATCTAAGATATTTATTCGCACTCCAATATGATGAATGTGATGATCCGTGACACTCATCACCATTCTCAACCTATGAATGCGTGCTTGACAACCACCTCCGTTCTATATTAGATTGAATGAGTATCTCTTAGATTCCTTAATCAGAGTCTTCATGGTATAAGCTAGAATCCATTGGCAGCATTCTTGAGAATCCGGAAAGTCTAAACCTTGTCTGTGGTATTCCGAGTAGGATTCAGGGATTGGATGACTGTGACGAGCTTCAAACTCACAAGGGTTGGGCGTCGTGACAGACACAAAAGGATCAATGGATCCTATTCCAGCATGAGTGAGAACCGACAGATGATTAGCTGTGCGGTGACAGCGCACCTGCACCATTTTCACTGAGAGGATGGATGGTAGCCATTGACAATGGTGATCCACCAACACACAGGTTGCCATAGGAGGAACCTTGCGTGCGTGAAGAAGAGGACAGGGGGAAAGCAGAGATTCAGAAGATAAAGCATCTCCAAAACTCCAACATATTCTTCATTACTGCATAACAAGTATTTAATTCATGATCTTTTATTTTTCGCAATCCAAACTAATAATTATAATTGATTTCCTGACTAAGAAATACAAAATAACCATAGCTTGCTTCAAGCCGACAATCTCCGTGGGATCGACCCTTACTCACGTAAGGTATTACTTAGACGACGCAGTGCACTTGCTGGTTAGTGGTACGAGTTGTGAAAAGTGTGATTTACAATTCGTGCACCAAGTTTTTGGCGCCGTTGCCGGGGATTGTTCAAGTTTGGACAACTGACGGTTTATTTTGTTGCTTAGATTAGGAAAAATTTTTATTTTTGGTTTAGAGTCTTCTATTATTGTTTGTGGTTGAGATTCTTTTTTTAAATCCTTATTTTCTCTTTTTAATTTTTTCGAAAATTTTTTAAACTGATAATTGAGTTTTTTTATTTGAGTTTAGTTTCATATTTTAAGTTTGGTGTCCATTGCATGTTTTTGTTTTCTTTTAAATTTTCGAATTTGTGTTCCTTGTTCTTTCTTAATCTTCAAGTTGTTCTTGTTTATTTTCCTTGTTTTGTGATTTTTCTTGTTTTTCTTATTTTTCTTGTGCATTTTCAAATTATTAGTATCCAAAAAAAATTTAAAATATTTTATACATTAAATACCTTTATTAAAACACTTTCAATTTATAGCTCAATTAGCTAGAGCGGTGTTCTTATGTTCTTGGTAATTGGGAATCTTCCTTTTAAAACTTTTTCAAAAATAATTTTTCTTTGACTAAATCTCATGTCAAACTTATAAGTTTGGTGTTATCTTGTTATTTTTTTATTTTATTTTAGAAAAATTATTTTTAGTGTTCTAAAAGTTTTAAGTTTGATGTTCTTTTTATGTTCTTGTGAGTCTTCAAAGTGTTCTTGAGGCTTCTTTGTGTTTCGATCTTAAAATCTTTAAGTTTAGTATTCCTTGGTGTTTTCCCTCCAAAACTTTCGAAAAACAAGGAGCATTAGATCTAAAAATTTTAAGTCTTGTGTCATTTTATTGTTTTTCTCTTTCCTCATTAAATTCAAAAATATCTTTTCTCTTTATTTTAAATTGAGTTTCGAAAATTACTTTTAAAAATTCAGATTTTTATTTTAAAAATAAATTTTTTTCAAAATTCAAAATCTTTTTCAAAAATCATATCCAAAGTTTTTCAAATCTTCTCAATTAAGCAATTATTCTCACTTTCAAATTTATCTTTTCTCTAAGTTTTCGAAATTTACATTCTAATTTCTAATTATTCTATTTTTATTTTATCTTATTATTTTTAATTATCTTAATAATTTGGTTTATTCTACTTAAATAAAATAAAAAAATAAAAATATATTTTATTTGCAATTCATACCAATTCCCTTCTCTCCATCATGGACTTAAGTGGAAATGAACAGTCCAGAAGGACTCTGAGGTCATATGCTAACCCCATTACTGCTTTTTATGGGAGTAGCATCTGTATACCTCCCATCAAAGCAGACAGTTTTGAGCTAAATCCTCAGCTCATTGTCATGGTGCAGCAAAACTGCCAGTATTCCGGTCTTCCACAGTACGTGACAAGGAGGTAGATCAGGATGTATACAGACTGTTACTGTTTTCATTTGCTGTAAAAGATCAAGCTAAAAGGTGGTTAAATAACCAACCCACAACAAGCATAAGGACATGGAAACAGTTATCAGATAAATTCCTGAATCAATATTTCCCTCCAAAAAGGATGACACAGCTAAGGCTGGACATCCAAGGCTTTAAACAAGAGGATGACAAATCCCTTTATAATGCCTGGGAGAGGTACAGAGGGATGCTAAGGAAATGCCCCTCTGAAATGTTTTCAGAGTAGGTACAATTGAACATCTTCTACTATGGGCTTACAGAAGGAGCTCAGATGTCCTTAGACCACTCAGCTGGTGGATCTATACACATGAGGAAAACTATTGAAGAGGCTCAAGTGCTTATTGATATAGTTGCTAGAAACCAGCATCTATACATAAGTAATGGGTCCTCCATAAAAGAAGAAGTCAAAGCAGTGTCTACTGAACTTGGACCTCTAGAACAAGTTGCTGAACTCAATCAATAATTGTGTTTTCTAACAAAACAGCTAGCAGAATTCAAGGAGATGCTACAAGACACTAAAAATGCTAATAAAAATATGGAAGCACAATTGAATCAGACAAAACAGCAGTTATCAAAGCAGATAACAGAAGAGTGCCAGGCAGTTCAATTAAGAAGCGGGAAAACATTAGATACCTCACTTCAGAGCAGCAGAAAGCCAAGGAAAGAACAACTGACAAAAGATGAGCAAAACATTATCCAAAATCCCTCTGAGGACAGTAAGAGCCCTGAAAGGAACAATTCTGGCATTCAAACGCCAGAAACAGGCAAGGAGCTGGCGTCAAACGCCCAATGGAAGCTCAGTTCTGGCGTTCAAACGCCAAAAACAGGTAAGAAGCCAGCGTTCAACGCCAATCAAGCTTCTAACCCTGGCATTCAAACACCAGTGAGGGATCAGACACACACAAGTGCTGATAACAACCCCTCTAAAAAGGCTTCTCCAACCACCTTTGTAGGAAATAAACCTGCAGCAACCAAGGTTGAAGAATACAAAGCCAAGATGCCTTATCCTCAAAAACTCCGCCAAGAGAAACATGATAAGCAATTTGCCCGTTTTGCAGACTATCTTAGGACTTTTGAAATAAAGATTTCGTTTGCAGAGGCACTTGAGCAAATACCCTCTTATGCCAAGTTCATGAAAGAGATCTTCAGTCATAAGAAGGATTGGAGAGAAACTGAAAGAGTTATCCTCACTGAAGAATGCAGTGCAGTTATTCTGGAAAGCTTCCCAGAAAAGCTTAAAGATCCCGGGAGCTCTATGATACCATGCATATTAAAGGGTAATTGCACCAAGACAGCTTTATGTGATCTTGGGGCAAGCATCAACCTAATACCTGCATCTACTATTAGAAAGCTTGGTTTTACTGAAGAAGTCAAACCAACCCAGATATGTCTCCAACTTGCTGATGGCTCCATTAAATACCCATCAAGCGTGATTGAAGACATGATTGTCAGGGTTGGGCCATTCGCCTTTCCCACTGACTTTGTGGTGCTGAAAAAGTTGATCTTATTGACTCTTTAGTAGATGAGATCAACATGGCTGAGAGTCTCGAATCAGAGCTGGAAGACATCTTTAAAGATGTTCAGCCTTATCTGGAGGATTCAAAGGAATTGAAAGAGCCTCTGAAACTTCCTCAAGAAGAGGAAAAACCTCCTAAACTCAAGCTCAAACCATTACCACCATCCTTGAAATATGTATTTCTGGGAGAAATGTGACACTTTTCCAGTGATCATAAGCTCTGCTTTAAATCCCCTGGAAGAGAAGTACTACGTCAAGTGCTAGGGACACACAAGACAGCTCTTGGGTGGTCCATAAGTGATGTTAAGGGCATCAGCCCAGCAAGATGCATGCACAAAATCCTATTGGAGGACGATGCTAAGCCAGTGGTTCAACCACAGAGGCGGCTAAATCCAGCCATGAAGGAAGTGGTGCAGAAAGAGGTCACCAAGTTACTGGAGGCTGTGATTATTTATCCTATTTCTGATAGCCCCTAGGTGAGTCCTGTCCAAGTTGTCCCCCAAAAGGGAGGCATGACAGTGGTTCATAATGAAAAAAATGAACTGGTTCCTACAAGAACAGTTACAGGGTGGCGCATGTGTATTAACTATAGAAGGCTCAATACAGCCACCAGAAAGGATCATTTTCCTTTACCATTCGTAGACTAGATGCTAGAAAGATTAGCAGGTCATGATTATTACTGCTTTTTGGATGGTTATTCAGGCTACAACCAAATTGCAGTAGATCCCCAAGATCAAGAGAAAACAACATTCACATGTCCATCTGGAGTATTTGCCTACAGAAAGATGCCATTTGGGCTGTGTAATGCACCTGAAACCTTTCAGAGATGCATGCTCTCTATTTTCTCTGACATGGTGGAAAAATTTCTGGAAGTCTTCATGGATGACTTCTCAGTATATGGAGACTCATTCAGCTCCTGTCTTGATCACCTGACACTGGTTCTGAAAAGATGCCAAGAGACTAACCTGGTTTTAAGCTGGGAAAAATGTCACTTTATGGTGATTGAAGGGATTGTCCTTGGGCACAAGATTTCGAACAAGGGAATAGAGGTGGATTAAGATAAGGTAGAGGTAATTGAAAAATTACCATCACCTGCCAATGTTAAGGCAATCAGAAGCTTTCTGGGGCATGTAGGATTCCATAGGAGGTTTATAAAGGATTTTTCAAAAATCGCAAAACCTTTGAGCAACCTGCTAGCTGCTGACACGCCATTCGTGTTTGACACAGAGTGTCTGCAGGCATTTGAAACTCTGAAAGCTAAGCTGGTCACAGCACCAGTTATTTCTGCACCAGACTGGACAATACCATTCGAACTAATGTGTGATGCCAGTGACCATGCCATTGGTGCAGTATTAGGGCAGAGGCATATAAGCTTCTGCATGTCATTTATTATGCTAGCCGTGTTTTAAATGATGCCCAGAAAAATTACACAACCACAGAAAAAGAATTACTTGCAGTGGTTTATGCCATTGACAAGTTTAGATCATACTTAGTAGGATCAAAAGTGATTGTGTACACTGACCATGCTGCTCTTAAATATCTACTTGCAAAGCAGGATTCAAAACCCAGACTCATAAGATGGGTGTTGCTTCTACAAGAGTTTGATATAGAAATAAGAGACAGAAAAGGGACAGAAAACCAAGTGGCTGATCATCTGTCCCGGATAGAACCAGTAGAAGGGGCGTCCTTTCCCTTTATTGAGATCTCTGAAACCTTTCCGGATGAGCATTTGTTCGCCATTCAGGAAATACCATGGTTTGCAAACATTGCAAACTATAAAGCTGCAAGGTTCATACCCAGGGAATACAGCAGGCAACAAAAGAAAAAATTAATTACTGATGCAAAGTACTACTTGTGGGATGAACCCTATCTCTTTAAGAGATGTTCAGACGGAATAATCCGTAAGTGTGTGCCTAGAGAAGAAGCACAGAAGATCTTATGGCATTGCCATGGATCATAATATGGAGGCCACTTCGGAGGTGAGCGAACAGCCACCAAGGTCCTCCAATGTGGCTTCTACTGGCCTACCCTCTATAGAGATTCCCGAGTGTTTGTACGTAACTGTGACAGTTGCCAGAGAGCTGGTAATCTGCCTCATAGTTACGCCATGCCTCAACAAGGAATCTTGGAGATTGAGTTGTTTGATGTATGGGGTATTGACTTCATGGGGCCTTTCCCACCATCATACTCAAACACTTATATTCTGGTGGAAGTCGACTACGTATCCAAATGGGTAGAGGCCATTTCCACACCCACTAATGATACTAGAACAGTGCTGAAGTTCCTCCAGAAACATATCTTTAGCAGGTTTGGTGTCCCTAGAGCACTAATCAATGATAGGCACTCACTTCTGCAATAAACAGCTTTACTCTGCTATGGTCTGGTACGGAATTAGCCACAAGGTGGCAACTCCATGTCATCCACAGACAAACGGGCAAGCCGAAGTCTCTAATAGAGAACAAAAAAGAATCCTGGAATGGACTGTAAGTACCCGTAGACAGGATTGGGTGAGAAGCTTGGATGATGCTCTGTGGGCTTATAGAACAGCATTCAAGACTCGTATAGGGACCTCTCCATACCAGCTTGTCTATGGTAAGGCTTGTCATCTGCCCATGGAAAATCTATTTTGAGTGCAGGGAGGTCAGAATCCAACAGCATCAGCAGTCCTTCTTCAACTTCTGAATCTGATTTTTGCTCAAGTCCCTCAATTTCAGCCAGAAAATACCTAAAATCACAGAAAAACACACAAACTCATAGTAAAGTCCAGAAATGTGAATTTAACATAAAAACTAATGAAAACATCCCTAAAAGTAACTAGATTTTACTAAAAACACACTAAAAACAATGCCAAAAAGCGTATAAATTATCCGCTCATCACAACACCAAACTTAAATTGTTGCTTGTCCCCAAGCAACTAAAAATCAAATAGGATAAAAAGAAGAGAATATACTATAAATTCCAAACTATCAATGAAACATAGCTCCAATCAGATGAGCGGGACTTGTAGCTTTTTGCCTCTTGAATGATTGGCTTCTATAGGAACTCAGAGTTTAGATAGTGTTATTGACTCTCCTAGTTCAGTATGATGATTCTTGAACACAGCTATTTTATGAGTCTTGGCCGTGGCCCTAAGCACTTTGTTTTCCAGTATTACCACCGGATACATAAATGCCACAGACACATAATTGGATGAACCTTTTCAGATTGTGACTCAGCTTTGCTAAGTCCCCAATTAGAGGTGTCCAGGGTTCTTAAGCACACTCTTTTTTTGCTTTGGACCTTGACTTTAACCGCTCAGTCTCAAGTTTTCACTTGACACCTACACGCCACAAGCACATGGTTAGGGACAGCTTGGTTTAGCCGCTTAGGCCAGGATTTTATTCCTTTAGGCCCTCCTATCCACTGATACTCAAAGCCTTGGGATCCTTTTTATTTGCCCTTGCCTTTTGGTTTTAAGAGCTTTTGGCTTTTTCTGCTTGCTTTTTCTCTTTCTTTCTATTTTTTTCGCCTCTTTTTTTTCTGTAAGCTTTGTTCTTTGCTGCTTTTTCTTGCTTCAAGAATCATTTTTATGATTTTTCAGATTATCAAATAACATGTCTCCTAGTCATCATTCTTTCAAGAGCCAACATATTTAACATTCTTAAACAACAACTTCAAAAGACATATGCACTGTTCAAGCATACATTCAGAAAACAAAAAGCATTGTCACCACATCAATATAATTAAACTAAGTTCAAGGATAAATTTAAAACTCATGTACTTCTTGTTCTTTTGAATTAAAACATTTTTCATTTAAGAGAGGTGATGGATTCATAGGACATTCATAACTTTAAGACAAAGTTACTAACTACTAATGATCATGTAATGAAGACACAAACATAGATAAGCACTTAACATAGAGAAAACGAAAAACAGAGAAAGTAAGAACAAGGAATGAGTCCACCTTAGTGATGGTGGCGTTTCCTTCTTGAGGAACCAATGATGTCCTTGAGCTCTTCTATGTCTCTTCCTTGTCTTTGTTGCTCCTCCCTCATTGCTTTTTGATCTTCTCTTATTTCATGAAGGATGATGGAGTGCTCTTGATGTTCCACCCTTAGTTGTCCCATGTTGGAACTTAATTCTCCTAGGGAGGTGTTGATTTGCTCCCAATAGTTTTGTAGAGGAAAATGCATATGAGGGATCTCCGGGATCTCATGGTGATGAGCTTCCTGCACCTCTTGAGCTCCACGAATGGGCTCTCTTGCTTGCTCCATCTTTTTCTTAGTGATGGGCTTCTCTTCCTCAATATGAATGTCTCCTTCTATGGAAGCTCCAGCTGAGTAACATAGATGGCAGATAAGATGAGGAAAAGCTAGCCTTGCCCCAGGAGAGGGCTTTTCGGCTATTTTGTAGAGTTCAAGGGAGATGACTTCATGAACCTCTACTTCTTCTCCAATCATGATGCTATGGATCATGATGGCCCGATCCACAGTAACTTCAGATCGGTTGCTAGTGGGGATGATGGAGTGTTGGATGAACTCCAACCATCCTCTAGCCACAGGGTTGAGGTCCAATCTTCTTAGTTGAACCGGCTTGCCTTTGGAGTCAATCCTCCATTGAGCTCCTTCCACACATATGTCCATGAGGACTTGGTCCAACCTTTGATTAAATTTGACCCTTCTAGTGTAGGGGCGTTCATCTCCTTGCATCATAGGCAAGTTAAATGCCAACCTCACATTTTCCGGACTAAAATCCAAGTATTTCCCCGGAACCATTGTAACATAGTTCTTTGGATCCGGGTTCTTACTTTGATCATGGTTCTTGGTGATTCATGCATTGGCATAGAACTCTTGAACCATTAGGATGCCGACTTGTTGGATGGGATTTGTTAGAACTTCCCAACCTCTTCTTTGAATTTCATGTCAGATCTCCGGATACTCATTTCTTTTGAGTTTGAAAGGGACCTCGGGGATCACCTTCTTCTTGGCCACAACATCATAGAAGTGGTCTTGATGAGCTTTGGAGATGAATCTTTCCATCTCCCATGACTCGGAGGTGGAAGTTTTTGTCTTCCCTTTCCCTTTTCTAGAGGATTCTCCGGTCTTAGGTGCCATCAATGGTAATGGAAAAACAAAAAGCTTATGCTTTTACCACACCAAACTTAGAATATTGCTCGCCCTCGAGCAAGAAAATAAAGAATTAGATGAAGAAGAATAAGAAAAGATGGAGAAGAGGGGGGAGGTGTGTTTCGGCCAAGAAGAGAAGAGAGGGTTGTGTTGTGTGAAAATGAGGAAGAATGGAAGGCTTTATATAGGGAAGGGAGGGGGGTTAAGGTTCGGCCATATGGGTAGGTTTGGGTGGGAAATTGATTTGAATTTTGAAGGTAGGTGGAGTTTATTGGGTAGGTTTATGGGGAAGAGTGGGTGGATGTGAGTGGTGAAGGGTTAATAGGGAAGAGAGATGGAGGTGATAGGTGAAGGGTTTTGGGGAAGAGTGTTTATTAGGAATAGAGGATGATTGAGAAGAGAGAAGAGAGTGAGTGGAGGTAGGTGGGGATCCTGTGGGTTCTACAGATCCTGAGATGATCCTGTGGGGTCCACAGATCCTGAGATGATCCTCTGGGGTCCACTGATCCTGAGGTGTTTAAGGATTTACAACATTGCACCAAATTAGGCATGTAAAATGCCCTTGCACACAACTTTGGGCGTTCAGCGCCAGGTTGGTGCCTATTTTGGGCATTCAACGCCCATTTGTTGCCCATTTCTGGCGTTGAACGCCAGAACCATGCTTGTTCTGGGCGTTCAGCGCCAACTCCTCTCCAGGGTGCAATTCTGGCGTTCAGCTCCCAGATGATGCCCATTTTGGGCGTTCAGCACCCAAATAGTGCCCATTTTGGGCATTCAGCGCCAGAACCATGCTCTGTTCTGGCGTTGAACGCCAGGCAGGTGCTTCCTCCAGGGTGTGATTTTTCTTTCGCTGTTTTTGATTCTGTTTCTAAATTTTTCGTTTATTTTGTGACTCCACATGATCATGAACCTAAGAAAACATGAAAAACAAAAATAAAATTAGATAAATAAACATTGGGTTGCCTCCCAACAAGCGCTTCTTTAATGTCAATAGCTTGACAGTGGGCTCTCATGGAGCCTCACAGATGTGCAGAGCTTTGTTGAGACCTCCCAACACCAAACTTAGAGTTTGGATATAGGGGTTTGACACCAAACTTAGAGTTTGGTTGTGGCCTCCCAACACCAAACTTAGAGTTTGACTGTGGGGGCTTTGGTTGACTCTGCTTTGAAAGAAGCTTTTTCTGCTTCCTCTCCATTGATGCAGAGAGAGATCCTTGAGTTGTAAACACAAGGTTGTCCTTATTTAATTGAAGGATCAATTCTCTTCTGTCCACATCAATCACAGCTCTTGCTGTGGCTAGGAAAGGTCTTCCTAGGATGATGGATTCATCCTCTTCCTTTCCAGTATCCAGGACTATGAAATCAACAGGGATGTAAAGGCCTTCAACCTTTACTAACACATCTTCTACTTGTCCATAAGCCTGTTTTCTTGAATTGTCTGCCATCTCTAATGAGATTTTAGCAGCTTGCACCCCATGGATTCCCAGTTTCTCTATTACAGAGAGGGGCATGAGGTTTATTCCTGAACCAAGGTCACACAGAGCCTTAAAGATCATGGTGCCTATGGTACAAGGTATTATGAACTTTCCAGGATCCTGTCTCTTCTGAGGCAATCTCAGTTTATCTAGATCACTTAGTTCATTGGTGAACAAGGGAGGTTCATCTTCCCAAGTCTCAATACCAAATAATTTGGCATTTAGCTTCATGATTGCACCAAGGAACTTGGCAGCTTGCTCTTCAGTAACATCCTCATTCTCTTCAGAAGAGGAATACTCATCAGAGCTCATGAATGGCATAAGGAGGTTCAATGGAATCTCTATGGTCTCTAGATGAGCCTCAGAGTCCTTTGGTTCCTCAGAGGGAAGCTCCTTATTGATCACTGGACGTCCCAGGAGGTCTTCTTCCTTGGGATTCATGTCCTCCTTTCCCTCTTTGGGTTCGGCCATTTTGGTACTATCAATGGCCTTGTACTCTCTCTTTGGATTTTCTTCTGTATTGCTTGGGAGAGTACTGGGAGGGATTTCAATGATCCTCTTACTCAGCTGGCCCACTTGTGCCTCCAAATTTCTAATGGAAGACCTTGTTTCATTCATGAAACTCACAGTGGCCTTAGATAGATCAGAGACTAAATTTGCTAAGCTAGATGGATTCTGCTCAGAATTCTCTATCTGTTGCTGAGTGGATGATGGAAAAGGCTTGCTATTGCTAAACCTATTTCTTCCACCATTATTAAAGCCTTGTTGAGGCTTTTGATCCTTCCATGAGAAATTTGGATGATTTCTCCATGATGGGTTATAGGTGTTTCCATAAGGTTCACCCATATAATTTACCTCTGCTATTGCAGGGTTTTCAGGATCATAAGCTTCTTCTTCAGAAGATACCTCTTGAGTACTGCTGGATGCAGCTTGCATTCCATTCAGACTCTGAGAGATCATATTGACTTGCTGTGTCAATATTTTGTTCTGAGCCAATATGGCATTCAGAGTATCAATTTCAAGAACTCCCTTCTTCATAGGCGTCCCATTACTCACAGGATTCCTCTCAGAAGTGTACATAAACTGGTTATTAGCAACCATGTCAATGAGTTCTTGAGCTTCTACAGGCGTTTTCTTTAGGTGAATGGATCCACCTGTAGAAGTATCCAATGACATCTTTGATAGCTCAGACAAACCATCATAGAATATATCCAGGATGGTCCATTCTGAAAGCATGTTAGAAGGACACTTTTTGGTCAGCTGCTTGTATCTTTTCCAAGCTTCATAGAGGGATTCACCTTCTTTCTGTCTGAAGGTTTGAACATCAACTCTAAGCTTGCTCAGCTTTTGAGGAAGAAAGAACTTGGCTAAGAAAGCCGTGACCAGCTTATCCCAAGAGTTCAGGCTGTCTTTGGGTTGAGAGTCCAACCATATTCTAGCTCTGTCTCTTACAGCAAAAGGGAAAAGCATGAGCCTGTAGACTTTAGGATCTACTCCATTAGTCTTAACAGTATCACAGATCTGCAAGAATTCAGTTAAGAATTGAAAAGGATCTTCAGATGGAAGTCCATGAAACTTGCAGTTCTGCTGCATCAGAGAAACTAGCTGAGGTTTCAGCTCAAAATTGTTTGCTCCAATGGTAGGAATGGAGATGCTTCTTCCATGTAAATTGGAATTAGGTGCAGTAAAGTCACCAAGCATTCTCCTTGCATTATTGTTGTTGGGTTCGGCTGCCATCTCCTTTACTTGTTTGAAATTTTCAATAAGGTTGTCTCTGGATTGTTGTAATTTAGCTTCTCTTAGTTTTCTCTTCAGAGTCCTTTCAGGTTCTGGATCAGCTTCAACAAGAATGCCTTTTTCTTTGTCCCTGCTCATAAGAAAGAGAAGAAAAAAAGAAAAGAAGAGGAATCCTCTATGTCACAGTAAAGAGGTTCCTTATTGTTAGTAGAAGAAGAAAAGGAATAGGGGTGAAGAAGAATGAAGAATCCAAACACCAAGGTGATGATAGGAGCAGAGATGTGAGATGAAGAGAAGTGTTAGTAGATGAATAAATAAATAGAAGGAGATGAGGGAGAAGGATTTTCGAAAATAATTTTTGGAAAAGAGTTAGTGATTTTCGAAAATAGTTTTTGACAAAGGTTAGTAGTTTTTCGAAAATTCAAATAAAAAATAAAATAATTAGTCTAATTAAAAAGAAATTTTGACAAAGAGGGAAGGTTTTTTTCGAAATTTAGAGAGAGAGAGTTAGTTAGGTAGTTTTGAAAAAGGTAAGAAACAAACAAAAAGTTAGTTAGTTAGTTGAAACAAATTTTGAAAAGATAAGAAGTTAGGAGGTTAGAAAAGATATTTTGCAATCACTTTTTTGAAAAAGGTAAGATAAGAAGATATTTTTGATAAGATATGATAGAAATTAGTTTTTGAAAAAGATTTGATTTTTAAAATCTCAATTAATGACTTGATTCACAAGAAATCACAAGATATGATTCTAGAACTTAAAGTTTGAATCTTTCTTAACAAGTAAGTAACAAACTTGAAATTTTTGAATCAAAACATTAATTGATGATGTTATTTTCGAAAATATGATGTAAAATTAGAAAAAGATTTTTGAAAAATATTTTTGAAATTTTCGAAAATAACTAAAAAAATTGAAAAAAAAAAGATTTGATTTTTGAAAAGGATTTTGAAAAAGATAAGATTTTTTTTAAATTGAAAATTTGATTTGACTCATAAAAACAACTAGATTTTAAAAATTTTTGAAAAAGTCAAATCTAATTTTCGAAATTTTAAAAGGGAAAGATATTTTTCTGATTTTTGAATTTTTATGATGAGAGAGAAAAACAAGAAAAATGATGCAATGCATGAAAGTTATGGATCAAAACAATGAATGCATGCAAGAATGCTATGAATGTTAGGATGAACACCAAGAACACTATGAAGATCATGATGAACACAAGAACATATTTTTGAAAAATTTTTAATGCAAAGAAAACATGCAAGACACCAAACTTAGAATTCTTTAATGCTTAGACACTAAGAATTCAAGAATGCATATGAAAAACAAGAAAAGACACAAACCATGCAAATGCAAAGATCAAACAAGACTTACCAAGAACAACTTGAAGATCATGAAGAACACTATGAATGCATGAAAATTTTCGAAAAAAATGCAAGATGAGTATGCAATTGACACCAAACTTATAACGTGACTCAAGACTCAAACAAGAAACACAAAAATATTTTTGATTTTTATGATTTTATGAATTTTTTGTATTTTCTTTTAATTTTTTCGAAAATCATTTTGAAAAGGAAAAATAAGGATTCCAAAATTTTTAATATGAATTCCAAGAATCTTATGCTCTTTAGTCTAAAGCTCCAATCAAAGGGTCAGGAATGGCTTAATAGCCAGCCAAGCTTTAGTATGTAACTCAGACATGACACGCCTAACATGCCCTACAGGCATGGCTTTACAGCCAGCCAGGCTTCAACATGCCTTATGAAACACTAGAATTTATTCTTAAAAATTCTGAAGAAAAAATTTTTTGAAAACATTTTAAAAAATTTTTTTTTTTTCGAAAACAAAGGAGAAATTTTTGAAAGATTTTTTAGAAATTTTTTTTTTTTGAAAACTTTTTGAAAAGAAAACGAAAAGAAAGTTACCCAATCTGAGCAACAAGATGAACCGTCAATTGTCCAAACTCGAACAATCCCCGGCAACGGCGCCAAAAACTTGGTATGCGAAATTGTTACTCAGTTTGTGAATTATTGTTCGAAATTGATTCCCTGGCGATGGCACCAAAAACGGATGCACAGAACCATGGTCTAAACATATCTTCACAACTTCGCATAACTAACCAGCAAGTGCACTGGGTCGTCCAAGTAATAAACCTTACGTGAGTAAGGGTCGATCCCACGGAGATTGTTGGTATGAAGCAAGCTATGGTCACCTTGTAAATTTCAGTCAGGCGGATATAAAATAGTTATGGAGTTTTTGAAATTAATACTAAAATAAGGATAGAAATACTTATGTAAATCATTGGTGAGAATTTCAAGTAAGCGTATGGAGATGCATTCATTCCTCTGAACCTCTGCTTTCCTGCTGTCTTCATCCAATCCGTCTTACTCCTTTCTATGGCTGGCTTTATGTAAGGATGTCACCGGTGCCAATGGCTACTTTCAATCCTCTCGGGAAAATGGTCCAAATGCTCTGTCACAGCACGGCTAATCGTCTGGAGGCATCACCCTTGTCGTTGGTTGCATCCTATTCCTCTCTGTGAAAATGGTCCGATGCGCTGTCACTGCATGGCTAATCATCTTGGAGGTTCTCGATCATACTGGAATAGAATTTACTATCCTTTTGCGTCTGTCACTACGCCCAGCACTCGCGAGTTTGGAGTTCGTCACAGTCATTCAATCCCAGAGTCCTACTCGGAATACCACGGACAAGGTTTAGACTTTCCGGACTCTCATGAATGTCGCCATCAATCTAGCTTATACCACGAAGATTCTGATTAAGAGATCTAAGAGATACTCATTCAATCTAATGTAGAACGGAAGTGGTTGTCAGGCACGCGTTCATAGGGAATGATGATGATTGTCACGTTCATCACATTCAGGTTGAAGTGCGGATGAATATCTTAGAAGCGAAATAAGATGAATTGAATAGAAAACAGTAGTACTTTGCATTAATCTTTGAGGAATAGCAGAGCTCCACACCTTAATCTATGTAGTGCATAAACTCTACCGTTGAAAATACATAAGTAATGAAGGTCCAGGCATGGCCGAATGGCCAGCCCCCAAACGTGATCAATAGATCAAAAGATAATCCAAAGATGTCTAATACAATAGTAAAAGGTCCTATTTATAATAAACTAGCTACTAGGGTTTACAGAAGTAAGTAATTGATGCATAAATCCACTTCCGGGGGCCACATAGTGTGTGCTTGGGCTGAGCTTGAAGTCTACACGTGGAGAGGTCATTCTTGGAGTTGAACGCCAGCTTTTGTGCCAGTTTGGGCGTTGAACTCCACTTTGCAACTTGTTTCTGGCGCTGGACGCCAGAATTGGGCAGAGAGCTGGCGTTGAACGCCAGTTTGTGTCATCTAAACATGGGCAAAGTATGGACTATTACATATTGCTGGAAAGCCCTAGATGTCTACTTTCCAACGCAATTAGAAGCGCGCTATTTTGAGTTCTGTAGCTCTAGAAAATCCATTTTGAGTGCAGGGAGGTCAGAATCCAACAGCATCAGCAGTCCTTCTTCAACCTCTGAATCTGATTTTTGCTCAAGTCCCTCAATTTCAGCCAGAAAATACCTGAAATCACAGAAAAACACACAAACTCATAGTAAAGTCCAAAAATTTGAATCTAACATAAAAACTAATGAAAATATCCCTAAAAGTAACTAGATTCTACTAAAAATACACTAAAAACAATTCCAAAAAGCGTATAAATTATCCGCTCATCAATCCTATTCCAATAAGAGTGAGAACCGACAGATGATTAGTCATGCGGTGACAGTGCATTTGGACCATTTTCATTGAGAGGACAGATGGTAGCCATTGACAACAGTGATCCCCCAACATACAGCTTGCCATGGAAAGGAGTATGAATGATGGAATGAAGGCAGTAGGAAAGCAGAGATTCAGAAGGAATAAAGCACCTCCATACGCTTATCTGAAATTCTCACCAATGAATTATATAAGTATTTCTATCTTATGTTATATATTTTATTTATCTTTTAATTATCAAAGCCTCATAACCATTTGAATATGCCTGACTGAGATTTACAAGATGACCATAGCTTGCTTCAAGCCGACAATCTCCGTGGGATCGACCCTTACTCACGTAAGGTTTATTACTTGGACGACCTAGTGCACTTGCTGGTTAGTTGTTCGAAGTTGTAAAAAGCAGTTGAGATTACAATCATGCGTACTAAGTTTTTGGCGCCGTTTTAGAGATCACAATTTCGTGCACTAAGTTTTTGGCGCCGTTGCTGGGGATTGTTCGAGTTTTGACAACTGACGGTTCATCTTGTTGCTCAGATTAGGTAATTTTATTTTAATTTTAAGCTTTTTATTTTTTTATTATTTTTATTTTCGAAAAATTTTCAAAAAATAAATTATTCTATGACTTCAAAATTTTTAAGAATGAATCTAGAGTTTCATGATGATCTGTTGAAGTCTGGCTGGCTGTGAAGCCATGTCTAATCTTTTGGACCGAGGTTTCAACTTATCATCACAAGAGCTTTTTTATTCCAATCAATTTGGCTGTTGTATGTAATGTTATGCTAAAGCTTGGCTGGCCATTGGCCATGTCTAATGTTTTGGACCAGAGCTTTCACTGAAAGCTTGGCTGGCTAGTGAGCCATGTCTAATTCTTGGACTGGAGCTTTAAACTAACATTGCATGATTCCTGGAATTCTCATTAAAAATTTTGAAATCTTTATTTTTTCTTTTTCCAAATAATTTTTGAAAAATCCAAAAAAGTTTAATAAAATCATAAAACCAAAAATAATTTTGTGTTTCTTGTTTGAGTCTAGTGTCAAATTGTAAGTTGGTGTCAATTGCATGTTTTAATTTTTCTTAAAAAATTTTTTTTCCGAAAATTCATGCATGTGTTCTTCATGATCTTCAAGTTTTTCTTGATGATCTTCTTTGTTTGATCTTTGCATTTTCATGTTTTGTGTCTTTTCTTGTTTTTCATATGCATTTTCAATTTGTTAGTGTCTAAACATTGAAAATTTCTAAGTTTGGTGTCTTGCATGTATGTCTTTTTTAAAAATTTTCAAAAATAAGTTCTTGGTGTTCATCTTGACATTCAAAGTTTCTTGGTGTTCATCTTGATATTCAAAGTGTTCTTGCATGCATCATGTGTTTTGACCTTGAATTCTTATGTTTTGCATAATTTTTTATGTTTTTCTCTCTCCTCATTAAAAATAAAAAATAAAAAAAATCTTTTCCTTATTTTTCTCATAATTTTCGAAAATTTGGTTTGTTTAGTCAAAAGTTTTGAAAATCTAGTTGTTTCTTATGAGTCAAGTCAAATTTTCAATTTAAAAATCCTATCTTTTCAAAACCTTTTCAAAAATCAAATCTTTTTAAATTTCTTTTTTTTTTCCAAATCTTTTTCAAAATGATTTTCAATCATATCTTTTTCAAAAATCAATTTTCAAAATCTTTTCTAACTTCTTATCCTTTCAAAATTGATTTTCAAATCTTTTTCAATTAACTACTTAACTTTTTGTTTGATTTTAAAAGTTTTCTATTTCAATCATATCTTTTTCAAAACCACCTAACTACTTCTCTCTCTCCAATTTTCGAAAATCACTAACAACTTTTTCAAAAAAAAATCTCTTTTTATTTAATTAATTCATTTAGTTTCAAATTTTATTTTGTTTCTCTTTTTAATTTTCGAATACTAACCAATAATTAAAATAAAAACAAAAAAATATTTTCCTTTTATTTTAATTCGAATTCAATCTCCCTCTCTCATCTCTCTATTTATTTATTTATCTACTAACATTCCTCTTCCACTCAAAATTCGAACACCCTCTTCTTTACTGTGTTTGAATTTTTCTCTTCTCATTCTTCTATTCTTCACTTCTTCTACTCACATAAAGGAATCTCTATACTGTGATATAGAGGATTTCTCTTCTTTTCTGTTCTCTTCTTTTTCATATGAGCAGGAACAGGGACAAAGACATTCTTATTGAAGCTGATCCTGAACCTGAAAGGACTGATGCATAGAAACTTGTCTCTCAACAAATTTCCCTCGGCAAGTATACCGAATTGTCGTCAAGTAAAAACTCACAATAGAGTGAGGTCGAATCCCACATGGATTGATTGGTCAAGCAACTTTAATAAGAGGAATATTCTAGTTGAGCTAGGCAGAAATTGAGTTGATATTTGCAGAAACGTAAATGGCAGGAAAGTAAATAACAGAAAGTGTAATTGCTAGAAATAAAGAGCAAAATGTAAATGGTGGAAAGTAAATTGCAAAATCTTAAATGGGGAATTGGGGAAATGAACATGAAAGTAAATGGCAAAAAGTAAAGAGAATGGGTAAGATCAGAAATAGGGGATTCATCGGGCTTAGGAGATGTTGTATTCTCTGGATCAAGTTCATTCTCATCTCTTCCTCAATCAATGCATTCATTGATCTCCTTGGCAATCTTAAGTGATTGGATTCCAATTCCTTGGTAACCCAATCTCTCAAATCTTGATCAATAGCCAATTCCTTGGTCTAATTGCTCATGAGAAGAGATGAAGTATGGTCACTGATTATACCACATGTATTCCCAATTCAAAGTGTTGGTAGGATTATATGTCACCATATCCATCCAAACCCTAATTTGGTCTAACATGAGAAAGCATTTCTATCATGATCTCTTCATCCCTCTTCCAAGGTCCGAAGAGATCCAAGTATGAATAGCTTCTTTTCCAAGACAACTACCCAATAGGATGAAGATTGAAAGCTTTCTAGTAAAATCAAGAGAAAAGAAAGAATAAGAATAATGAAAACTATTATTGATCCATCAAATTACAACATAGCTTCTTAACCCAATGAAAGGGGTTTAGTTGTTCATAGCTCTAGGAATGGAAAGCGTAAACGAAAAGTACATTCTAAAAACTCAAACTAGAAAGTGCAAGGAAAGTAAAATATACAGAGTGTAGTTTTCCAATTTGCCAAAAACTCCTTCACTAGTTCAAAACTACTCCTATATATACTACTCTTCTGATATTCTAGTTGGCTTCTTCAAGTCTTGGATATGGGCCTTTGGATCTTTAGTTGAAGCAGTTACAATCTTCAGTGGGCTCAGCTCTGCTTGCAGAGAAAGTGTGAGTTAGGCATGGACGTTAGTTAGGACGTTAGTGGTGTTAACGTTAAGTGAAAGTGTGGGTTCGAGAACGTTAGTGACGATCACCTTTTTCACTAACGTTCCAAGCCAAAATTCATTCACGTTAACTTCAACGTTAGTGGCACTAACATGACCAATAACGTTGCCTCTTGGTCCTTCACAAACGTTATTGGCATTCACCTTTTCCAATAACGTTGCTTATTGCCCCCTTTCCCCACGTTAGAGTTCACATTAGTATAGCTAACGTGACCTTTAACGTGGACTTGCCTATTCTTCGAGAGCGTTAGTGACACTTACCTTTGTCACTAACGCTCCAAACGCCCCTCCTTTCCACGTTAGAGTTCACATTAATTAGATTAACGTGACCACTAACGTGGTGGTGATTGCCATCTCCAATGTTAGTGACAAAGGTGAGTGTCACTAACGTTGGTCTATCAATTCTTCTTCCACGTTAGCTTCCACTTTAACGTAGTTAACGTGGCAACTAACATGGGTAATAGTGGCTTAATAGTGGCTTAATCCAATGTTATTGACAAAGGTGAGTGTCACTAACATTGGCAGTTCCTTGTTCCTTCCACGTTAGTGGCATTCACTTTTACCACTAACGTTGGAGCTTCACTTCTCTTCCACGTTAGCTTCCACGTTAACGTAATTAACGTGGCAACTAACGTAGGCTATAATGGCTTTCGAGGGCATTATTGGCGATCACTTTTCTCATTAACATTGCAAGCTAGCTCCCATTCCACGTTAGTGGTCACGTTATTTAGACTAACGTGGCTACTAACGTGGTTCTTCCTTGCTTCCTTTGTCCTGAAATCAAGCAATTAAGGTGCATCAAAGCTCTATTCCAAGTCATGAGATCATGCATCATCCAATTTGTCATTAAATTCATGCATAATTCTCATGAAATCATGTAAAGTTCACAATGTTTGCTTGAATCAAGGTGTAAGTGAATATATACCCAAAACTTGCTTATTTACTTAAGAAAATGCATGAAACTACCCTAAAACAGTAAAGAAAAGGTCAGTGAAACTGGCCAAAATGCCCTGGCATCACAACACCAAACTTAAAGCTTGCTTGTCCCTAAGCAAGTACTGAAACATAAGAATGATGAATGAAAGAACAAGAAGAACAAGTTCTTATTATAGAAGTAAAGCTCTTGGTTTATGGGGTTTCATGCATAGCAATTTAGGTTCATTCCTTTACTGGTTTCCAAGTCCTTATCATGGCTTTGAAAACTTGCTTGATTGCATCGTATGAGATCCTTATTCTTTGATCCTCCCCCTTTTCAGGGTTTATTGCATCCTTAGGCTATGTGCTCTGTGAGGGGGCGACTCTTTAAAATAAGCTTTCATCCAACACTCCCGAACCAGTTGGTTCAAGGTGCTAGGTGTTGAAACACCCCTAAGGACTTACTCCCTCAAGTCTCTCTCCCCCATACATGCACACCACAGGCACATGGTTTGTTATTTTCTTTCCTTGAGGCCTTGGTGTCTAGCACCTCTTTGGGTTACTAAATGTTCTATAGCAAGGTTGCTCTTGATAGTGGATTTTTAGTTGATAATCCCGGGTTAGTTAACCCAAGTTATCAAGTGATGAAGCACTCCTAAGAACTTATTCATCCAAGCAGATCCTTGGTACAGGATCACCACAGAAACATCCCTCAAGATTTAAACCCTTGGTGCCTAGCCTTATTTCTTATTACTTCTCTTTCTTTTTCAAACTCTTATTGTTCTTTCTTTTTCTTATTAGGATCTTGTTGTTTGGTTAATCTCATAGAATGTGTTTCAAGCATGTAATTCAGTGTATAAGTGTCCTAATACCTTACAGATGAACCAACTTAGCTAACTTATTACCACACCACAGACCTTGAGAACTTACTCTACAATGTGAACTCCACTCTGGTTTTTCTTTTCATAACATTCTTTTTCATTAAATTCAAAGGGCAAGAATACAAGTAAGTAGGATGAAAATGAAAACAGGTAACTTGGACCAGCACACATAGAGTTAATAACTGAAAATGCTAAAGACATAATTGAAAATTCCTAAGTTACTATGGAAGCATGTTCTATTTCATACATGATTTTCCTTATTTAGACTTCAAAAAGATAAAATGAAGAGGGAACTCCACCACCTTTTACTCATGGGGCTGCCCATGCTCTCCCTCTTGTTTATCCTCTTTGTGTCCTTCTTGAGTGCTTGAACCCCCATTTCCCTTGCTTTTTCAATCAACTTTTTCCAGAAGCCAGCATCTTCCATCTTCTTTTTCAATGTTTCCTTCTGTTGTTTCACCTTCCTTTCCTTTCTGTTAGATCTTTTTGGACTGTATCATACCTGGGATTGCAGAGTGCAAATTATGCATATGCCCAGACATATAGTTCAGCTTGGCTTGAGTGTTTATGTTGAATTCTTCCCTGTGTAGTTGCCGTCCTTCATTAAGCATGCTGAACTCATTGAATGCCTTCATCTGAGCTAGCTGACGTTGGTTGAGTTCTTGAAGGCGTTTATCTTGACGCTCTTGCTTTTCAGTCACTTGATTGATGGCTTGAGTGAGCTGAGAGTAGTGTTCCTGTTGCTGCTCCATTTGTTGTTTCTGCCACTCTCCTTGTTGATTCATCCAGTTAGTAAGTAATTCTTCCTGACGATCCATCCACTGGGATTGAAGGTGTAGTTGTTGCTCTTGCCCTTCCATATATCTCCTTGCCAAGTCCTCAATGGCTCCTTGAATGTGGCCTATATTTATATTGGTTGGATCAAAGTATTCTTCTTGCTGGTATTCTTCTTGATGAGATTCTTCTTGGTGAGGTTCTTCTTCTGGTGTTCTTTTCCCTATTTGAGGCCTTCTTTGTTGTTGGGCGGGTGCCACATAAGTTATACGCTGGAGCGTAACTAACCTCCCAGGGTTTACCCAATGTGGATTGCTGTCTTCGAAGACCACCTTGGCTTTCTTACATAATCTCATAATGGTGCTGGGGTACAAAAGCCGAGCACTCGGATCACTCTTTTCGACTGCCTCTTGGATTCCCTCAGCTATGATTTCATGTACATTGATGTCTCCAGCACTCATAATGCAATGTAGCATGGTGGCTCGCACAATGTTGACCTCAGAATTGTTTGAGGCTGGGAGGATAGATCTTCTCACAAGCTCAAACCATCCCTTGGCTTCCGGGATGAGGTCTCATCTTCTGATGAACCGTGGCCTCTTATCTGAATACCTCTCCCAATCTGATCCTATGACACACATGTCATTCACAATTTCTTCAAGTTCATGATTGTCGGGGCCATTACTTATTCTTGCTTGATAACTTGGCTTATCAGAAGGTTGTGATCCCAGATGAAGAGTCCTCATTATAGCAGTAGGACTAAAGTCCACCTCTGTTCCTCTCACGTAACTTTTGAAGGTAGGAGCCTTGGTATTGTCTTCCCTGGCCACATTGGCATAGAACTCTTTAATGAGATTTGCATTTATTTTTGTTTCTGGGTTCATGAGTTCTTGCCAACCCCTCTGTTCAATCTTCTCTCCAATCTGCGGGCACTCATCATAGTTGAATTGGAATGTTAGCTCTGGCAGTACTTTCGTGTGCTTGATATGTTTGAATTAAAGCTCATGGAAAGCGGTTTTGAACCTTCTTATGTCAAAAGGAATACTCTCCACTGGTGTCTTTCCCTTTCGCCTTTTGGAGCTTGATGAAGCCATGAGTGACTTTTGATATGTGAAAGTGTTGAAGGGTGTGGATGGCTGATGGAATTCGGCTTCGTTAGGGTAAGGTATAATTAAGGGAGTGGGTGAGAGTGTCTTTGATGGGTTCCGAAAGTGAGACGTACAAGGAATGGGAATTGGAATGTGGAGGGGGTACGGAATAAGAACCACTTATATAGAGAAATGGTGAGTAAATGAAAGGTGTGGATTGATGGTATGGGTGTATGATGAACGGATGGGGTTTAGTATGTGATGGCCATAAGGATCATCACTTTTATGATGGGGTTGGTTCAGTCTCCAAGGGTATCATTCTTCCAATGTTGCATGGCAATATTTCCCAATGCATTCCCCTTGAAGACATGTGTATAGTCCCCTCTTTTTGAAGTGGCCGAACCCTCCTTCTTCAATTGTCCCATCAATTCCTTCCAATATTCCCTTCATTACCCCCTAAAAAAAAGAATGTTATTAATAACTTTTTGGGATAATGGCGGCAAAATAAAAAAAGAAAGAATAACTACTTTTTAAAATTTTTGTTTTTAAAATGACTAAGTGCTATTCATGAATGCAAACCTACTAACTATTTAGTTATCCATGTATACAACATTGGTGACACCAAACTTAGTTTGTGGCCATGTGGTGTAAAAATATTTGTTCAAGGTTCTAAGAGTGACATGATATGAATTACATTCATGTCCTCTTAGTGTGCCTTGAACACCAAACTTGTTCTTCACTATATGTTGCATAAAAGGATTCATTCAAGTATATGTCAAAGTTGATTCAGAATGCATGAACCTTGCATTATTAACTACTTTAAAAGCATATAAAACATGTGTTGTGATGAGATATTTTGGAGGAAAAATAAATTTCTCCCAAAATACCCAAAACTAACCGGCAAGTGCACCGGGTCGTATCAAGTAATAAAAACTCACGAGAGTGAGGTCGATCCCACAGGGATTGAAGGATTGAGCAATTTTAGTTTAGTGGTTGATTTAGTCAAGCGAATCAAGATTTGGTTGATGGTTTTGTGACTTGCAGAATTAGATTGCATTGAAGTAAAGAGAACAAGAAATAAATGACTGAAACTTAAAGAACAAAAAATTAAATGGCAGAAACTTAGAGTGCAAGAAATGTAAATTGCGGAATCTTAAAGTGCAAGGAATGTAAATTGCTTGAAATGTAAAGGGGATTGGGATGTAGATTTGCAGAATTTAAACAAGGAAAAATTAAATTGCATCAAACAGAAGAGAGAAAGGGAATTGGGATTGAACCGGATATGAAGCAGAAAAGTAAAGGAACATAGAAAGCAGTAAACAGAGAAGTGAAATGGGAAATTTAGATCTCAGGACCCAGAGACTAGAAAACCAAGTCTAGATCTCAATGCCTTCCTAGATCCAACAAGAACAATTGCAAGGAAATTGTAAATTGCAAAGAAAAGAGATGAAGAACAATGAACCGGAAATGAAATTCAATTAACAGTAAAGAAACAGAGAGATCCAAGATTGAGATTGAAACAGAATTTCTTCAATTCTCCAATCCAAGATCCAAGACAAATGTAAAATGAAATTGAAAGCAATGAAAGCAAGAAATTAAAGTTCACTCAAGTTCAAAAGCTCTCCGAAAACTATTATGAAAATTCTAAAAAGAAAGCTCTCCGAATAACTTGAATTCTATCCTATTTATACACTTTCTTCCAATGATCTTCACGCCTTGAGTTGGGCCTTTGCTCTTGGTGGAATTGGGTTGAAAGAGGCCTTGGTTGATTGCTCTTGAAGTTTGGTGAAGAACCGAAGTGAACCAATTGAACCGGTTTTGAGGTTAGCAAAAGTTGGACCAAAAGTTTGAGCCAAAGTTAGGGGTCTAACTTTGGCTCCAACTTTTCATATCAGTTGGCACATTTTTCTGGTTTGGACGTTGGTGCCAACGTTAGGGGTCTAACTTTGACCCTAACGTTGGCAATACCTTGTGTGCTAGTGGCGCCAACGTTAGCCTCCAAGTTAGGGGCTAACGTTGGCGCAAACGTTGGCCCTTCTCCCTTTGTAATTCATGTGCCAACATTAGCCTCCAAGTTAGGGGGCTAACGTTGGTGCAAACGTTGGATAGCCAGGGAGGAATTCATGTGCCAACGTTAGCCTCCAAGTTAGGGGGCTAACGTTGGCGCAAACGTGGGATGGCCAGGGAGGAAAATTCAAGTTCCAACGTTAGCCTCCAAGTTAGGGGGCTAACGTTGGGGCTAACTTCATGCTTCCTGGTTCAATTTCACTTATTCCATTGTCCTCTCTTCACTTCTAGCCATTCCTCTTTGCTTCAACCTTTCTCCAAGCTTTCTTCACCTATCATTAATCAACCAAACTCATCAAAGCTATGCTCAAAATCATGAGATCTTTATTCTTTCATAATATGCAACAAATATAGCATAAAACCTCATGAAATGGCATGAATTCATATATGGTTGGTTCAATCAAGGGAAACATGAAAATCTACCCAAATAGCTTGCTTGTAGCTCAAGAAAGTGCATAATTCCAATGAAAACAAAAGAAAAAGACTAGTTAAAATAGGCTAGGATGACTTGTCATCACAACACCAAACTTAAAGCTTGCTTGTCCCCAAGCAAGAAATAGATTTATGCTCCAAGGTTCTTTCAATTAAGATGGATTGAGGAACACTTGTAAAGTGCAGTGAGTGAAGTGATCAAGTATCAGTGGGGTGAACTCTAAATCATATGCTCATGCAAGGGCTTCAGTGCTCACTAGTCCTTACATATTGGGAGTCGTAGGTCTTTAGGACTTTCATCCAAATGGTATCATGGAGACCTCTTTATATGTAATCACCTTGAAGCAGCTTATAGTTTCTGTGCTTTGGCCTCGACTCTAAGTATCATGTCTCAAGGCGGCTCTTTAGATAAGCTTTCAATCAATACTCCTAAACCAGTTGGTTTTAAGGTATTGGGTGTTAAAGCACCCCTAAGGATTTACTTGCTCAAGCCTCTTTCCTTGACACACTTCAACCACAAGCATTTACTAGGATAACAACTCTTTGAGTTTTTCTTTCTTTTTCTTTTTTTTTTTTTTTTTTTTTTTTGCTTTTTCTTTTCTTTCTTTTGTTTTGTTTGCTGCTTCTTGGATCAATAGATTTTTGAGAATCTCCACAATACTTCTTTGAACTTCATGTCCCGCCTATGAGCTCCCATGCAAGTTTTCACAAGCATGCAACCTCAATACAAAATCATACAACTAGAACCACCACTTCTCCTAATCTTTTGCTTGCCTCAAAATTGTTTAATTCCTCAATCCTTCTTTTCAAAGAACTTTCATGTGATGCATTTCTTGAAAATTGAGTGCAAACAAGTTTTGAAGATAAGAATGTTGTGAATGATCAGACACCTTGCTTATTGAATTATAAAGAAAGAAATTATGCTATGCATGCAGGGGTAATAAAAAAAAACTATGCTATGCAGATAAGCAGGGCAGATAAGGATACAATCCAACTTTCAATTACAGCAATATTTGATGCAAAACAATGACTTAACAATACAACCTGTTGAAGTTTACTTGCTTTCCTTCTTCTCATCATCATTGTTGCTGACCTTCATGTTCATCTTTCTCCTTTTTGATGATGTTCAAATCTCCAACAGCTTGTATAACATTCTGCAATGATATTGAAAGTTGCTTGTTCCCCAAGCACTTGAAAAATGGTTAACTTTGCATGATTTATTTGCGGGCTTTTTGAACTTACTTTGGTGTGGGAACACCAAACTTAGTACCTTGCCGATGCATTAGATTAACCATGTGTGAAACTCTTTTTCTTCTTTTTCAAAAGCAATAAAAATGAAACTAGGAAACAGCAGAATAGTTAACTAGTTTATCCAACATGCTTGAAGCCAGCATTATGCAGAAGGTGAGAGTGTGTTTTATGATGAGATTTTGGTGGAACACCAAACTTAGAATCCTTCATTCTCCCTTAGATTGTTTTGGTGTGCAACACCAAACTTAGCTTCTTGCATTATAGATAAAACTAATTAACTTTTTTTATTAAAATAGCTATGAACAGAAAACTACCTCGGGTTGGGTTGCCTCCCAACAAGCGCTCTTTTATTGTCACTAGCTTGACATCCTTCATCCTCTGATCATGGAAGTTGAGGTCTCTGTTGCCTTTGGTTTCCTCCTCTCACCGTAGGCTTCTCCTTGTTTTCCATAACTGCTTTCCCTTTCAATTCAACAGCTTTTTCATTGTTCTTTGAGTCATCTTCATTGGCTCTTAGGGATATATTTCCTTCTCTCTCACCCAGTTTAGCAGGGTTTTGAACCATTTGTTCCATGTACCTTTCAATTCTCTTGAGATATGCCTCCTGGTTTTTCCTTATGTCCTCCTGCTCTATTAGTGTCATTTCTTGAATTTTCATAAGCCTTTCCATCATCATTTCTAGAACATAGAGTTTTTGGAAGTTTAGGACTGGTTGTGACTGTGTTAATTGTGGTGATTGATGTAAGTCATTTTGGGCAGGTGGTGAGGTAGGATAGGGTTGGAGGTGTGTATATTGGGGTAGTGTGTAGTGATTTTTGTTGGCAGGGTGGTGTTTTTGCAGGTTTGGGAAGTTGGGGTTATTATAGTTTAAGTCCCTTTGTTCCTGATGCTGAGATTCCCTCATTCTTAAATAAGAATGTGGTTTCCATGGTGGAAATTGTGCATTCATTGTGGCAGAATGTAGAGAATCAATTTGTCTAGCTATTGATTCCAAGTGCTGCTGAGTTTGCTGGTGTAGCTGCTTGTTTTGATTCATGATTGCTCTTACTCCTTCAAGATTCATTACTTCCTTTTCTGAAATTGCATTCCGTGGCGTCTCAAATGAGTGTTGGTTATTAGCTCTTTTGTCACTGAACTCTGCAGTTCCTTGGATGGTTGCTGTTGCTTTGAGTAAGCCATCTGAGAAGTAATCTACTGCTTTTCTTGTTTCGGAGGTTAATCCTTCATAGAACGCTCGAAAATCCACCTTGTCATTTGCTTTCTTGTATCTCTCCCATGCTTTGAACAGTGGTTCTTCCTCTCTTTGTATGAATGGATGTACTCCTTCTTTCATCTTGATGTGTTGCTGGGGTGAGGAGAATTTGGATAGAAACTTGGCAACCAATTCATCCCAACTAGTTATACTTCCTTGGGGAAATGTTTCAAGCCATTGTGCCGCTTCATCCTTCAGTGAGAAGGGAAATAACAAGAGCTTAATGGTATCATGGTCTACACCATTGAGATTGACAGCCCCACAAGTTTTCAGAAAAATGGATAGGTGCTGTTTAGAGTCCTCCAAGGGATTTCCACCATAGGAACAATTGTTCTCTATTAGTGTAATGAGTTGTGGCTTCATGTTGTGATATTCTTCTTTCTCAGAAACTCTTTCTTCCCTGTGACATATAAATCAATCAATAGGAAATACAGTGATTCTCTTGAAAATTGGATGTAGCCGGTTGGGACAAAACCTCAAACAGTTAGTGGGTTAGTCAAAAATTAAAGAAACCGAAAAGAAAAATTGCTTGATCTAAACTACCACCTCACTTAATCATTGTCAATCTAATCAATCCCCGGCAACGGCGCCAAAAACTTGATGAGATATTTTGGAGGAAAAATAAATTTCTCCCAAAATACCCAAAACTAACTGGCAAGTGCACCGGGTCGTATCAAGTAATAAAAACTCACGGGAGTGAGGTCGATCCCACAGGGATTGAAGGATTGAGAAATTTTAGTTTAGTGGTTGATTTAGTCAAGCGAATCAAGATTTGGTTGATGGTTTTGTGACTTGCAGAATTAGATTGCATTGAAGTAAAGAGAACAAGAAATAAATGACTGAAACTTAAAGAACAAGAAATTAAATGGCAGAAACTTAGAGTGCAAGAAATGTAAATTGCGGAATCTTAAAGTGCAAGGAATGTAAATTGCTTGAAATGTAAAGGGGATTGGGATGTGGATTTGCAGAATTTAAACAAGGAAAAATTAAATTGCATCAAACAGAAGAGAGAAATGGAATTGGGATTGAACCGGATATGAAGCAGAAAAGTAAAGGAACATAGAAAGCAGTAAACAGAGAAGTGAAATGGGAAATTTAGATCTCAGGACCCAGAGACTAGAAAACCAAGTCTAGAGCTCAATGCCTTCCTAGATCCAACAAGAACAATTGCAAGGAAATTGTAAATTGCAAAGAAAAGAGATGAAGAACAATGAACCGGAAATGAAATTCAATTAACAGTAAAGAAACAGAGAGATCCAAGATTGAGATTGAAACAGAATTTCTTCAATTCTCCAATCCAAGATTCAAGACAAATGTAAAATGAAATTGAAAGCAATGAAAGCAAGAAATTAAAGTTCACTCAAGTTCAAAAGCTCTCCGAAAACTATTATGAAAATTCTAAAAAGAAAGCTCTCCGAATAACTTGAATTCTATCCTATTTATACACTTTCTTCCAATGATCTTCAAGCCTTGAGTTGGGCCTTTGCTCTTGGTGGAATTGGGTTGAAAGAGGCCTTGGTTGATTGCTCTTGAAGTTTGGAGAAGAACCGAAGTGGACCAATTGAACCGGTTTTGAGGTTAGCAAAAGTTGGACCAAAAGTTTGAGCCAAAGTTAGGGGTCTAACTTTGGCTCCAACTTTTCATATCAGTTGGCACATTTTTCTGGTTTGGACGTTGGTGCCAACGTTAGGGGTCTAACTTTGACCCTAACGTTGGCAATACCTTGTGTGCTAGTGGCGCCAACGTTAGCCTCCAAGTTAGGGGGCTAATGTTGGCGCAAACGTTGGCCCTTCTCCCTTTGTAATTCATGTGCCAACGTTAGCCTCCAAGTTAGGGGGCTAACGTTGGTGCAAACGTTGGATAGCCAGGGAGGAATTCATGTGCCAACGTTAGCCTCCAAGTTAGGGGGCTAACATTGGCGCAAACGTGGGATGGCCAGGGAGGAAAATTCAAGTTCCAACGTTAGCCTCCAAGTTAGGGGGCTAACGTTGGGGCTAACTTCATGCTTCCTGGTTCAATTTCACTTATTCCATTGTCCTCTCTTCACTTCTAGCCATTCCTCTTTGCTTCAACCTTTCTCCAAGCTTTCTTCACCTATCATTAATCAACCAAACTCATCAAAGCTATGCTCAAAATCATGAGATCTTTATTCTTTCATAATATGCAACAAATATAGCATAAAACCTCATGAAATGGCATGAATTCATATATGGTTGGTTCAATCAAGGGAAACATGAAAATCTACTCAAATAGCTTGCTTGTAGCTCAAGAAAGTGCATAATTCTAATGAAAACAAAAGAAAAAGACTAGTTAAAATAGGCTAGGATGACTTGTCATCAGGTTGCCTCCCATGAAGCGCTTCTTTAGCGTCACTAGCTTGACGTTCTGCCCTTGTCAGGGTGGTTGGTAATGCTTCAAATCTTCCCCCCTTGCAGTGAATATATCTCCATTGGCTTCGTTAAGTATTTCCACATGTTCTAATGAGAGAATTCCGTTGATGGTGAAAACTTTAGGCATCTGAAATGGGATGGTGGGGAGATGAGGTGGGATAACTAGGAGATAAGCTGAGATCACTTTATCCCCTGGGGAGAAATCCTCTGTAGGGATCTTCTTGTTCCTCCATCTCCTTGGTGCCTTCTTCTTTGTTTCTTTTAGTGTTGCCTTGCTCTTTGTGGCCTCTTTTTCCAAGGAAATTTTGTTGCTGGTCTTATATGACTATGGTGGTTTTGGCTCTTCTTGGTTTTCCTTTAGCTGTGACACCTTCTGACTATTTTTTTTTTTACCAGCTAAAGGGATTTCCAGGTGTATAGTTTGTGTTTCAATGTTTGTTTCTTCCACCAGTGCCTTGTTGTGATCTTCCCTTGGTTCCTTGTTTTCTTGATCTTCTTCTTGTGAGGGTTTGAAAACATTGAATGTGAGTTGTTCATCATGTATCCTCAGTATTAGCTCTCCTTGCTCCACATCTATAAGCGCTCTGGCTGTAGCTAGGAATGGTTTTCCCGATATGATTGGGTGAAGGTGACTCTCTTCCAATTCCAATATGACAAAGTCTGTGGGAAGGAAGTAGTTCCCAACCTTTACCAACACGTTTTCAATCACTCCTACTTCTTGTTTTTGAGTTTTGTCAGCCAGCCTGATGACTACGTCTATGGGCGTTAGCTCATTGATCTGCAGCTTCTTCATGAGGGATAAGGGCATTAAGTTAATTCTTGCTCCCAGGTCACAGAATCCTTTATCAAACCTTGTTTCTCCTATAGCACAGGGGATGTGAAAACTCCCTGGATCCTTTCTTTTTGTAGGCAACTCTGGTTGAATGAGAGCACTGCACTCTTTATTCATCACTATTGTTTGCCCTCCTTTGAGTTAGCTTTTCCTGGTCAGCAGCTCCTTCATGCACTTAATGTATGAGGGCATTTATTGGAGAGCTTTGATGAATGGTATGTTTACATGGAGGGATGCAAACATGTCGAGAAACTTTGAGTATATTCTCTTTTCTACGCCACCTTTGAGTCTTTGGGGAAAAGGTGCATAGAGTTTCAGAATCTCCTTTTGTGTAATTTTAGTTTCTTGGTAACCCTCTTCCTGCTTCTCTACTGAGGTGTCTCTAGGTTGTACGAATGGTTTGTTCAGCTCTTCCTCAGTCCCTTTATCACTTATAGTGACCATCTTGCATTCTTCCCATCTTACTTTCTTTGCTTCACCTCTCGGGTATTTCTCTGTGTCACTTGGGAAGCTGTCAGTAGGTTTAGGAATCTTCTCAGAGAGGTATCCCACTTGAAATTCTAGCCTCTTAATGGTGTCTCCCTGGTTTTTGATACTGGCTCGCACCTCCTCCTTGAACACCTTGTTATCTTGGATTTCCTTACATATGCCTTCAAGTAGAGTCTCAATCCTTGAGAGTCTATCTTCGGATGATGGTGAGTTGAGATTGGAGGGATGAGAAGGGCCATTTTGGTTTTGATATGGATGTTGAGGGGTGTTGTTAGGTAGGTGCTGATATGATCTCTGTGTGGAATGTTGGTGAGCTGCATTGTTGTTGGGGTTGTAACGTCTTTGATCTTGGCCTTGATCTTGTTGATTTCCCCACCCAACGTTTGGGTGGTTCCTCCAACCAGGATTATAAGTTTTGGAGTATGGATCATGGATCTGCCTAGGTGAGTTTCCAATGTAGTTGGCTTGTTCCTGATCACCCTCTGCCTCTGCATTCACTCCTTCTTGAGCTGCTGATGAGGTGGTGATTGCTGCTACTTGGTTCCTTCCCATCTTCTTGGTAAAGTCAGCCAGCTGCTTGGTGATCATCTTATTTTGAGCCAGCAGTGCATCTACGTTGCTTAACTCCATCACTCCTCTAGTGTTGCCTCTTTCAGAAGCATAGAAGTAGTCATTCTCAGCTACAGTCTCAATGACATCTATGGCTTCTTCAATGGTCTTCTTCTTGTTCAGAGATCCCCTGGATGAGTGGTCTACTACCGTCTTTGATTCATAAGAAAGACCTTCATAGAAAATGTGTAACTGCACCCATTTATTGAACATATCTGGCGGGCACCTTCTTGTCAAGTCTTTAAACCTCTCCCATGCTTCATAGAGGGTTTCACTATCTTGTTGCCTGAAGGTTTGTACCTCAGCTCTCAACCTGTTGATTCTTTGAGGAGGATAGAATTTCGCCAAGAATTTGTTCACCACATCTTCCCAGGTTGTTAAGATCTCCTTCGGGAAAGATTCCAGCCATTTAGATGCTTTGTCCTTGAGTGAAAAGGGGAACAAAAACAATCTATAGGTGTCGGGATGAACACCATTAGACTTCACAGTATCACATATCCTCAGGAAGGTGGTTAGATGTTAATTAGGGTCTTCTTGGACACTTCCTCCGAATGAACAGTTGTTCTGAACAAGGGTGATGAGCTGTGGCTTTAGTTCAAAGTTATTGGCATGTATGGTTGGCTTTTGGATGCTACTTCCACAGTTTCCTAGGTTTGGGTTTATATAAGAGCCTAAAACTCTTCTCTGTTGTCCAGCATGATGCACTGGACCTTCTTTGCCATGGTTGTGAGCCTCTTCTTCATGATGGTTCTCCATATTCTCATCCATGTCTGGTTCAAAATACTCCTCCTCTTTCTCAGCACTAACAACTCTCTTTCCTCTTGCTTCCCTCCTTAGTCTAAGGAAGGTCCTCTCAGGTTCAGAATCAAAGGAAGTTGAAGTCCCGCTTCTTCTACCTGTCATACAACCAACAAGGCACAAGCAAGAAGGAGACAAATGCAGGAAGTATTCTTGTCAGAAATGCTGTTAGTGTGAGTGATGCAATATATCAAATAGTTAGTAGGTTAGTGAACTGAATTGTAACAAATAAGAGAACACCACAAACGGGTAGGGGGTAAAGGAAAGAAAATAACTAAAACTGAAAGTAAATTACTCAAACAGAAATTAAATCAAACAAAAGAAAAAAAATGCTCAATCTAGTTATCCACCAATTTAATCATTGTTGATACAAAATCAATCCCCGGCAACGGTGCCATAAACTTGATGCACGGAAACTTGTCTCTCAACAAATTTCCCTCGGCAAGTATACCAAATTGTCGTTAAGTAAAAACTCAAAATAGAGTGAGGTCGAATCCCACAGGGATTGAGTTGATATTTGTAGAAACGTAAATGGTGGGAAAGTAAATAACAGAAAGTGTAATTGCTGGAAATAAAGTGCGAAATGTAAATGGCAGAAAGTAAATTGCAAAATCTTAAATGGGGAATTGGGGAAATGAACATGAAAGTAAATGGCAAAAAGTAAAGAGAATGGGTAAGATCAGAAATGGGTGATTCATCGGGCTTAGGAGACGTTGTATTCTCCGGATCAAGTTAATTCTCATCTCTTCCTCAATCAATGCATTCATTGATCTCCTTGGCAATCTTAAGTGATTGGATTCCAATTCCTTGGCAATCCAATCTCTCAAATCTTAATCAATAACCAATTCCTTGGTCTAATTGCTCATGAGAAGATATGAAGTATGGTCACTGATTATACCACATGTATTCCCAAATCAAAGTGTTGGTAGGATTATATGTCACCATATCCATCCAAACCCCAATTTGGTCCAACATGAGATAGCATTTCTAGCATGATCTCTTCATTCCTCTTCCAAGGTCCGAAGAGATCCAAGTATGAATAGCTTCTTTTCCAAGACAACTACCCAATAGGATGAAGATTGAAAGCTTTATAGAAAAATCAAGAGAAAAGAAAGAAGAAGAATAATGAAAACTATTATTGATCCATCAAATTACAACAGAGCTCTCTAACCCAATGAAAGGGGTTTAGTTGTTCATAGCTCTGGGAATGAAAAGTGTTCACACCCTGGGTCGAGCTATCCGACCCGAGATGTTCAGTAACAAAGCGACCGACCTCTTCAGGTCAGGCTATCCGACCTCTTCTCAAAGAGCTCGGCCAAATCGATAGGAAAGCCCAGTAAAGGGTCCAAATAGAGGATCACGACCCCAATCCAAAGGCAGTCCAAGTCTATAGAGATAAAGGCGGTTCCCTTAAAGATAAGCTGACCTCACCCAAAGATAAGATAAGATAAAATAAGATAACTAACTTATCTTATCTAAAAAGGTCACTCCACACCATTATAAATACACTGGAGCACCCAGGTATAACTCATACTCTGATTCTACATAAAAACCTGCTAATACCCTTGCTAACTTAAGCATCAGAGTCCCTTGCAGGTATCCCCACCCTCCGGTGATAAAGGATCAACAGTGCAGCTAGCTCAACACGTTAGACACAACAGCTCCGGTCGTCATTCATCAGCTGGACACATCATCTCTGACCAGCACAGAAGATCTCGTCCGAGATCGACCTACAGTTTCAAGTAACCCTCGGAACATTGGTACCGTTGTCGGGGACCTTGGAAGTCATCCCATCACTATGGCGGACGACCATGACAACGACCACGATTCAGATCTAGAGGATAGAACACCACACAAAAACGCAAGCAATACGCTGAAAGATACCCCGGAATCTAACGGGGACAAAAACTCATCAAATCCAAGAGTGATAGAAGCGCTTCAAGATCGTTTAAAGCAACTTGAAAAAGAAACCCAGCACCAACGAGAAGTTGGGAAGAATCTACAAGGAGAGGTAAGGCAATGCCGAGAATTAGAAGATAAACTTCTAAAACTCGAAGCCGATCTCAAAGCCAAAACTACTTGGTCCACCCCTGAGGATAACTCTCGCAAAGATCAAGATCCATTGACTAGGGAAATCATGAAGACCAAAATCCCCAAGGACTTCAAACTTCTGGATATGACTTTGTACGATGGCACTACAGATCCCAACCATCACCTCAGCAATTTCAGAAGTAGAATGTACCTCACTGACGCCTCAGATGTAGTTCGCTGCAAAGCTTTTCCAACAACTCTCACAAAGACAGCAATTAGATGGTTCGACAACCTACCTCCGAAGTCCATCTCAAGCTTTGATGACTTAGCCAAAAAGTTCCTGACCAGATTCTCCATCCAAAAAGATAAGGCTAGGCACGCCCCCAGCTTATTAGGAATTAAGCAAGGAGAATGGAAAAGCCTTCGCAACTACATGGAAAGATTCAACAAAACATGCCTAGACATACAAAGCCTACCAACAGAGGCTGCCATCATGGGCCTCATCAATGGCCTAAGAGAGGGACCTTTTAGCTAATCTATATGAAAGAAGTACCCACATTTCTGGACGAAGTGCAGGAACGAGCGAAAAAATACATCAACATGGAAGAAAATTCTCGACTAGGAGAAACTTCAAAATCTGGATTCGCCTATCGAGACAAAGATAAAAAGTCCAAAAGAAGGAAGATTGACAAGGGGAAAAAATTAAAAAATATCATAATTACACCCCTCTTAGGGTGTCCCTGGTGGATGTTTACAAAGAAGTCTGCCACACAGAAAAAATACCGCCAGCTTGACCACTCAAAGGCAAAAGAGGAGGAGGAAACCGGAATGAATATTGAGAATACCATCGAGTCCGTGGACACTCCACCAACGAATGCTTTGACTTAAAAATGTCATAGAAAAATTAGTGAGAGAAGGAAAACTAGATCGGTATCTGGCCACCCGGGACAATGAGCAAAGAAAAAGAAGAAGAGACGAGGAGGTTGGAAGAACCGAGCGATCACCTCGTACACCAGAAAGACATGTCCATATGATATACGGAGGATTCGCAGGAGGAGGAATCTCCAAATCATCTCGCAAAAGATATCTCAAAGAAGTATATCATGTCGAAGGAAAGGAGGAAGCACCCGACATCCCCGCAATTACGTTTACCAAGGAAGATGCATCCGGCATCATCTCAAGACACGACGATCCCATGGTCATCACCATTATACTGGAAAATGCAAATCTCCACCGCACACTAATAGACCAAGGGAGCTCCGCCGACATCTTATTCAAAACTGCCTTCGACAAGCTCGGCCTGGAAGATAAAGAACTCAAAGCATATCCAAACAGCCTGTTCGGACTGGGAGACACTCCAGTGCAACCACTGGGATACATCCCGCTACACACAACCTTCAAAAAAGGAAACCAATCCAGAACACTCAAAATAGACTACATCGTGGTCGACGTAAGTTCAGCCTACAACGCCCTAATTGGTCGGACAACATTAAATCAACTCGGCGCAATAGTTTCAACTCCACATCTATGCATGAAATTCTCAACTGCAGAAGGGATAGCTACGATAAAAGTAGATCAGAAGATAGCACGCCGCTGTTATAACGAAAGTCTAAACCTCAGAAGCAGAGGAGAAGAATTCCACACAATCAAACTCGGAGGAGTTCAGAGGCGTGAAGAACTCCGTCCACAACCTGAAGGTGAAATAGAGAAAGTCCAGATCGGAGACATCCCGGACAAAACAACCAATATCGGCACGACTCTAAAAGGAGATATAAAAGAATCACTCGTACAGTTCTTACGAGACAACGTCGACATCTTTGCATGGAAGGCTACAGACTTGCCAGGCATAGACCCCGAGTTAATGTTTCATAAGCTAGTAGTCTACCCTGGATATCGGCCAGTACAACAGAGGCGTAGAAAGCTCGGACCCGAAAGATCCCAAGCTGTGGAAGAGCAGGTACAAGCTCTACTGGAGGCAGGATTCATAAGAGAAGTCAAGTACCCATTATGGTTAGATAATTTTGTCTTGGTGAAAAAATCAAACGGGAAGTGGTGAATGTGCACTGACTATACAGATCTCAACAAAGCCTACCCAAAAGACCCTTATCCACTCCCAAGTATCGACGCTCTGGTAGATGCCTCCTCCGGATATAAATACCTCTCATTTATGGATGTATATTCTGGATACAATCAAATCCCCATGTATCCACCCGATTAAGAAAAAAACCTCGTTTTTAACACCAAAAGCAAATTACTGCTACATTGTGATGCCTTTTGGTCTCAAGAACGCGGGAGCTACTTATCAAAGGCTAATGAATAAAGTCTTTTCAGATCATATTAGAAAATCCATGGAAGTATACGTGGACGACATGTTAATAAAAACACAAATTGAAGAGACATTATTGTCCGACCTGATCCAAGTGTTCAACACTATAAGGAAGCATGGCATGCGACTCAATCCTGCAAAATGCACCTTTACAGTAGAAGCAGGCAAGTCCTTTAACCGGGTTTACGGTTTACTGGTGCAGCTTAGCACCAGCACTCTCTGATGAATTTAGCAATGCTAAGGCCTCATTATACATGTTTTATTCTCATAATAAATATGTTACTAGTGTCATTTATGCTAGTAGCTCAGAAAATAATTTTTAGAGATGTTTTTACAAGTGTTCCAATACATCTAGTTTTAGTAGTTGTACACCTGAGATATTTTAATATTATTTTAACCCACCTCCAAGCCAAACAATCACAAGTCACCTTACACCCCCAAGACCTCCAAGGCTGTCTCATTTCATCATTTTGGCCGAAAATAACAAGAGAGAAAAGAGAGAAACTTTCATGAACACTTAATCTTCAAAGCTTGATTTCTTCTGAACTAAAACTAAAATCAAAACTCCGATTTCACCAAAATGATCCTCTCTTCTTCCTCTACATAACCATGTGACTTATCAAGGCTGAAAATAAGGTGAGATGGCTGTCTCCCTCCCATTTCAATTCGGTTTTCAAGGAAAACCATGCAAAACATGTGTTTTCTTGATGTTCTTCCTTAGGAATCATGCTTAACTTGACTTCAGGGCCAAGAAACGTGAATTTGCAGCAAGTCTAAGGTGAGATATCTCTTCCGAACATATTGAGTGAGATTTGGTCAGTTGAGAGTGTTTGGATTTAAAGTTGTTCTTTATGTGATTTAGGAGGAAAAAGTGCTTAAGGACCACCTGAAAGTTTAACCGAATTAGGCGCAGCAAAACCAGGTAGGGTGTCACGAAATTATTCTTGATTATTTGTTTTTGAGTTGTGTGAATGTTATATTATTTGGCTGTGCTAAAAATTGGTTGCATATATGATTGATTCTTGGTGAAAATTTGGTGAAATTCTAATGAAATTTGATGAAATTTAAGCTTTAAAGTTCATGTTCTTGGGGCAGCTGGAAAAACGTAACCCTAAGCTTAAATTGAGGTTCAATTTGTGTTGAAATCATGTAGAAAAGATGGGGTTTTAGTGGCTGCTAATTTATTTTGAATTTTGGTAAAAATCGGTTGCTGAAAAGACTGAAAAACGGGTAAAAACAGAGAAAGAATTTGAAGAATATACGAAGAAGACGAAGAACACTTTGAGTGTGGTGAAGAACATTGAAGAACACCTTTTAGATCATAGAAAGGGCAAGGAAGTAAATATTTTGGTGTTTGAGGGGTTATTTTGTAATTTCGGAAAGTTAGGGTGGTTAAAGTAGAAATATTAAAAGTTACGGGTGGTAAAAAGTGAATTTTAAAGGTTAAAAGTTAAAGTGGGGTAATTTTCGAAAATATATTAATAAAATAATAGATAATAATAAAATATTAAATAATAATATTTAATTAAAAATAATATTTTAATAAAAATAATAAAATAATGTGGAAAAGGCAGTTTTCTGTAAAAGCTTTAGAAAGACAACTTTAAGCGCAGAATCTCATAATTACCTTCAAAAAAAACTTAGGGAGTGGTAAAAACATATTAGTGAGGCAAAGATAAAGGAAAGATAAAAAGTTAAAGAAGAGATAAAAATCAAGGAAAAGTCTGTAAAGTACTAATGATAGAAAAATAGACAGAAATTAGTGAACGAACTAGGGCAACATAGTTAGTCCTTAGGTTGCGACTAGAGTTAGGTATTATATGAAAAGTTAAACTGTTTCAGTATAGACTTAATGAACCTATACTTGGGACAGGCATACTATTCATACCGAAATTTACATAAGCTTTAAATACATACGTTAAGCAGAAAAATCAGAGCAGAGTAAAGAAAACACAGAGAACAGAGTAACCAGAGAAAAGTAAAGAGATACAGAGAAAAGAGTAATCAGAGCAGAGTAAAAATTTAAAGTGAAAAGAGTAATATGATAAAGAGAATAAAGAACAAGCAGAGGGCCTGTTGAAAGGTCATTTGTTGCGTTAAGGCAACTTCAGAGATATTTGTATATTCAACTGCTGCTTTTCTGTTAGCCCTAGAGGTTCTGTAGGCCCAAGTTCACCTACAGTAAGTTGTTATTCCTGTAGGCCGATGTTCACCTGCAGTGAATATGAATTATGTATCTCAGGGTGTTGCTCCTGTAGGCCGAAGTTCACCTACAGAGAGTTAAAATACCTATAAGCCAAAGTTCACTTACAGGGGCTCTATTTCTGTAAGCCGAAGTTCACTTACAGAGGTGCTATTTCTGTAGGCCGGAGTTCACCTACAGAAATTTGTTCTGCTGTAATTAGACTATTTCTATAAGCCGAAGTTCACTTACAGAGGTGTTATTTCTGTAGGCCGAAGTTCACCTACAGAAAGTTGTTGTGTTGTGTTTAGACTATTCCTGTAAGCCGAAGTTCACTTATGGCAGTGCTATTTCTGTAGGCCAAAGTTCACCTACAGAAAATAAGCCATATCTAGGACTAGTTCCTAGGTAATGTCGGGCTGCAGGGTGTAAACCGACACGTGAGCTCATGGCCTGCATAGGACAGACATGCATCATACTTGGTTGCGCATTTCCTCTGTTATGATTGTTGTTTGAATGTATGCTTTCTTTGTTTTCATTCTATTCTCTGTGTCTGTGTTTTATTTTCTTGTATTCTTTTGTTTGTGTTTTGCTTTCTGTTTTCTCTATTTATCTGTTTCTTCTGTCTATTGCTTCTCGGTATTCTGCTATTTATCTGCTAAACAACACGAAATTAATGAACTTAACTAATAACCCCGACCCTACTAAGAACTCCCCAGTTCTTACCCCTTCTCTCTCCCTTCCCCCTTCAGATGGAAGTAAGAGTACCTTATAGTAGCTCGTTGATGATGGTTCTGCAAAGAGGATTCTGCTCTAGATAGTCTTCTGAGTCTAGGGTGAATATCGTTCCCTGTTTATATATATATACTGTGAGACTAGCCAATGTCTACAGCCCGTTCGTTCTTGAACTTTAACTTAAATCCTGTGTACGAGACTCCTGTTGTGTGGCTACTTGATGAGGTACCAGAGAGACGTTATATGGCAATGTCTGATCGTGCAAAAGAGTATTAGATGATGTTCTACCTTTTGCTGATGTTCCACCTGACTTAATTTTTGAAGACTTAGAACGTACTTTCCGTCGCTTTAGTAGTTTAGAGGGACTAGGTGAGTATAGAGTCTAGGCTAGCCTAGGTGCCAGCTTAGGGACTTCTTGAACAGGTCAGGGCCTAGGATGTTGTATGTATATATATGTATATAGTTATTATCTAGCTATATCTAGGGGTGTTCTAACTAAAAGTCTATACTCTAATAAAGCTTGAATCACTGAATGTTGTTGACTACCTGTGATATATTTATGCGTGGTTGTTTATAACTGTTTTATCTGTTATCAGTTCTGAATTGATTATGAATGATTCTGTTTATTAATTCAAATGTTTTCAAAAAAAAAAAGTACCTCGCAAACTAACTATGCTTTTAACAACGAATCATGCTCATATAATAAATACTAGATAATAATTAGGATGACAAATTGGTAGCACTCAGTTTCCGGTATGTCCTAGGCGTACTGAAAATTGGGTCGTTACAATTTGGTATCAGAGCAGTTTGTTCCCAGTAGAGCCTGGGGAGTGGACTGACTATGCTTCATTGCCCAGTCTGCTTGTGTGTCCCATGCTGTTAGGGTATCTTTAAGATACATTTGGCATGAATGTCTATGAGCGCTCATTTTGGGAAAGTTCGTGCCTTACTTGAAATATTAAGACTGGTCACCTTAATGTTGATTGTTTGGTGCAGATAGGACCTTAATGACGGTGAATAGGCATAGTTTAATAAAGCTCTGAATGACAAATCGATCCGAGGTACAGCTATCCTAATAGCTGTTATGATATACATGGCAATGACTATGTTAGATTTGGATGCTGTAAGGAACAGACCTACCTCTTCGTCAGGATGGCTTGAAGAAAGTAGATCACTTGAAGATGGATTCTGCACGTCGCAGAAATTTTGAGGGCAAAATTTTCCTTTAGGAGGGTAGAATGTAACAACCCCGATTTTCGAGGACGCGAGATCTTTTCTGAAGGCACGTATTTCACCGGAAGATCAGTAAAGGAAACACCTCTTCTGTATCATCAAGCGTCTCAATCCTCATTGTCATTATATTATCATTAACTCAGGACCTTAGTCGAGACAAGCTCAATAACGCAATCACGAAGAACCTAGTTTTTGAACCGTATCGGTTAGGAGTTTTGATTCGGTTTTTCGTAAATAGTCTCAATTTGATGAACCGGACTCGATTCATGAGAGAAGAGAGATAATATTATAATATGATCATTATATTAGTATTAGAATATGCTTGAATGATATTATAAGGTTACCTGGTCTGTTTTTGTTAAAAACAGAAAATCGGTTTAACCGGGTTTACGGTTTACTGGTGCAGCTTAGCACCAGCACTCTCTGATGAATTTAGCAATCCTAAGGCCTCATTATACATGTTTTATTCTCATAATAAATATTTTACTAGTGTCATTTATGCTAGTTGCTCAGAAAATAATTTTTAGAGATATTTTTACAAGTGTTCCGATACATCTAGTTTTAGTAGTTGTACACCTGAGATATTTTAATATTATTTTAACCCACCTCCAAGCCAACCAATCACAAGTCACCTTACACCCCCAAGACCTCCAACGCTGTCTCATTTCATCATTTTGGCCGAAAATAACAAGAGAGAAAAGAGAGAAACTTTCATGAACACTAATCTTCAAAGCTTGATTTCTTCTGAACTAAAACTCAAATCAAAACTCCGATTTCACCAAAATGATCCTCTCTTCTTCCTCTACATAACCATGTGACTTATCAAGGCTGAAAATAAGGTGAGATGGCTGTCTCCCTCCCATTTCAATTCGGTTTTCAAGGAAAACCATGCAAAACATGTGTTTTCTTGATGTTCTTCCTTAAGAATCATGCTTAACTTGTCTTCAGGGCCAAGAAACGTGAATTTGCAGCAATTCTAAGGTGAGATATATCTTCCTAACATATTGAGTGAGATTTGGTCAGTTGAGAGTGTTTGGATTTAAAGTTGTTCTTTATGTGATTTAGGAGGAAAAAGTGCTTAAGGACCATCTGAAAGTTTAACCGAATTAGGAGCAGCAAAACCAGGTAGGGTGTCACGAAATTAATCTTGATTATTTGTGTTTGAGTTGTGTGAATGTTATATTATTTGGCTGTGCTAAAAATTGGTTGCATATGTGATTGATTCTTGGTGAAAATTTGGTGAAATTCTGATGAAATTTGATGAAATTTAAGCTTTAAAGTTCATGTTCTTGGGGCAGCTGGAAAAACGAAACCCTAAGCTTAAATTGAGGTTCAATTTGTGTTGAAATCATGTAGAAAAGATGGGGTTTTAGTGGCTGCTAATTTATTTTGAATTTTGGTAAAAATCAGTTGCTGAAAAGACTGAAAAACGGGTAAAAACAGAGAAGAATTTGAAGAATATACGAAGAACACGAAGAACACTTTGAGTGTGGTGAAGAACATTGAAGAACACCTTTTAGATCATAGAAAGGGCAAGGAAGTAAATATTTTGGTGTTTGAGGGGTTATTTTGTAATTTCGAAAAGTTAGGGTGGTTAAAGTAGAAATATTAAAAGTTACGAATGGTAAAAAGTGAATTTTAAAGGTTAAAAGTTAAAGTGGGGTAATTTTCGAAAATATATTAATAAAATAATAGATAATAATAAAATATTAAATAATTATATTTAATTAAAAATAATAATTTAATAAAAATAATAAAATAATGCGAAAAAGGCAGTTTTCTGTAAAAGCTTTAGAAAGACAACTTTAAGCGCAGAATCTCATAATTACCTTCACAAAAAACTTAGGGAGTGGTAAAAACATATTAGTGAGGCAAAGATAAAGGAAAGATAAAAAGTTAAAGAAGAGATAAAAATCAAGCAAAAGACTGTAAAGTACTAATGACAGAAAAATAGACAGAAATTAGTGAACGAACTAGGGCAACATAGTTAGTCCTTAAGTTGCGACTAGAGTTAGGTATTATATGAAAAGTTAAATTGTTTCAGTATAGACTTAATGAACCTATACTTGGGACAGGCATACTATTCATACCGAAATTTACATAAGCTTTAAATACATACGTTAAGCAGAGAAATCAGAGCAGAGTAAAGAAAACACAGAGAACAGAGTAACCAAAGAAAAGTAAAGAGATACAGAGAAAAGAGTAATCAGAGCAGAGTAAAAATTTAAAGTGAAAAGAGTAATATGATAAAGAGAATAAAGAACAAGCAGAGGGCCTGTTGAAAGGTCATTTGTTGCGTTAAGGCAACTGCAGAGATATTTGTATATTCAACTGCTGCTTTTCTGTTAGCCCTAGAGGTCCTGTAGGCCCAAGTTCACCTACAGTAAGTTGTTATTCCTGTAGGCCGAAGTTCACCTGCAGTGAATATCAATTATGTATCTCAAGGTGTTGCTCCTGTAGGCCGAAGTTCACCTACAGAGAGTTGTAATACCTGTAAGCCAAAGTTCACTTACAGGGGCTCTATTTCTGTAAGCCGAAGTTCACTTACAGAGGTGCTATTTCTGTAGGCCAAAGTTCACCTACAGAAATTTGTTGTGTTGTGTTTAGACTATTCCTGTAAGCCGAAGTTCACTTATGGGAGTGCTATTTCTGTAGGCCGAAGTTCGCCTACAGAAAATAAGCCATATCTAGGACTAGTTCCTAGGTAATGTCGGGTTGCAGGGTGTAAACCGACACGTGAGCTCATGGCCTGCATAGGACAGACATGCATCATACTTGGTTGCGCATTTCCTCTGTTATGATTGTTGTTTGAATGTATGCTTTCTTTGTTTTCATTCTATTCTCTATGTCTGTGTTTTGTTTTCTTGTATTCTTTTGTTTGTGTTTTGCTTTCTGTTTTCTCTATTTATCTATTTCTTCTATGTATTACTTCTCGGTATTCTGCTATTTATCTGCTAAATAACACGGAATTAATGAACTTAACTAATAACCCCGACCCTACTAAGAACTCCCCAGTTCTTACCCCTTCTCTCTCCCTTCCCCCTTCAGATGGAAGTAAGAGTACCTTACAGTAGCTCGTTGATGATGGTTCTGCAAAGAGGATTCTGCTCTAGATAGTCTTCTGAGTCTAGGGTGAATATCGTTCCCTGTTTATATATATATACTGTGAGACTAGCCAATGTCTACACCCCGTTTGTTCTTGAACTTTAACTTAAATCCTGTGTACGAGACTCCTGTTGTGTGGCTACTTGATGAGGTACCAGAGAGAAGTTATATGGCAATGTCTGATCGTGCAAAAGAGTAGTAGATGATGTTCTACCTTTTGCTGATGTTCCACCTGACTTGATTTTTGAAGACTTAGAACGTACTTTCCGTCGCTTTAGTAGTTTAGAGGGACTAGGTGAGTATAGAGTCTAGGCTAGCCTAGGTGCCAGCTTAGGGACTTCTTGAACAGGTCAGGGCCTAGGATGTTGTATGTATATATATGTATATAGTTATTATCTAGCTATATCTAGGGGTGTTCTAACTAAAAGTCTATACTCTAATAAAGCCTGAATCACTGAATGTTGTTGACTACCTGTGATATATTTATGTGTGGTTGTTTATAACTGTTTATCTGTTATCAGTTCTGAATTGATTATGAATGATTCTGTTTATTAATTCAAACGTTTTAAAAAAAAAGTACCTCACAAACTAACTATGCTTTTAACAACGAATCATGCTCATATAATAAATACTAGATAATAATTAGGATGACAAATTGGTAGCACTCAGTTTCCGGTATGTCCTAGGCGTACTGAAAATTGGGTCATTACAATTTGGTATCAGAGCAGTTCGTTCCCAGTAGATCCTGGGGAGTGGACTGACTATGCTTCATTGCACAGTCTGTTTGTGTGTCCCATGCTGTTAGGGTATCTTTAAGTTACATTTGGCATGAATGTCTATGAGCGCTCATTTTGGGAAAGTTCGTGCCTTACTTGAAATGTTAAGACTGGTCACCTTAATGTTGATTGTTTGGTGCAGATAGGACCTTAATGACTGTGAATAGGCATAGTTTAATCGAGCTCTGAATGACAAATCGATCCGAGGTACAGCTATCCTAATAGCTGTTATGATATACATGGCAATGACTATGTTAGATTTGGATGCTGTAAGGAACAGACCTACCTCTTCGTCAGGATGGCTTGAAGAAAGTAGATCACTTGAAGATGGATTCTGCACGTGGCTGAAATTTTGAGGGCAAAATTTTCCTTTAGGAGGGTAGAATGTAACAACCCCAATTTTCGAGTACGCGAGATCTTTTCTGAAGGCACGTATTTCACCGGAAGATCAGTAAAGGAAACACCTATTCTGTATCATCAAGCATCTCAATCCTCGTTGTCATTATATTATCTTTAACTCAGGACCTTAGTCGAGACAAGCTCAATAACGCAATCACAAAGAACCTAGTTTTTGAACCGTATCGGTTAGGAGTTTTGATTCAGTTTTTCGTAAATACTCTCAATTTGATGAACCAGACTCGATTCATGAGAGAAGAGAGATAATATGATAATATTATCATTATATTAGTATTAGAACATGCTTGAGTGATATTATAAGGTTACCTGGTCTGTTTTTGTTAAAAACAGAAAATCGGTTTAACCGGGTTTACGGTTTACTGGTGCAGCTTAGCACCAGCACTCTCTGATGAATTTAGCAATGCTAAGGCCTCATTATACATGTTTTATTCTCATAATAAATATGTTACTAGTGTCATTTATGCTAGTAGCTCAGAAAATAATTTTTAGAGATATTTTTACAAGTGTTCCGATACATCTAGTTTTAGTAGTTGTACACTTGAGATATTTTAATATTATTTTAACCCACCTCCAAGTCAACCAATCACAAGTCACCTTATACCCCCAAGACCTCCAAGGCTGTCTCATTTCATCATTTTGGCCGAAAATAACAAGAGAGAAAAGAGAGAAACTTTCATGAACACTTAATCTTCAAAGCTTGATTTCTTCTGAACTAAAGCTCAAATCAAAACTCCGATTTCACCAAAATGATCCTCTCTTCTTCCTCTAAATAACCATGTGACCTATCAAGGCTAGAAATAAGGCAAGATGGCTTTCTCCCTCCCATTTCAATTTGGTTTTCAAGGAAAACCATGCAAAACATGTGTTTTCTTGATGTTCTTCCTTAGGAATCATGCTTAACTTGACTTCAGGGCCAAGAAACGTGAATTTCCAGCAAGTCTAAGGTGAGATATCTCTTCCTAACATACTGAGTGAGATTTGGTCAGTTGAGAGTGTTTGGATTTAAAGTTGTTCTTTATGTGATTTAGGAGGAAAAAGTGCTTAAGGACCATCTGAAAGTTTAACCGAATTAGGAGAAGCAAAACCAGGTAGGGTGTCACGAAATTAATCTTGATTATTTGTATTTGAGTTGTGTGAATGTTGTATTATTTGGCTGTGCTAAAAATTGGTTGCATATATGATTGATTCTTGGTGAAAATTTGGTGAAATTCTGATGAAATTTGATGAAATTTAAGCTTTAAAGTTCATGTTCTTGGGGCAGCTGGAAAAACGAAAACCTAAGCCTAAATTGAGGTTCAATTTGTGTTGAAATCATGTAGAAAATATGGGGTTTTAGTGGCTGCTAATTTGTTTTGAATTTTGGTAAAAATCAGTTGCTGAAAAGACTGAAAAACGGGTAAAAACAGAGAAAGAATTTGAAGAATATACGAAGAACACGAAGAACACTTTGAGTGTGGTGAAGAACATTGAATAACACCTTTTAGATCTTAGAAAGGGCAAGGAAGTAAATATTTTGGTGTTTGAGGGGTTATTTTGTAATTTCTGAAATTTAGGGTGGTTAAAGTAGAAATATTAAAAGTTACGGGTGGTAAAAAGTGAATTTTAAAGGTTAAAAGTTAAAGTGGGGTAATTTTCGAAAATATATTAATAAAATAATAGATAATAATAAAATATTAAATAATTATATTTAATTAAAAATAATATTTTAATAAAAATAATAAAATAATGCGAAAAAGGCAGTTTTCTGTAAAAGCTTTAGAAAGACAACTTTAAGCACAGAATCTCATAATTACCTTCACAAAAAACTTAGGGAGTGGTAAAAAAATATTAGTGAGGCAAAGATAAAAGAAAGATAAAAAGTTAAATAAGAGATAAAAATCAAGGAAAAGTCTGTAAAGTACTAATGATAGAAAAACAGACAGAAATTAGTGAACGAACTAGGGCAACATAGTTAGTCCTTAAGTTGCGACTAGGGTTAGGTATTATATGAAAAGTTAAACTGTTTCAGTATAGACTTAATGAACCTATACTCGGGACAGGCATACTATTCATACCGAAATTTACATAAGCTTTAAATACATACGTTAAGCAGAAAAATTAGAGCAGAGTAAAGAAAACACAGAGAATAGAGTAACCAGAGAAAAAAGTAAAGAGATACAGAGAAAAGAGTAATCAGAGCAGAGTAAAAATTTAAAGTGAAAAGAGTAATATGATAAAGAGAATAAAGAACAAGCAGAGGGCCTGTTGAAAGGACATTTGTTGCGTTAAGGCAACTCTAGAGATATTTGTATATTCAACTGCTGCTTTTTTATTGGCGTGGGTTGAGGCACAGAGTTGGCCCAAAAGTGGCGCAACTCTCTGATTTTTGGCCCACAAAACTAAAATGCGCAGCCGACGCGCGCGCACGCCTTGTGCTTGCGTGTGGCTTGCTCTTCTTCTCCTTTCTCTTTTTTTTTTCTCTTTTTTTTTTTGATGAGCATCTAAAGATCTCATAACTTCCCATCTTTCTCGAAAACTCTAGAACTAGCTAAGGTGCAAGATTAAGCACATTTTGAGACATAGGGCAAATTATAAACAACTTGAGAAAACTTGTAATTCAAGCAAAAACTCAATTCAAAAAAAATTCATCCCTCATTAAAGCACAAAATGCATAAACACCTTAGTTAAACAAAGAGAAATATACCAAGAAGTAAAGAAACTATATACAATGGAACCCAATTCGTTCATTCATTATATCTACAAGAGAATGGAAAGAGTTTACCATGGGGGGGGGTGTCTCCCACCAAGCACTTTTAGTTTAAGTCCTTAAGTTGGACCTTGGGAGGCTTCTTGTCAAGGTGGCTTATGCTTGTATCCATCCTTAAACCTCCAAAAGTGCTTGTCCTTCAATCGGTTGTCAGAAGTTCCAACCTTCTTCATTAAGCTTTGGTGAGGTTCTTTCCAAGATGTGAGCTCCCGAGAATGACTACCATAGGATAATCCAGGATCTCATATCTTGTCTTCGCACCCATCTTCTAGTTGATTGCCTTGATTTTGTCCGGGTGACGAGAAAGCAGAATTCTCGCGGAAGCACTAGATTACTCTCCTAGACCCATTTAATTTAGCATTACACCAATGCATGCTCTCTAATTTTGAGCTTCCCACTATAATGAGCCTAGATTTAGAATGCCAACCACTAAACATCCTTCTCTTTCGCTTAATTCCACAAAGCGCCCTAAGTTGGCCATCCGTTTCGAGCAAACCATACTCAAGTGGGATAATAAAGCTGAGAGTTAGAAGTTTTACCCACTCAAACGGAGGATTGTATGACGAACTAGGTGGAGGGGTTCCCAAAGGTCTTGATAAAGCGTGTTCTACTCCCGTCCATCCTCTTCTGAAGGTTTCCACCATTTGGCGAGGTTCTTCAAGTTCATCCTCATGCCAAGCTTCCTCAAGTTCACATTCTTCTTCACCAATTTCTTCTATTTCTTTCCCATCACTCTCATCGTAGATAGGAGACAAAGTAAAATTTACCTCATCATCGAATCTAGACAATTCGGGGAAGGATTCTTCAAACCGAGAGGATCATATGTTGATTCGGAATCATCATAAATAGGAGCGTTTGTTGCTTGGAATACTTCTCCCAGTTCTTCACTCGCATTAGGCCTTGGAGGTTGTACGTCCTCCTCAACTTTGCTTTCCAATCTACTGGGGGAAGGTTCAACAAGATCGTCAAGGGAATTTATCAAGGTGGGTAAAAAATCATTAGTGATGAAATCCACTTCTCGATCAATTTCCTTTAACTCATTGTCTACTCCCGCAACATTGCTCTTCTCTTTAATATTCCCTCCACACCCCTTGGAAGAGGGTTCCTCAACCTGGGATTCCTCTATGTATTCAACATGTCCTAAACATCCGCCCACTACTTCCTTTTGTTCGCTAATTTCCATCTTCTCCTCTTGTTGTGCTTCTTGCTTCAGTCCTCCTTCCTCACCATGGAGTTCCAAGTTTATATCCTCACTAAGCTCCTTGGTAGTTTCTCCACATTCAACAATGGAAGTATTTATGGCGCATGAGCTTAGGTGAGATGTTAGGTGACTCACGGCTTCCACTATGCCGGCCACCCTTACTCTTAACTCCTTGAACTTGGTTTCATCCTCCTCTTGTCGCCTTAAAATGTGAGATTCAAGGTCTCTCAGCTCTAACATGAAGGCTTCATCAGGAGGTGGTGTTGCAAGAGAAAATTCCTCGGTTAAGGGAAGATTGTTGTAATCAGAAGGTGGGTCATATTGGTGGCGTTCTTGAGGTGGTGTCTGTGGAATTTGTGGTTCTTGAGAGTATTGGTATTGGGATGGTGGTTGTTCCACATGTAATTCTAATGGTGGTTGATGTGGTGTGTATGAGTTATGGTTAAGTGGAGGTAAATGGTGGTATAGGGCTTGTGAGTATGACATGTGGCTATATTGAGGGTATGGCTCATGGGCATATGGTGTTGGTTCTTGAAAGTCACAAGGGAATTCACCATAGCCAGTGGATTGACATGCATCATAGAATGTCCGAGGCTCCTCCCACCTTTGCTCTCAAATTCCTCGGTGCACATCCTCATTGAAGCTTTCATTTCCTACAACATAGTTTGAGCTACACTCATAGCCAAAGTGAGAATTCATAGTGAAGAGGAAAATAAAAAAAACAAAGAGCAATAAGAATTGAAGGAGACTAAATCCTAAAACTAGCAAAAATCAACAAACAAACCAAAGATAAAGCTATTCACAATATTTACAATAGCCAACAACATAGCACCATTGGTTCCCGGGCAACGGCGCCATTTTGATAATGAGTTTTTTTGCTCAATGGTAAAAATTTCTCTTCTAGAAATAAGAACTTCGTTGTAAGCATAGTTCTAAACCAACAAACAATTCCCACATCAAAAATTTTTGGTTGTCACAAGTAACAAACCCCAATGAATTTATAACCGAAGTATTTAGACTCCGGGTCGTCTCCCTAGGATACAATGGAGTGCATGCGTATTGGCTATGATGGGGTAAAGGGGGTTTTGATTATAAGAGGGCAGAAAATAAATGACAAGAAAAGTAAATTAGGCAAGTAATTAAAGAAAGCAATTAATAAAGGAAGAGACATTCATGGCAATGGATTGAGTTCATAGGCTTTCTATCCTAGTCATGCATGACTAATTCATCTTATTTAGTTAACTCACACATCGGGAGAATGTCAAACAAGATTAATTAATCATGTCACAAATATAAACAAGAATTTATCTCATTACGTCAACTCCAACAAATAGGGAGAAAGTCTAATGAGACTAGCTAATCTCAATCCAAAAGTCCTAATCGACTTACTAATTGAATTAGCAAAAGATTAGCGTCAATGGAAACAATATTAGCTAACAACTCTAGATCACCAACATGAGTTGGGTTTTACATGACTCAAGATTGCCCAATTACTCTTTCCAAGCCAAGAATGCTCAAAATCTACTCTAACATCCTTCCAAGCATTTGATCAAACACTTGGAAGAAATACAAGAAAAGCATAGTAAAAGTGCAAGAAATAATAAAATCTAACAACTATTAATAGCAAGGAAAGTAAATTCACAATTCAAATCAATAATAAAAATAAACATCAACATCAAATTGCATTAATCATAAACCAAATCCAACATGAGTTCATCATCACAAAAGGTAGCAAAACGGGAAATTAACACATGAGAATTAAGTAATAGGAGCAAGAGATCATAAAGGAAACAAGATGAAAACATGAAATCAAAGCTAGATTTAAGATGAAATTAAACTATCCTAACCTATTTCTAGAGAGATGAGGGAGCTTCTCTCTCTAGAAACTATACTACATGATGCTAAAACCTACAACTAATTGCTCCCCCTTTGCTTGGACTTCAATTTTGCATGAAATACACTCAGAAACAAGTTGGATTTGGGCCTAGGCAGCTCAGAAATCGCCCCCAGCGTTTTGCCATTATGTGGGCCATATAAGAATATCGGCGCGTGCGCGCCATGTCCGCGTGCGCATCGCTGGCAAATTCCCAATCTGTGCGGAAGCGGTATGTACGCATGCGCGTCCTTGTGAGAAACCACTTTTGCGCGTGCGCGCCTTGTACGTGTGCGCGTCCCTTGGTGCATTCCAAATCCTTGTTTCTTCATGCATTCTCCTCTTTGCATGCTTTTCTCCTCATTTCTTCCATCCAATACTTGCCTTATGAACCTAAAATTACTTAACAAACACATCAAGGCATCGAATGGAATTAAGGTGGATTAAAGTCACCAATTTAAGGCCTAAAAAGCATGTTTTTACAATTAAGCATAATTCGAGGGAGAATTACAAAACCATGCTATTTCATTGAATAAATGTGGGAAAAGGTGAATAAATCCCCAAAAATAAGCACGAAATAAACCACGAAATCGGGGTTTATCAATAAGCTAGTAGACCGACTCTTTTAAGTATTTGGAAAGGTCCTATGTATCGAGGATTAAGCTTTTTAGTCTTAAGGGCTCTACCTATTCCAGTAGTCGGGGTTACTTTAAGAAAGACATGGTCTCCCTCACTAAACTCTAAGGGTCTACGTCTATTATCGGCATAGCTCTTTTGACGGCTCTGTGCTGTCTGGATCTTCTGGCGAATCCCCTTTATCTTCTCAGTAGTTTCTTGCACTAAGTCTGGACCTAAGACACTAGCTTCTCCGTCATCATTCCAACACAATGGTGTCTGACATCTCCTTCCGTAGAGAGCTTCATAAGGTGCCATCCCGATACTTTGTTGGTAACTGTTGTTGTAGACGAACTCGACCAACGGCAAATATTTATCCCAACTGCCTTGGTTACCCATCACACAAGATCTTAGCATGTCTTCTAATGTCTAGATTGTCCGCTCTGATTGTCCGTCTGTCTGAGGATGGTATGTTGTACTCATGTGCAATTCTATTCCAAACGCTTTCTGGAAAGCTCCCCAGAATCTAGAAGTAAACCTCGGATCTTGATCTGAAACAATTGACGAAGGTATCCCGTGCAATCGTATGATTTCTTGAATATATATCCGTGCCAGCCTTTCTAAAGTATAATCAACTCGAATCGGAAGGAAGTGCGCTGACTTTGTCAACCTGTCCACAATTACCCAAATGGCATCATGTCCTGTTGAGGTCCTTGGCAATCTCGTGACAAAATCCATAGTGATCTGCTCCCATTTCCATTATGGTATTTCTAAGGGTTGCAGGGTTCCTGACGGTTTCTGGTGTTCCACCTTCACCTTCTGGCAGGTTAAGCATTTTGAGACATAATCAGCTACCTCTTTCTTTAAGCCCGGCCACCAGAACATTTGTTTCAAATCTTGATACATCTTTGTTACTCCAGGATGCATAGAAAATCTACTTTGATGAGCTTCTGCAAGAATCCTTTTCCGTAAATCTCCAGAGCTAGGCACACAAATTCTGTTCTTGTATCTCCAGAGACTGCTACGATCTAGTCTTACAACTTTTGGTTCCTCTACTTTCATCCGTCTCAGCATCGTCATCATTTCTGAGTCCTGTGCTTGTGCTTGCTGAATCCTAATCTTAAAATCTGGTGTTATATGCAACTGCGCCAAACGGACTCCACTTGACGTCTCAGTGATAGCCAACTTAAGGTCCTCAAATTTCACTAGTAGCTTCTCTTCCTTTATCATCATCCAAGAGATACTCAAATTCTTCCTGCTCAAGGCGTCTGCCACCATGTTCGCTTTTCCTGAGTGATAACTTAACTTAAAATCATAGTCCTTCAGGAACTCCATCCACCTTCGCTGTCGCATATTAAGATCCTTTTGGTTAGAGATATACTTTAAACTTTTGTGGTCAGAGAAAACTTCTAGTTGAGCACCATACAAATAGTGCCTCCAGATCTTCAAAGCAAACACTACTGCAGCCAATTCCAAGTCATGCGTCGGATAATTTCGTTCATGAGGTCTCAGCTGCCGGGAAGCATAAGCCACCACATTTTTGTCTTGCATCAGCACACATCCAAGTCCTTTATGAGAGGCGTCTCAATTTGGAATGAAAGTTCAGCCATCGACACGTACGCGTGCATGATGCGTACGCATGGGTGTGACATACCTGAAGAAGCACGCGCAAGCGTGGGCTGAGCGACAGCGTGGAAGTAGTATGTTTGGAGAACCACGCGTACGCGTAGGTAACGCGTACGCGTGGGGAGCGCTCAATTAAAGAATGCTACGCTCACTTAGAGAACGCTGCTAGGGGATGCACACGCATACATGACGTGCACGCGTTGATGTGCCAGATTGCCAAAGCACGCGTAAGCGTGAGGGACGCATATGCGTGGAAAGCCCAAAACGCAAAAAGGACGCGCACGCGCAGAGGACGCGTACGCGTGGGTGTAAAAGCGTTCCGCTCACTTAATGAATGCTATGCTCTCCTGGAAGTACAACTTTGGCTCAATTAATCTGATTCAAAGCCCACTAATACACCAAAGCAAGCAGAGCCTATTGACATCACTCAAAGTCATAAGACACAGCTAGAATAGGAATTTCATTTTATTTTTAATTTGTTTGTAATTTCATTTTCATTTTGTAAAGCCTATATAAAGGCATCAGTTTCATTTCATTGGAGAGCACTGGAGTAGGCTGCAGTAGTAGTAGGCAGCAGTAGGAGTAGGAGTAGGAGTAGAATAAAAGGCTCTTTTGAAACACTTTTATTTTTCTTTTTTTACATTTCAGTATTGAATTCAAATTGGCTTATGCAATTTAAGTTTCTGATAATCCTCTGCTGCAAATTTTCCTTTCTGCAATTTTACCATTCAGTTTACATTGAGCTTGATTTTAATTTTCTGTTCCCATTGCTTTCAATTTACTTTCATGTAATTTAAATCTTTTGCAATTGTTCTAAGTTCTGATTTACTGCTTCATTGAATTTTCCAACACCCAATCCCCTTTGCATTTGCTACAATTTATGTTTCTTGCTCTTTAAGTTTCTGCCAATTTACCTTCTGCACTTTATACCTTCTGCAATTTACATTCTAGCAATACAATTTCACCCAATTCACCACTGTTAGCTTAACTAAACTAATCACCGCACTAAAGTTGCTTGATCCATCAATCCCTGTGGGATCGACCTCACTCTTGTGAGTTATTACTACTTGATGCAACCCGGTACACTTACTGGTGAGTTTGTGTGGAATCGTTTTTCCTTCATCAAGTTTTTGGCGCCATTGCATTGATTTAGATCGACAATGATTAAGTGGGTGAGAAGTTTAGATTAAGCATTTTCTTTGTTTTTGTTCTTTTAATTTTCTGTTTTCTGCTGAAACCAATGTGTTTGTTTTACTGTCTTACTAAGAAATTCCTCTCTGTGACATGAATTTCGATTTTCATTGGTGATTGTGTTTTACAAAATTCAAATGGAGTTCAACTCATCTTTTGATCAAAAAATTTCATGGGATATTTCTCACAGTCAAAATATGATTCAAGTCATTATCCTAATGGTGGATGGGAATATCACTAAGAAATCACATATTCTCAGCAACCCAACCAATGGAGATATGCTCCAGAGCCACAAATTGATCAAGCAAATCACATGAGATATTGTCCAGAACCACAAAATGATTTATGTCATTATCCTCATGGTGTCTGGACATATCAACAAAAGTGTGAACAATCAAGTGAAATGAACTACCTCCCAGAGCGACAAAGTGACTCATACTATTATGACAGTTACACAAACCATGTCTGGGAAGGGAATTTCAATGATTCATGTTCTAATCATCAAGAAACATCATCATTTGATTGTGCTATCAATACATACATGGAAGATTGCTCCCCAGGGCTACAAAATGACCCATACAGTGAATACAACAATCACTCAAGTTGTGGATGGGAAGATCAAAACCAGAAAGTATTTGATAGTTCATACTCCACTTATCAAGAGCCATCATCACTTGAGCACACCTTCAATTAATTTATGCAAAATTGTCCAACCCCACCTCCGAGATTTTCAATTGAAAATTCTTCATCACTTGAATACACCTCAATACAAAATTCTTTCCAAAATCCACATGACTCAATTCATCAACCACAACATTCATTTCACAACTCACAAAACTCATTCCACACTCAACACAACTTCACCACACAACATCCATGTCACCAAAATCACTCTCAACCTTCATCTCTTGAGCTAGCTGATGAATGGAATTTTTGACGGTTTAAAATTCTCAATAAATTCTCGTTGCAAGTATAGTTTCTAAACCAACAAATAATCCTTTCATACAAAAGATTGTTTGTCACAAGTACAAACCCCTAAATTTATAAACCGAAGTATTCAAACCTCGGGTCGTTCTCCCTAGGAATTGCGATAAATTGTCTTGTTATTGGTTATGAAGTATGTTTTGGGGTTTTTGGGATAAGAGACATGAAATGTAAATGGAAATTAAAATAAACTAACAACTAGAAAGGCCTTGGCAAAGGTTGGTGGTCAAGGATCTCTATCCTTATCACTAACCACAACATGAGAAATGGCAAGGATCAATCCCATTAAGTCATCCTCTAATTAGTAGTAAAGGAAAGTCAAATGAGCTATATCAATCCAAGTCCATAAGTCCTAGTTCTCCACCAATTCAATTAGTAAGATCTAGAGTTAATGGCTCCCAATCGTTAATTACTTGGACATTAGTAACTCAAGAGTTCCTAAGTTACCTTCCCAAGCCAAGAGGAACAAAAATCTACTCTAACATCTTTTCAAGCATTTTGACAAACACTTGGAAGGCACAAAAGAAAAGCATAGTAATTCAACAACAAGAATGAATTCTAACAACAACTAATTGCAAAGAATTAACAACAACAACCAAAGAAAACAAGATCTACATGAATTACCTCAAATTTCATTAAAAGGAAATAGAAGAAGGAAGAGCGCATCAACAACAAGGTAAACAATTACAAGAATGAAATACAAAATTAGAAAGAGAAAGAGTAGAGGAACAAGAAATTGTGAAGGAAAAGTAAATCAAAGCTTGAATTCAATCTAGATCTAAAAAGAGAGATTAACATAAACCTAATCCTAATTCTAATCCTAGAGAGAAATGAGAGCTTCTCTCTCTAAAACTAAATAAAACTAATCCTCATGTCTATGAATGAGCCAAAGATGACTTCCCCTTCAATCCTTGGTCTATTTAGCCTTTTCATGCCAAAAACTCAGCTCCAAATGGTGCTAGAAACCCTCCAAAATCGCCAGGCATGAGTTCCTTTTTAAAAATCACGTGCACCTTCGGCGCGTATGCACACGGTGCGCGTACGCATCCTTGGAGAATTTCGCAATCCGCGCGTAGGTACATAGTACGTGCGTGAGTCCATGGGCTTTTCCAAATCTTTGGTTTTTCATGATTTCTCCACTTTGTATGCTTTCCTTTCACTCCTTTGATCCTTTCCTAGCCCTTTTCAATCTGTAATCACTTAACAAACACATCAAGGCATCTAGTGGAATCAAAGGTGAATCAAGATGAAACAATTAAGGGCCTAAAAAGCACGTTTTCACACTTAAGCACAAGTTAAGAGACAATCATGAAACCATGCTATTTCATTGAATAAATATGGGTAAAAGGTCATAAAATCCCCTTAATCAAGAGCAAGATAAACCCTAAATATGGGTTTTATCAATAGCAGTTGAGGATTATGTTCAATGGTCTAAAGAATCCTTGAAAATCTGATACCAAGTCATTGAAAGACAAGAACAACTCTTGGAAAGACACAAACAATCCTGGAAAGAAATCCTTTTCAGGAAGATGGATGAGAACTCAGAGCAAAGCAGGAGAAACTTAGAACTATCAAACATTGAGGATGAAGACCAATTTGTGAGTGAGGAAGTGGAAGAAGAGGTCCCTATGTCAAGTGAAATTTCAATGAAGAATGAGGTTGTGGAGGTATTTGAACCTGAGAGTCCATATCCATAGAAGCCACTTGAGATGACAAAGGAACATGAAAAATCACAACCCTCACAACCTTTCCTGAACCAAAAACTCTCAACACTTAAATCCTTGATTAAAAGATATAAAGAGGAGATGAAGAAATCTTGGGAAGAATGACAAACCTCCTTCATGAAAGTATGTACTATTAAATCAAATGTTGAGTGCAAAGGGGGAAGTGGAAGAACAAGAAAGTGAGGAAGTCAGTCAAGAGAATTCATACTCAATTGAAACAGAAAGTTGCATTGAAAAAGGGCTTATTGAACCACCAATGCAAGAGGCTCTTGATGAAGAGAACACTCCAACAATCACACAACCACTAAGTCTTGACATCCAAGAAGTGAAGACAACTTACAAGAGCACCGAGAAGGGGATTGTGACCAAGATACCAAGGACAACATTCAAGAAAACGTCAATTGTAAATAATCCTACCCCTGATCCAGCAAGCAAGTTCAATCCAGCAAATAACAAAAGGAAGCTTGCTGAGGAAAGATCAAGACAGGGGACACTAGCTGGTTCATCTCTCCCCTTGAGGTCATTCCGTTTAACAAACTAGAAGAAGATGAAGAAAGTGAAGAACAACATGTCAAGCTAATGACACTAAAAGAGCGCTTGTTGGGAGGCAACCCAACCTTAGGTAACATTTCATTTCTCTGCTTTGTTTATTTTCTTTCCTTGCTTTGTTTAATTTCAATAAATTGGCATATTATTACATTCTAAGTTTGGTGTTGCCCTGCAACAATCTGTTTTCAATCTTTATGGATGATTGCATCAATTATAAATTGAAAAGTGTCACACTAAATTTCTAAGTTTGGTGTGCCACTTAATTTTCTATGCAATAAATCCAGCAACACCACTTGTCTGCATAATCATAATGCCTTTACAGTGTTATCTTTCTTTTATTTTGACACTTTATTATTCTCTTTGTTTTTAGTCATTTCTTTGTTTTTAATGCCTTTATGTATTTTGCCCCTTAAACTGTTTTTGCTAAGACCTCACTAAGAAATCCTTATTCATGATAGATTCTTCACTTGGTGATTGTATTTAACATATAATAGTTTCCTTTGTTTAAGTTTTAGTTCAAATAAAAATTGACATGTGATTGCATTCTAAGTTTGGTGTTGCTAAGCAACAAAATTTGTTTCCAATCTATGCTGGATACTTGCATCAATTCCAAGTGAAAGTGTCATATTATGTTTGGTGTGCCACTTATCGTTTATGCAATTTATCATGCACACCCTCTTATTTTTGCAATCACAATGTCTCTATTTTCTGTGCCTTCATGGTTATTCTTAATTTTGCTTGCTTAAACACATGTGCTACTGACATTTCATTATATAAGATACTCATGATCCTTCTTAGCCCCATCACCATTGTTCTAATTGTTGCTTGAGGATGATCAAACACCCTAAGTTGGTATGGGAAGGGGAAGAATAGGAGGAAAAGGACAACAACAGTGAAGATGAACTACAAGGTGGTAAAGTTCTTTTTCCTCTTATTTGCTTCCAATTCATGTTCATTAAGCTCAATGAGCATCATACCCAAAAAGAATGGTTAAAGAATTAGTTGAAAATTAAAGAGGGAATTCAGCATGTTAGGCAAGTTAAAAGTTAGAAAAACTGGTTTAAAGGTTAGGGGTATGATGGTCATTTGCTTAATTAAGAAGAATGCAGAAAATTAAGGATAACAAGCATACTCACAAATATGAGGAGGAAGCAGTTATTGATGATGAAATATGATATTGCAAAAGAAGCAATTAGTTATGAGAACAATTCATCAATCAATGTCATGATCACTAGGTTTGCAATAAGTGGTGAGAAAGTGTGAATTGCACACTAATGTAACCAAAAGCAAGTTGGAAAACAATGTTGAGGTAAAATGTTGCATTAGTGGCATAGACCAAGTATTGCAAATGAGTGAACCAACTTCGAAAAAAATACAAGTTAAATCAAATTGGGGCCTATGATAAGTCAAAAAGGCATTTGATTCAACTTGACAACTGAGAGCTCACGAGGATTCGAATACATGTATATCTTGGGAAACAAAGTAAAGACATGGAAATGCCAACCAATTCACTGTATGAACCAAAGTTGGTGAAGTAAAGAAATATGAATTTTAAAAGTTGCAAGTTCAGTTTTAGGTGTTAAGTTTGAAGAACAAGTAAGAGAGAAGCATGCAATACATATGCACAGGCAGCATGAAACATAACTCAACAACTAGAATTCAGCCAGGCATTAGTGAAATAGCAACCAAGCAGTATTGATAAACCACTATTTTATGGTTTATATTGTGTTTAATTGTGTGATTTTATCATGATCCTTACCCAGTTATTCATTAATTTAGCATGCATTTATATTTCCTTCCTGAAATTATTACATGATTGAAAACTACTTCCTAGAGACTTTTAATTATGCATTTTAATTTTCTTTTATTCCATTCGATGCCGTGATCTGTGCGTTAAGTGTTTCAGGCTTTATAGGGCATGAATGAGTTGGAGATTGGAAAGGAAGCTAGCAAAAATGGAAGGAACACAAGAAATTGAGGAGATAACCAGCGAGAAGTGATGCGGCCGCATGGCTCATGCGACTGCGCGAAAGAGGAGAAATCGCAGTGACGCGGCAGCATGGCTCACGCGACCGCGCAGACTGGAAAAGCACGAGCGACGCGGAGGCGTGGACAATGCGAACGGCGAGAAAAAGTGCGAATGACGCGATCGCGTGACATGCGCGATCTACATAATCTGCAGGATTCGCTGGGGGCGATTTTGGACCCTATTTTGACCCAGTTTTCGGCCCAGAACAGCAGACTAGAGCTAGAGAACATGCAGAAACCAAAGAGAGCATTCATTCTACACAAGTTTTAATTTTAGATCTAGTTTTTACTCCTCCTCTAGGTTTTCTCTCTAGACATTCATAGTTCTTAGGATTTAATTTGCGATTGCTCTTTGCATTGGAACACTGAGAAGAGTTATTACCTCATCAAGACTTCGTCATTCTAGTTCGTTTTCTTCACTTGGTTTACTCTTCCATGTTCTCTGCTTTGTTTAATTTTACCATTGGAATATTCTTAGGATTATTTAATACAAGGATCACTTTTATTTTTATTTGACTATTTTTAATTTTTATATACAATGTCTTTCTTTAATTCCTTTTCATATGCTATGAATTTTACCTTTACAATGAGTGAGTAGTTCCCTAACTTGATGGGGAGTTGATTGAAAGGAACCCTTGAGTTGGAAGGTTCAAGAGAAAGATTGTAATTGGGTTATTGTTGGTTTGCTCTCTAATTCCTGACACCAATCCTCCCCAGAGTGGATTGGGACTTGTGGATAGAACATCATTCCAACTTGTTTTACCTTCCCTTACTTAGTAAAGGATAACTAAACGAAATAACTCTCAATTGTCAATTAATCTTAGAGTATTCCATCAAGAATAGGGCTTCCATGTAATCAACTCCCAGTCAAGGCTTTTATTTACATTATTCAATTTTATCAATTTAATTTCCTGTTTACTCAACTCAAACTTTTTCGAAAACATCTTATTAATAAAATAGCTCCCTTTCCTGCAACTCGTTGGGAGACAACCTGGGATTCATACTCCCAGTATTTTAAATTTCAATTTTCTGTGACACCTTTCTAAATTGAGCGGTGGATTTCTGGCGAGTTAAGAACTATACTTGCAACGTATATATTCTAATAATTTTTAATTCACCAATTTCTGCCCGCATCAAGTATCAAGATGGAAATAGAACAACTCATCAACAATCACTCAGCAAACAAGGAATATGCATTTCAAATAGATAAACACAAACGGAGTAATTATCAGGCCTAGAATCATCTAACCATATCCTAACTACCTAACTACCTAGGATCAACTAAAATATGCATATCTAACTAGCCTAGCAAACAGATTATTCAACTAATTAATCTAATCTAAGCATATCAAAATTGAGGAAAGCAGTAAAGGAACAGAGCAATGGGGCAGGGGGAAACTTGGAAGCAGAGGCAGAAATGGAAGGAAAAAGGAAATAGGAGGTGTAGAGGATTCACGGCACCGCAGGAATAGGGCAGAATGGTGGTGCAGTGAAGGCAGATAGGTGGAGTGTGAGAAAAGGGAAAAGGGAGTGATGGTGAGGGTGGTTGAAGGGTTTGCCGGCGGCGCTAGTGGCTGCGCTGGCGCTTGGTGGTGATGGGAGGGGTGAAGGTCAGAGGCCGAGGGGAGAGAGAAGAAGAAAAGGGGAAAAGAAAAGGGAGTTGACGGCGGTGGTGGCATCACCGGCGCGGTGGTTACACTGGTGGTGGGGCTTGAGGGAGATGGTGATTATGGGGGATGAGTGGAAGAGAGAACGCTGGAGGGGGTGAGGTAGGGGATGCGACTGAGGGCGTTCCTCGTGTCCCTTTGGGTTAATTAATTTGAATCCACGCAAGCGCGCATCGTGCACGTCTGCGTGGGTGGAAAAATGAGTGCATGGCGCGGAAGAGTGAAGTGCGCTTTCGCGTAGATGAGGGGTGTAGGCGTGGGTGCGGACACGTACAGTACGCGTCCACGCGAGGCGAGTTGGGCTAGGGGCTTAATGCTAGCCTAGAGCTGGCGCAACTCTCGGGTCATAGGCTTGGGAACTACTTCTACGGATCGACACGTACGCAGCCTATGCGCGGGCGCGCGCATTGCAAAATATGGACATCGACGCGTATGCGCGCAATGCGCGCACGTGTGTAAACGGTTATGCCATTGGCCCAGTGTTGGCGCGAGAGTGGCCCAACTCTCTGAAAAAATGTATGGGCTGGATTTGCGTATGGACGCGCACGCGTACAGCGTGCGTACGCGTCCTTGACACCTGCCATTTTGATTCCACTAGATTTTTTTTTGAAATAACAAAAACAGCTCAAAATCCTTCTAATACTACCTACAACTCACAACCAATCAAAATTATAAAAATCCAAAAATCTTTTTGGCTTTTTGAAACTTTTCAAATACAAGTAAGAGAAACTTGCTCCACAAGTAACCTACAACCAATTTATTGAAACAAGTATATGGAAAGAAAACTACCTACAATGGTAACTCAAATTACTTATTAATCAAAACTACAAGAGAGTGGAAAGAGTTTACCATGGTGGGGTGTCTCCCACCTAGCACTTTTAGTTTAAGTCCTTAAGTTGGACATTTAGGAGGCTCTTTGTCATGGTGGCTTATGCTTGTACTCATCCTTGAATCTCCAAGGATCTTTGCTCCTTAAATGGTTGACAGAAATTCCAACCATCTTCACCAAGTTTGGATGGAGTTCCACCCAAGATATGAGCTCCCATAGTTGGTCTTCATGCTTCGATCCGGGATCCCATATCTTGTTTTCGCACCCGCCTTCTAGTTGATCTTCATGAATTTTCCATTCGGGTGGTTGACAAATAGAATTCTCTTCAGTGCACCAAGTTTTCTTCCTAGACCCATGTAAAGTAGCATTCATCTAATCATGGTCCCTATACCTTGAAAGCCTGACCTCAATGAGCCTAATTCGCAACTTCCAACCACTACACAACTCCTTTTTACCCTTAGTTCTACAAAGATCTCTAAGTTGACCATCCGTTTCAATCAAGCCATATTCAAGTGAGAAAGTAAAGCTTAAAGGTAAGAGTGTTACCCACTTAAATGTTGTATTGGATGGTGACTTTGGGAGGGAAAGCTCCCCACACTTAGACAATGCAAGGTCGACTTCCTTATGCTCTTATTTGAGTATCTCCACTTCTTTACAACTTCTTTCATCTTCTTCTTGCTTGTTGACTTCTTCCATTTCCTCCTCATCATCAATCGAGTCAAACTTGGGAGGTTGTGTGAAATCTGTTTCCATATCAACTTCACATTTGATGGGAGAGTCTTCAATGAGATCACCAACATCACTTGGTATTGAGTTGTCTTCAATAGCTTCAATTTCATGCCCCATGGGAGAGGATTCAACTATTGATAAGAAATCATTGATGATTGAATCCATCTCTTGATCAACCTTTTCATATTCTTCAATCTTTGTATGTCCCGGAGGTTGTGGAGGCCTCCATGGTGGTTCTGCATCTCCTAAATCTTCAACCTCTTCTCCCTTTCCTTCAATGACCCTAGGTTTCTCCAATTGCTCCAATACAAAGTTCGACTCTTCCTTTTTATCCACCGGATTTTCTAATCTCTCTTTCATGCTTTGCTCATATTTTGGTTTTTCACATGTGGCCATAGAAACACCTTGAGTATTCAAGCATTGGTAGCCTAAAGTATGCACTACCTTAGTCAAATTAGTCACAAACTCTAGGGTGTTCCTTTGCATATCCGCTTGTCCTTGAAGTAGCAACGTGAGAGAGTCATCTATTGGGGCTTGGGGTGGATAGAAAGGTTCATCATTTTGGAAAAAGGGTTCATAGTGGGAAGGCGGTTCTTCTTGGTAGGGGTACAGAGATGGTGTGTATTGAGGTGGTTCTAAAGGTTCTTGCTCATAATGGTCATAAGAATGTGATATGGATGATTGGTCATATGATGGATATGGGTCACAAGAAGGTGCTTGGTAAAAATGAGCTTGTGAGTATGGTTGATAGTCATGTTGAGGATAAGGTTCATAAGCATATGGTGGTGGTACTTGATTATCACGAAAAAGAGTCACCATAGCTATTGAATTGGCATGCACTAGGATGTGAATTATACCTATAAGTATCTGGAGGTTGTTGCCAATAGGAGTGTTATATCCTTGGTACATGTTGTCATTAGAGTCCACATTTCCTACAACATAGTGAGAACCAAACTCATAGCCAAAGTGAGAACTCATAGTGGAAAGACAAAATAAAACTAACAAAAACTAGTAAACAAGCAAAATACAAATTTATTCACACTATTCACATATATACAATAACCAATAATATAACACCATTGCAAATCCCCGGTAACGGCGCCATTTTGATGAATGGATTTTTTGACGGTTTAGAATTCTCAATAAATTCTCGTTGCAAGTATAGTTTCTAAACCAACAAATAATCCTTTCATACAAAAGATTGTTTGTCACAAGTACAAACCCCTAAATTTATAAACCGAAGTATTCAAACCTCGGGTCGTTCTCCCTAGGAATTGCGATAAATTGTCTTGTTATTGGTTATGGAGTATGTTTTATGGTTTTTGGGATAAGAGACATGAAATGTAAATGGCAATGAAAATAAACTAACAAATAGAAAGGTCTTGGAAAAGGTTGGTGGTCAAGGATCTCTATCCTTATCACTAACCACAACATGAGAATTGGCAAGGATCAATCCCATTAAGTCATCCTCTAACTAGTATTAAAGGAAAGTCAAATGAGCTATATCAATCCAATTCCATAAGTCCTAGTTCTCCACCAATTCAATTAGTAAGATCTAAAGTTAATGGCTCCCAATTGTCAATTACTTAGACATTAGTAACTCAAGAGTTCCTAAGTTACCTTCCCAAGCCAAGATGAACAAAAATCTACTCTAACATCTTTTCAAGCATTTTGACAAACACTTGGAAGGAACAAAAGAAAAGCATAGTAATTCAACAACAAGAATGAATTCTAACAACAACTAAATGCAAAGAATTAACAACAATAATCAAAGAAAACAAGATCTACATGAATTACCTCAAATTTCATTAAAAGGAAATAGAAGAAGGAAGAGTGCATTAACAACAAGGCAAACAATTACAAGAATGAAATACAAAATTAGAAAGAGAAAGAGTAGAGGAACAAGAAATTGTGAAGGAAAACTAAATCAAAGCTTGAATTCAATCTAGATCTAAAAAGAGAGATTAACCTAAACCTAATCTTAATTCTAATCCTAGAGAGAAGTGAGAGCTTCTCTCTCTAAAACTAACTAAAACTAATCCTCATGTCTATGAATGAGCCAAAGATGACTTCCCCTTCAGTCCTTGGTCTATTTAGCCTTTTCTTGCCAAAAACTCAACTCCAAATGGTGCTAGAAACCCTCCAAAATCGCCAGGCACGAGTTCCTCTTTAAGAATCACATGCGACCTTCAGCGCATATGCACACGGTGCGCGTACGCGTCCTTGGACAATTTCACAATCCGCGCATAGGCGCATAGTGCGCGCGCGCGTCCATGGGCTTTTCCAAATCTTTGGATTTTCATGATTTCTCCACTTTGTATGCTTTCCTTTCAGTCCTTTGATCCTTTCTTAGCCCTTTTCAATCTGAAATCACTTAACAAACACATCAAGGCATCTAGTGGAATCAAAGTTGAATCAAGATTAAACAATTAAAGGCCTAAAAAGCACATTTTCACACTTAAGAACAAGTTAAGAGACAATCATGAAACCATGCTATTTCATTGAATAAATGTGGGTAAAAGGTCATAAAACCCTAAATATGGGGTTTATCACTAGGGGTTGAGGATTACCTTCAATGGTCTAAAGAATTCTTGAAAAGCCGATACCAAGTCATTGAAAGACAAGGACAACTCTTGGAAAGACACAAACAATCCTAGAAAGAAATCCTCCTCAAGAAGATGGATGAGCACTTAGAGCAAAGCAGGAGTGATGGTGGCAAAAATTGACCAGTTAAGAAATTAATAAACGAAATGCATTGCAAGTACAGTTCTCAACCAGCTAAGATCCGCCTTCTCAATTTAAAAGGGGTTGTCACAAAAAAATTAGAATTAAAAATACTAGGAGTATGAGTCCCAGGTCGTCTCCCAACGAGTTGCAGGAAAGAGTGCTAATTCATTAATTAGAAATTTTCCAGAAGGTTTGAGTTGGATAATGAGTAATTAAAATAATTGTAAATTAAAGCAATAAAACTAAGAATTATTATTAATATAAAAAGCCTTGACTGGGGAATTGATTAATTGGAAGTTCTATCCCTGTTAGAATATTCTCAAGTGTAAGGTAAAGCGGTTGTTGTTTTCACTTAGTTAACCCTTACTGAGCAAAGGAAAGTCAAGTGATTGAACTAATTCTTATCCGCAGATCCTAGTCCTTTCCCTTGGGAAGGTCTAGCGTTAGTAGATATAGAATTAGCCAACAATGTTCAATTTAACTAAGCATTTGAGCATTCCAACTCAAGTGTCTCCTCTTAATCAACCCCCATGTCAAGTAAAAAATCTACTCCATTGACATGGAATTAATATTCATAAAAATATAAGAGGACATAATTAAATAAAATAAAATAGAGATTTAAAATTAATTAAAAGTAAAAGTAACTCTATTAACAAATTCAAAATGCAACATACTTATTTGAATAGGGTTAATGATCAAATAAAAAGAGTAAAGGAATAAGAAAACAAACTACAGTAGTCTCTTCATGGAGGTAATGATTCTTCAACATCCAAAATCCAAAGCGAAAGCATAAACTACTAATGTAAAGCTGATCTAGATTCAGATCTAAAACTAAAAGCAATCCTAATATCAATCTATCTGAATGTGTGTGGATGCCTCCTTGAGTCTCTGCATGTTCCCTAGCTTTAGTCTGTGTTTCTGGGACGAAAACTGGGTCAAAATGTGGCCCGAAATCGCCCCCAGCGTATTCTGTTATTTTTGCAGATCACGCAGGTCACGCGTACGTGTCGTCCACGCGTTCGCGCCATTCAGCGAGTTTCCTTGTCACGCGTTCGCGTCATCCACGCGTTTGCGTCATTCGTATAGACTTCAATCCACGTGTTTGCGTCAGGTACGCGATCGCGTCGCTGTGATTTCTTCATTTTGCGCGCTCGCATCGCTGTGATTTTTTCATTTCACGCGCTCGCGTCAGTGTTCGCTGGTCATCTCCTTTTCTTATGTTCCTCCCATTTTTGCAAGCTTCCTCTCCATTCTCTAAGCCATTTCTGCCCTATGAAGCCTAAAACACTTAACACACGTATCACGGCATCGAATGTATAAAGGAGAATTAAAATACATAATTAAAAGATCTCTCGGAAGCAAGTTTTCAACTATGAAACAATTTTGGGAAGGAATTGTAATATCATGCTAATCATATGAATAAGTGGGCAAAGACTTGATAAAACCACTCAACTAAACATAATATAAATCATAAAATAATGGTTTATCAACCTCTCCACACTTAAACATTAGCATGTCCTCATGCTTAGCTTAAGGAGATAAAGTAAATGAGTAGGGAAATGCAAAACTCATGCAATCCAATGCAACTATATATATATGTGTGTGAATGCAACTATATGATTCTTGTCTACTTGGTTAAAAGTAAATAAGCTCTTCAAGACAAACATAGATCAAATTCCACTAATTCAAATTATATAGTAAAAACAGGTAACATTGTAAGAAGTCATCTCATTAAAGTAGGGAACATAGAATTAAGCACTGAACCCTCACTGATGGTATATGTGCACTCTAGTCTCTCAAGTGTATAGAGTAATCACTCTTTCCTTCTCTAATCATGCTTTCTAAGCCTAGTTCTTCACCTAACCAATCAACAACATTTAATGTATTAATGCAAAACATCATGAGGTCTTTTTAAGGTTGTAATGGGGCTAAGGTAAGGGTAAGTGATGAGCGGATAATTTATACACTTTTTGGCATTCTGTTTAGTATGTTTTTAGTATATTTTAGTTAGTTTTTATTATGTTTTTATTAGTTTTTAAATAAAAATCACATTTCTGGACTTTACTATGAGTTTGGATGTTTTTCTGTGATTTCAGGTATTTTCTGGTTGAAGTTGAGGGACCTAAGCAAAAATCTAATTTAGAGGCTGAAAAAGGATTGCAGATGCTGTTGGATTCTGACCTTCCTGCACTCGAAGTGGATTTTCTGGAGCTAAGAAGCCCAATTGGTGCGCTCTCAATTGCGTTGGAAAAATTCAAATGATGGCTAATTTGGGATAAGTGAGGAAAAATTCAAATGATGGCCTCAATCATTTCTTAGTATGTATCTATATTCTATAATTGGACATATAGATTAAAAGAAAGTAAAGAACATCAGAATGAAAAAGAAGGGTAAAACACATAGGAATGAAATTTGTGGTTTGAATGCAACCATACAATTAAGCTCAAAACTCACAGGGCTGTGTGTTCTCCAACTCAAAAATCATATATCAGTTATACATGTCATGCAAGTAAAAATTAAGAGTTCCCATTATTCTCAATGTAAATCTTAGCGTGGCCCTTAAAATCTTAGTGTTGTTCCTTGATGAAATGTTGTTAACTAACTAACATGTAATGCTATATATACAAGGTGTGTGGATTGTTTTAATTTACTAAAGTCTCTAGTTTACTTCCTTTTTATTTTCAATTTAAACCAAACTATCATATGCTAAAAGGATAAACTATACTAATGAATCCACATATTCTATAATTAATAATTTTAGAATTGCAAACTAAACTAAATGGCTAAAATATGAACTAAAGTGCAAAATACGGAAATAAAATAAAAATACAGCAAAAGAACAATGTGTAAGTACTGAAAAATAAAAAATAAAGATAAAAAAATAGAAAAATAACAAAATAAGATAAAAGAGTCTGTAGTGGTTCACCAAAAAGATATGCCAGGGATGGCTACCTCCCCACACTTAAAATAAAGCATCGTCCTTGATGCTCACTCAAGTCGGGTGTGAAGGAGTGTTATCACTGGAAGGATGGGCTGCTGGAGTCTTTGTGGTGGCCTGAAGGTCTCCAGACTGGATAAGTGTAGGAGGATCTGTCTACTGTAGTGGAGGTGCTGACTAGAGAGGGATCTCTGGGTCTGTGGACTGAATCTGGTGTGGCTCCTCCTGATGTGGTGCAGCCTGCTCTGGTCCTGCCTGCTCAGCCTCTCTCGGTGCATGTGTCTCATCCTCATGCTCGTCCGCCTCCTCCTCAGATGGCTCTGATAGTGTGTCAGGCTCGGAGAGGATGTCACCGCCAGATTGGATCATCAACTTGAGGTGCTCATAGCGTCGCTTGTTGCGACGCTCAGATCTCTCATATCGCCACCGGTTGTGGCGTTCCATCTAGTCCAGCTGCTGAAATAAGTGGTGCATGAGGTGGTAAACGGGCTCTGAGGTAGGTGAAGGTGCAGTGGGTAGGGCTGGTGCAGCAGTGGAAGAAGAAGGGGCAGCTGAAGATGTGGCTGCCTCACCAGAAGCAGTAAGGAATGGAGGTCTATGGCCTAAAGCCTGAAACTTCCTACTGTGAGGCATAATCTTCTTGCAGTCTGCAGCAGGTGGCTTCTCATCAGCAAGCTCACAAGGCACGTCAACTCGACGGCCGAGCTGGGTAATCAGATATGGGAAAGGAAGAGTGCCTCTGACATGGACCCTAACCGTGTAATACCGGATGAATCGTGGAAGGTACAGGTCCTTACCCTCCATCACACACCAGAGGAGGGTGATCATAGCAGCAGGCAGCTTCGTCTCATGAGTACTCGGCATAACAAAGTTGCTCAGGATCTGGTGCCAGAGCTGAGCCTCATCATTTAGATACATCAGCTTGATTCCCTTAGGCATTGTTGTGTTCTTTCCCATGACCCAGGGGACAGTAGGATCAAGGGCTATCCTCTGCTTGACAGCATCCCAGTCAAATCGCATAAAGCGCATGTCCTCTTCAGCCTTTTGGTAACCGTCAGGCTAATCTGACTTGGGCTGAATCTGCAGAATATCCTCAATGGCTTCCTCAGTTACCAGTATCTGTTTCCCTCTGAGGTGCGCTGCATCCAGGGAAGTCTTGAAATAGTTACAGTAAAACTCTCTTACCCAGGAAGCATTGACCTCTGTCAGGTTTCTCTCTAAGAAGAACCAGCCTCTCTGTTTTATCTAATCGGAGGTGTACTACTGTAGTTCTTCTGGAATTTTCAGAGTTCTCTCCAGGTACAGGATTCTGGAGGTGGCAAACACTGGATACTTCAGCTCACAGTATCTGTTTGCAAATTTTACCGGATCATTGGCAGTGAGGAGCTGGTCAGCCTTCTCCTACGGGGTAAAGAGCTTTTCCCACCATAAGTCATCATGCATAATGTCCAGGATAGACATAGATGATTCGCCTCTTTTCTTTTTGCCAGTGGTGGCTTTGCCTTTCCCTTTACGCTGAGGGTCAGACATCTTGAAAAACAGAATTGCCAGGATATAATTGAAGAACTAAAGTAGGAAAACAAGTAGGCGAATAGAATAATAACAATAGAAGCACATAGTGGAAAAAGAGCAGTAGAATAATGAAATGAGTTAAATAAATGTACATTTTGGATTGTTTTGGAGTTAAAAATCTGAGATGAGAAATCACAATCCAAAATATATTATAAGTAGAATACCTGTTAATTAGGAGAAACAATAATCATGCCATGAGTTAAAAAGTTGAAGGAGTTAGTTAAAAAAACAAAGGGAGAAGTTAGAAAGTTAAAAGTGGTTAAAAGTGAAAAAGAGGTTAGAAAGTGGAAAGCAGTGAGTTAGTAAAAAGAAAGTCAGAGTAAGTGGCATGATGATTGGTTTCTAAGTAACAAGAATTTCACAATTATAAGCAACAGTCAACTCATATTCAAGCAAGGAAATCAGGTTGTTGATGATAATCATATAGATGCATGAGTAGCAAAAAATTAAAATCCAATCATCAATAATGCAATTTATTAACCAGAAAATCGAAAGGAATAAGAATGTTGGCCTGTGCATTCATGAATTGGTTTGGTTGTAGCTAAGTAGTGCAGAATTGAAAATGCCAAAACCAATTCCTGAATGTAAAAATGAAACAATTTGCAGAAAATTGGGCAGCATTCCGGCTAAAATTGGATGTTCCCGAGTAATAAATAGCAAGCAGAACAGTTCATATAAATTAAAATAAAGCTATAAATACACATAAGGAGTATGAACATGAAAGAGCAGTGTAACAGCATCATGAAACAGTGAAGAACAGCATATGAATAGTATTAACATCACAGCAACATCAAAATTGCGAAAATTATAAAATAAGTAGCAAGAACAGCGCAATTAACAGGCTTAAATTTACTAACCACATCCTAGCTACCTAACCACCTAGAATCCACTACAAACATGCATCTCTAACTAGCCTAATTTTGAACATAAACTAAAAAATATGCAACTAACTACGAATGAAAGAAAAGTGGCGTTCGGCAGAACCTGGTATGCGTATGAACTAAGGTAGGGATTAGAGAGATGGTAGTGGTAAAGTGGCGGTGCTAGAATGGGGCACGGCGGTGCTGGGGGGCAGTGGCGGCGCTATGGCGGAGCAGGGCAGGCTGGAGGCTGGGGTTTGGGTTGAGTGAGGTGGAGAGGAAGGGAAAAGGAGGTGAGGGTTGTGGGTTAGAGGCGGCGCTAGTGGTGGGCAGTCGTGGCTGGCCGGGGGGCAGTGGCAGAGGAGGGAGGGTTGAGGTAGAAAAGAAAGAAGAGAAGGAGAGAGGGGGTGGTTTTCAGCGATGGGGTGTGGTGGTGGGGGTGGTGCGGTGGTCGGTGGTGGAGGCTAGGGGTGTTGGTGGTTGGGTGATGGAGGAGGGAGGGTTGCAGAGAAGAGAGGAAGAAAAAGGGGGGTATGGGGGGAAGAGAATGGGGGCGTGATGGGGTAGGTTTCGCGTGACTGGGGGTTAGTGGATTTGAATCCACGCGAACGCGTGGGGCACGCGATCGCGTGGCTAGGGTGAAATAGGGTTGACGCGGTCGCGTGGTTGACGCGATCGCATGAAATGGGTAAAAGATGAATGACGGGGTCGCGCGAGGCACGCGACCGCATCGCTGAAAATTGTGCTAAACGCACAATTCTAACGTTGTTTCAGTGCAACTCTCTGTCTCTATTTAGGGGGCCATAAAATCCACGTGACGTGGACGCGTCACTCACGCTTTCGCGTGGGATGGGTGTTTTGCAAGTGATGCATTCGCGTCAGGGATGCGAACGCATGGGCCGTTTTAAGCTAAACATACACTAGCCGCACGATTCCAGCCCTGATTTCTGGGCGTTGGATTTTTACTCCGATTTCCAAATCACGCGTTCACGTGAGTGACGCGGACGCGTGGGAGGTGTTTTTCGTGACCAACGCGAATGCGTTAGGAACGTGGTCACGTCGCGCTTTTTTTTTCAATTATGCAATTATGTAGTATGCAATGCTTATGAATAATATTCAGGTTCAATGAAAATTATATTAAACAAACAACACGAAATAAAATTGAAAAAAAAAAACGACCATACCATGGTGGGTTGTCTCCCACCTAGCACTTTTAGTTAAAGTCCTTAAGTTGGACATTGGATGAGCTTCCTATTATGGTAGCTTATGTTTAAATTCATCCAGAAATCTCCACCAATGTTTGGAATGCCAACAGCCTCCGGGGTCCCAAACTAGGCATATAAGGCTGTTGAGCAGCTTCAAACAGGTTCTCAGGCTCCCGGGGTGACGAATGTCAGAATAGATTCCAGGATCCCAAACTTTGCTTTTAAATCCGTCGTTGTCTTGATCTATATTCTTCGATCTGGGCGGTTTAGAAATTGTATTCTCACCAAGATGACCAAACGTCTTCCGAGACCCATTCAATTGAACTTGATAACAATCTTTGCACTTCGAATTGAAGCGTGAAACCTTATTGAATCTTGCACACCAGCTCTGAGTACGAGCCGTTTCCCTCTTACTCTTAAAGCCGCAAAGAGCTCTAAGCTGGCCATCTGTTTCAAGCAAGCCATATTCAAGTGGAAAAGTAAGGATAAAGGTTAAGGATTGTACCCACTTGAAGCTTGTATTGGGCGGTAATGGCCTTGGGATAGGTGTTTCCAGTGGTTCTGTAAGCTCTACTCCCTTGTATTTTTCTGTGAATTCCTCCACTTCCTTACAAAATTCTTCAACTGCAACTGCGTCTTGATCAAAGTCTTCTATGTCTTCCTCGTCACTTAAGTCATATGTTGGAGGTTGAGAGAAATCTACCTCAACATCATCTTCGTATTCATTCAGGGAAGATTCTTCTAGCTCAAAGAATTCACTTGCAGATGCAAGTTCATTACTAAGAGAACTTGACTTGTGATTATCATCATTAAGGAAACTTGCGTCTTGGGTTATTCCGTCTAATTCTTCATAAAATACCTGCTTTGGGGTTGTGCACTATCCTCCTTAGCATCAACTGTAACGTCCTTGACTGAATTTTCCACAACTCTGGATTCCCATGGAGGTTCAGCATCTCCTAAATCTTCAATCAGTACTTCTTCTTGGATAATTTGAGCTTCCTCCAATTGTTTCAGAACAAAGTTATGCTCCTTACTGCCTACTGGGGTTTCTAGTGTCTCCTTCATGCTATGTTTGTCATTAGAATCTCCACATGAAGCTATTGGAGTTCCTTGAGTGTCTAAACGTCTGGAAGATAATTGATTTATTGCTTGCTCCAGCTGATGAAGGGTTGTATGAAGTTGATCTACTGTTTCCTTGAAGCGAGCCTGTGATTCTTGAGGTGATGGATATGGACATGGTACATAGGGAAGTGGTGGTGTTTGGGAGTAATTGGATTGGAATTGGGGTAAATAAGGATCATACGGTGGTGAATGGTGAAAAGGATCTTGTGAGTGTGGTGGTTCGAAGTTATGTTGAGAAGATGGTCTATAAGCATAGGGTGGGGCTTGTTGGTAACTACCAGGAGGTCCACCATATCTATCAGCTTGATATGCATTGTAGAATGGTCCTTGCCCATGATATCTTGGAGGGTGTTGTTGCCAAAAGGGTTGATCAAATCCTCTTGGCTCCATCCATCTTTGACTGCTTAGACCTTGATGCATATTCCTGTTATAGCTTCCACTCCTTTCAACAGATTTAGAACCAAACTCAAAGCGAGAAGGGTGAGAATTCATAGTAGCTAATAGGAATAAAAAGGAAAAACAAAAACAAATAAACAAATAAAAAAAATATTTACAATAACCAATAATAAGGCACACGTTTTGCAGCTCCCCGGCAACGGCGCCATTTTGACGATCGAGATTTAATGTTGGTAAAGAAATATAAAAATATGATCGCGTTGTAAGTATAGCTTCTAAAACAACAGAAAATCCTTTCGTACAAATGTTTTGGTTGTCACAAGTAACAAACCCAGTTAAAATTGATAACCGAAGTATTTAAACCTCGGGTTGTCTTCTCAAGGAACTGCAGGGAGGTGTTCTTATTATTGGTTATGAGTTTTGTAAATTGGGAGTTTTGAAAGTAAGGAACAAGTAATTTAAATGACAAGTAAAATAAATAAATAATTGTGAAATAAACTCTTGGCAAGGTATGAGAACTAGAATTCCTATCCTAGTTATCCTTATCAATGGTGATGATAATTGGGTTTTAATCCCACTTTGTTAACCTTTACTAAATAAAGGAAAGTCAAGTGGACTAATCAGTTTGATCCTCAGGTCCTAGTCAATTCCTAAGGAAAGACTAGAGTTATTGGAATTCGATTCAATTAGCAAAAATAACAATTATCAATCACGATGAGTTTGATAACTCAAGAGTCTCCAATTGATCAATTAAAGGCAAAAGGGAAAAATCTAAATTATGTATATAAATAAAGGAAAGCAATCATAATTCTGAAATACCTCAAGTTGCACTAATAAAGATATCAAATGTAACATGGAAGAGTTCATAAATTAAATTGGGAAAATAAATAAAAGGAACATTGAACCTGGTAATTGAGCAGAAATTGTAAGTTGAAATAATAAAAGTCCTAAATCCTTTAAGAGGAATCCTAATCCTAAATCCGAAGAGAGAGGAAAGAACCTCTCTCTCTAAAAACTACATCTAAACTATGAAAAATGAATAAATGAAGGCCCTCTTTCATGAATGGATGCATTCCCCCACTTTATAACCTCTAATCTGTGCTTTCTATACTTGGATCTGGGCCAAAAAGAGTTTTAGAAATTGCTGGGAGCGTTTTCTGCAGTTTCTGGTGCGTGGCGTCTGTCACGCGTCCGCGTGGGTCACGCGGTCGCGTCATCTGGGAGTTTTCCTTGTCACGCATTTGCTTCGGTCACGCGTACGCATCATCTGCGTTCTGCTCAAGGTGCGCGTCTGCGTCAGTCACGTGTTCGCGTCGCTGCCTTTTCGCGCTGGGCATGCGGCCGCGTCGTCCATGCGTTCGCGTCGCTGCCAATTCCTTCAAAAACTCCATTTTGTGCTTTCCTTCTATTTTTGTATGTTTCCTTTCCATCCTTTAAATCTTTCCTGCCTTAGGGGATCTGAAAATACTCAACACACAAATCACGGCATCGAATGGTAATTGATGAGCGGATATTTTATACGCTTTTTGGGGTTAATTTCATGTAGTTTTTAGGATGTTTTAGTTAAGTTTTTAGTATATCTTCATTAGTTTCTAGGAAAAATTCATATTTCTGGACTTTACTATGAGTTTGTGTGATTTTCTATAATTTCAGGTATTTTCTGGCTGAAATTGAGGGAGCTGAGCAAAAATCTGATTCGGGCTGAAAAAGGATTGCTGATGCTGTTGGATTCTGACCTCTCTGCACTCGGAATGGATTTTCTAGAGCTACAGGAGTCCAATTGGCGCGCTTCTAATTGCGTTGGAAAGTAGACATCCAGGGATTTCCAGCAATATATAATAGTCCATACTTTGGTCAAGGATAGATGACGTAAACTGGCATTCAACGCCAGTTCCATGTTGCAGTCTGGCATCCAGCGCCAGAAACAGGTTACAAGTTGGAGTTCAACACTAGAAACAGGTTACAACCTGGCGTTGAACGCCCAAAACAGCCCAGGCACGTGAGAAGCTTTAGTCTCAGCCCCAGCACACACCAAGTGGGCCCCAGAAGTGGATTTCTGCACTATCTATCATAGTTTACTCATTTTCTGTAAACCTAGGTTACTAGTTTAGTATTTAAACAACTTTTAGAAATTTATTTTATATCTCATGACATTTTTAGGTCTGAACTTTGTACTCTTTGACGGCATGAGTCTCTAAACTCCATTGTTGGGGGTGAGGAGCTCTGCTGTGTTTCGATGAATTAATGCAATTACTTCTGTTTTCTATTCAAACACGCTTGTTCCTATCTAAGATGTTCATTCGTGCTTCATTATGATGAATGTGATGATCCGTGACACTCATCACCATTCTCAACCTATGAATGTGTGCCTGATAACCACTTCCGTTCTACATTAGATTGAATGAGTATCTCTTATATTCCTTAATCAGAATCTCCGTGGTATAAGCTAGAATCTATTGGCAGCATCCTTGAGAATCCGGAAAGTCTAAACCTTGTCTGTGGTATTCCGAGTAGGATTCTGGGATTGGATGACTGTGACGAGCTTCAAACTCGCGAGTGCTGGGCGTAGTGACAGACGCAAAAGGATAGTAAATCCTATTCCGGTATGATCGAGAACCTACAGATGATTAGCCATGCGGTGACAGCGCACCTGGACCATTTTCACTAAGAGGAAGGATGGTAGCCACTGACAACGGTGATCCACCAACACACAGCTTGCCATAGGAGGGACGTACGTGCGTGAAGAAGAAGACATGGAGAAAGCAGAGATTCAAAAGACAAAGCATCTCCAAAACTCCAACATATTCTCCATTACTGCATAACAAGTATTTATTTCATGCTCTTTTATTCCTCGCAATTCAATTTGATAAGTAAATTGTTTTCCTGACTAAGAGTTACAAGGTAACCATAGATTCCTTCAAGCCAACAATCTCCGTGGGATTCGACCCTTACTCACGTAAGGTATTACTTGGACGATCCAGTGCACTTGCTGGTTAGTTGTGCGAATTTGTGAAAAATAGTAATATTGACATTGACATGTAACAAATTCGTGCACCAAGTTTTTGGCGCCGTTGCCGGGGATTGTTCGAGTTTGGACAACTAACGATTTATTTTGTTGCTTAGATTAGGAAAAATTTTTCTTTTTGGTTTAGAGTCTTCTATTATTGTTTTTGGTTGAAATTTTCTTTTTTTAAATCCTTATTTTCTCTTTTTTAAAATTTTTCAAAAATTTTATAAACTGATAATTGAGTTCTTATGTTTGAGTTTAGTTTCATATTTTAAGTTTGGTGTCAATTGCATATTTTTATTTTCTTTTAAAAAAATTTCGAAATTTGTGTTCTTTGTTCTTTCTTCATCTTCAAGTTGTTCTTGTTTATTTTTCTTGTTTGATCTTTAGTTTTTCTTGATCTGCATCTTTTCTTGTTTTTCTTGTGCCTTGTCAAAACATTAGTTTTCAAAAAAGTTTTATTCTTAGTTATTAAAAATACTTCTTCAAAACAAGTGTTACATTTACTGCCCAATTGGCTAGAGCGTTGGTCTATGTTCTTGGTAATTGGGTATCTTCTTTTTAAAATCTTTCTTTTCAAAAATAATTTTTCTTTGATTGAATCTTGTGCCAAATTTTAAGTTTGGTGTTTTCTTGTTAATCATTTTATAATTTTCAAAAATTTTAGTTTGGTTTTCTAAAAATTTTAAGTTTGGTGTTCCTCTTTCATGTTCTTGTTGTTCTTGTGATTCTTCAAAGTGTTCTTGAGTTTTTCTTGTGTCTTGTTCTTAAAATTTTAAGTTTGGTGTTCCTTAGTGTTTTTCCTCCAAAATTATGGAAAACAAGGAGCATTAGATCTAAAAAATTTTAAATCTTGTGCTATTTTATTATTTTTCTCTTTCCTTATTAAATTCAAAAAAATATCTTTTCTTTATTCTACTCATAATTTTCGAAAAATTAGCATTAAATTAGTCATCAAATTTAAAAATCATATATTTTTCAAATCATATCTTTTCCAATCAAATCCTTTCAATTATATCTTTTCCAAAACTTCCTAACCATTTTTTTTCTCTCTCTCCATTTTTCGAAAATCTTCACCCATTTTTATTTATTTTATTTTAATTTATTTTATTTTCAAAATAAATAAATAAATAAAAATATTTTTTCTCTATTTTACATCATCTCCCTTTCTCCATCATGGATCTAAGTGGAAATGAACAGTCTAGAAGGACTCTGGGGTCATATGCTAACCCCCACCACTGCTTCATATGGGAGTAGTATCAGTATACCCTCCATTGGAGTCAGTAGCTTTGAGTTGAATCCTCAGCTCATTATCATGGTGCAGCAAAGTTGCCAGTATTCCGGTCTTCCACAGGAAACACCTACAGAGTTTCTGGCATAGTTTTTACAAATTGCTGACATAGTACATGATAAAGAAGTAGATCAGGATGTCTACAGATTATTACTGTTCCTATTTGCTGTAAAATACCAAGCTAAGAGGTGGTTAAATAACCAACCTAAGGCTAGCATAAAGACATGGAAACAGCTAACAGAAAAATTCCTGAATCAATACTTTCCTCCAAAATGGATGACACAGCTAAGGCTGGACATCCAATGCTTTAAACAAGGAGATAATGAATCTCTTTATGATGCCTGGGAGAGATACAGAGAGATGCTAAGAAAATGCCCCTCTGAAATGTTTTCAGAGTAGGTTCAGCTAGACATCTTCTATTATGGGCTTATAGAAAGAGCTCAGATGTCTCTAGACTACTCAGCTGGTGGATCTATCCACATGAGGAAGACAATTGAAGAAGCTCAAGAGCTCATTGATACAGTTGCAAGAAATCAGCATCTGTACTTAAGCAGCCAACCTTCCATGAAAGAAGAGGCTAAAACAGTGACTACTGAACTCAGTCCTGCTGAACAAGCTACTGAATTCAATCAGCAATTTGATTTTCTAACAAAACAGTTAGCCGAATTCAAGGAGAGACTACAAGAGACAAGGATGGCTAATATTAATATGGAAGAACAATTAAAGCAAACAAAGCAGCAGCTGTCAAAACAAATAACAGAAGAATGCCAAGCAATTCAATTAAAAAGTGGGAAAACATTAAATACCCCACCTCAAGGCAGCAGGAAGCCAAGAAATGAGTAAACTACCCAAATTCCATCTGAGGAAAGTAAGAGCCCGGGGAAAAATAATTCTGGCGCTAAAACGCCAGAAATTGGGTGGAAGGCTGGCGCTGAACGCCCAAACCATGCTCAGGACTGGCGTTCAACGCCAGAAACAAGCAAGGAACTGGCGTTGAATGCCCAAAGGAAGCACAGTTCTGGCGTTCAGACGCCAAGAACAGATGAGGAGTTAGCGTCTAACATCACTCCAGCTTCCAACCCTGGCACTCAATTGCCAGTGAGGGATCAGACACACACAATTGCTGATGACAACCCCTCTAAAAGGGCTTCTTCAACCACTTCTGTAGGAAATAAACCTGCAGCAACCAAAGTTGAGGAATATAAAGCCAAGATACCTTATCCTCAAAAACTCCGCCAAGAGGTGCAGGATAAGCAATTTGCTCGCTTTGCAGATTATCTCAGAACTCTTGAAATAAAGATTCCGTTTGCAGAAGCACTTGAGCAAATAGCTTCTTATGCCAAGTTCATGAAAGAGATCTTAAGTCATAAGAAGGATTGGAGAGAAACTGAAAAAGTTCTCCTCACTGAAGAATGCAGTGCAGTTATTCTGAAAAGCTTCCCTGAAAAGCTTAAAGATTCCGGAAGCTTTCTGATACCATGCATATTAGAGGGTAATTGCACCAAGACAGCCTTATGTGATCTTGGGGCAAGCATCAACCTAATACATGCATCCACTATCAGAAAGCTTGGTTTAACTGAAGAAGTTAAACCAACCCGGATATGTCTCTAACTTGCTGATGGCTCCATTAAATACCCATCAGGCGTGATTGAGGACATGATTGTCAGGGTTGGGCCATTCGCCTTTCCCACTGACTTCGTAGTGCTGGAGATGGAGGAGCACAAGAGTGCTACTCTCATTCTAGGAAGACCTTTCCTAGCAACTGGACGAACTCTCATTGATGTCCAAAAGGGGGAAGTCACCCTGAGAGTCAATGAGGATGAGTTTAAGTTGAATGCTGTCAATGCCATGCAGCATCCAGACACACCAAAAGACTGTATGAAAGTTGATCTTATTAACTCTTTGGTGGAGGAGATCAACATGGCTGAGAGTCTCGAATCAGAGCTGGAAAACATCTTTAAAGATGTTCCGCCTGATCTAGAGGATTCAGAGGAATTGAAAGAGTCTCTGAAATTTCCTCAGGAAGAGGAAAAACCTCCTAAACCCGAGCTCAAACCATTACCACCATCCCTGAAATATGCATTTCTGGGAGAAGGTGATACTTTTCCAGTGATCATAAGCTCTGCTTTAAATCCACAGGAAGAGGAAGCACTAATTCAAGTGCTAAGGACACACAAGACAGCTCTTGGGTGCTCCATAAGTGACCTTAAGAGCATAAGCCCAGCTAGATGCATGCACAAGATCTTATTGGAGGACAATGCTAAGCCAGTAGTTTAACCACAGAGGCGGCTAAATCCTGCAATGAAGGAAGTGGTGCAGAAAGAGGTCACCAAATAACTGGAGGCTGGGATTATTTATCCTATTTCTGATAGCCCCTGGGTGAGCCCTGTTCAAGTTGTCCCCAAAAAGGGAGGCATGACAGTGGTTCATAATGAAAAAAATGAACTGGTTCCTACAAGAATAGTTACAGGGTGGCTTATGTGTATTGACTACAGAAGGCTCAATACAACCACCAGGAAGGATCATTTTTCTTTACCATTCATAGACCAGATGCTAGAGAGACTAGCAGGTCATGATTATTACTGCTTTTTGGACGGCTATTCAGGCTACAACCAAATTGCAGTAGATCCCCAGGATCAGGAGAAAACAGCATTCACATGTCCATCTGGAGTATTTGCTTACAGAAGAATGCCATTTGGGCTGTGTAATGCACCTGCAACCTTTCAGAGATGCATGCTCTCTATTTTCTCTGATATGGTGAAAAAATTTCTGGAATTCTTCATGGATGACTTCTCAGTATATGGAGACTCATTCAGCTCCTGTCTTGATCACCTGACACTGGTTTTGAAAAGATGCCAAGAGACCAACCTGGTTTTAAACTGAAGGGATTGTCCTTGGGCATAAAATTTCAAACAAGGGAATAGAGGTGGATCAAGCTAAAATAGAGGTAATTGAAAAATTACCACCACCTGCCAATGTTAAGGCAATCAGAAGCTTTCTGGGGCATGCAGGATTCTATAGGAGGTTTATAAAGGATTTTTCAAAAATTGCAAAACCTCTAAGCAACCTGCTAGCTGCTGACACGCCATTTTTTGTTTGACATAGAGTGCCTGCAGGCGTTTGAAACTCTGAAAGCTAAGCTGGTCACAGCACCAGTTATCTCTGCACCAGACTGGACATTACCATTCGAATTAATGTGTGATGCCAGTGATCACGCCATTGGTGCAGTATTGGGGCAGAGGCATGTTAAACTTCTGCATGTCATTTATTATGCTAGCCGTGTTTTAAATGATGCCCAGAAAAATTACACAACCATAGAAAAGGAATTGCTTGTAGTGGTCTATGCCATTGACAAGTTTAGATCATACTTAGTAGGATAAAAAATGATTGTGTACATTGACCATGCTGCTCTTAAATATCTACTTACAAAGCAGGATTCAAAACCCAGGCCTATAAGATGGGTATTGCTTTTGCAAGAGTTTGATATAGAAATAAGAGACAGAAAAGGGACAGAAAACCAAGTGGCTGATCATCTGTCCCGAATAGAGCCAGTAGAAGGGGCACCCTCTCCCTCTATTGAGATCTCTGAAACCTTTCCGGATGAGCATTTGTTCGCCATTCAGGAAACACCATGGTTTGCAGACATTGCAAACTATAAAGCTGCAAGGTTCATACCCAAGGCGTACAGCAGGCAACAAAAGAAAAAATTAATTTCTGATGCAAAGTACTACTTGTGGGATGAACCCTATCTCTTTAAGAGATGTGCAGACGGAATAATCCGTAGGTGTGTGCCTAGAGAAGAAGCACAGAGCATCTTATGGCATTGCCATGGGTCACAATATGGAGGTCATTTCGGAGGTTAGCGAACAGCCACCAAGGTCCTCCAATATGGCTTCTACTGGCCTACACTCTACAGAGATTCCCGAGAGTTTGTACGTAACTGTGACAGTTGCCAGAGAGCTGGTAATTTGCCTCATAGTTACGCCATGCCTTAACAAGGAATCATGGAGATCGAGTTGTTTGATGTATGGGGAATTGATTTCATGGGGCCTTTCCCACCTTCATACTCAAACACTTATATTCTGGTGGCAGTTGACTATGTATCAAAATGGGTAGAGGCCATTGCCACACCTACCAATGATACTAAAACAGTGCTGAAGTTCCTCTAGAAACATATATTCAGCAGGTTTGGTGTCCCTAGGGTACTAATCAGTAATGGGGGCTCTCACTTCTGTAACAAACAGCTTTACTCTGCCATGGTCCTGATGCATGGAAAACTTGTCTCATAACAAATTTCCTTCGGCAAGTGTACCGAATTTGTCGTCAAGTAAAAACTCACAATAGAGTGAGGTCGAATCCCACAGGGATTGATTGATTAAGCAACTTTAATTAGAGGAATGTTCTAGTTGAGCGAATCAGAATTTGAGTTGAGAATTGCAGAAAATTAAATGGCGGGAAAGTAAATAACAGAAAAGTAAATGCTAGAAATAAAGAGCTGAATGTAGATGACGGAAGGTAAATTGCATAATCTTAAATGGGAATGGGGTAATTGCTCATAAAAGTAAATGACAGAGATTAAAGAGAATGGGTAAGATCAGAAATGGGGAGTTCATTGGGCTCAGGAGATGTTGCATTCTCCGGATCAATTTCATTTTCATCTCTTCCTCAATCAATGCACTCATTGATCTCCTTGGCAATCTTAAGTGATCGAATTACAATTCCTTGTAATTCAATCTCTCAAATCTTGATCAATAGCCAATTCCTTGGTCAATTGCTCATGAGAAGAGATAAAGTATGGTCACTGATTATACCACATGCATTTTCCAAATCAAGTGTTGAGAGGATTATAGTCACATATCCATCCAAACCCAATTTGGTCCAGCATGAGAAAGCATTTCTAGCATGATCTCTTCATTCCTCTTTCAAGGTTCAGAAGAGATCCAAGTTTGAATAGCTTCTTTTCCAAGATAACTACCCAATTGGATAAAGATCGAAAGCTTTCAAGTAAAATCAAGAGAAAAGATAGAAGAAGAATAATAAAAACTAGTATTGATCCATCAAATTACAACAGAGCTCCCTAACCCAATGAAATGGGTTTAGTTTTTCATAGCTCTGGAAAATGAAAACAAAGATGGAGAATACATGATGAAAATAGAAGTGCAGAGAAAGTAAAATAGAGAGTAGTTCTATGCCAAGAGGCTCCCTATAATTTCCAACTCCCATTTTAATTCAAAGCTACTCCTATATATACTACTCTTCTGATCTTCTAGTTGGATTTTCAAGTCTTGGGTATGGGCCTTTGGATCTTGAGTTTGAAGCAGTTATCTTCTTCATTGGGCTTAGTTTTACTTGCAAAGAGAAAGTGTGAAGTGGGCAGAGACTTTAGCTCAGGACGTTAGTGGTGTTAACGTTTAAGTGGAAATGTGGGTTCAAGAACGTTAGTGACAATCACCTTTTTCACTAACGTTCCTCACCAAAGTAAGAGCCACGTTAACTCCAACGTTAGTGGCACAAACGTTGCTACTAACGTTGCCTCTTTGTCCTTCGCACACGTTATTGGGACTTACCTTTCCCAATAACGTTGAGAAGTGTCCCCCTTTCCTACGTTAGAGTCCATGTTAACTTAGTTAACGTGGCTCTTTTAACGTAGGCTTGCCAACCTTCGAGAACGTTAGTGACACTTACCTTTGTCACTAACGTTCCAATGTGCCCCTATTTCAAACGTTAGAGTCCACGTTAACTAGGTTAACGTGGCTTCTAACGTGGCCATGCTAGCCATCTCCAACGTTAGTGACAAAGGTGAGTGTCACTAACGTTGGCTCATCATTCCCTTATCTACGTTAGATTCCACGTTAACTAAGTTAACGTGGGAGTTAACGTGGCTCATTGTGGCTTGTGTAGGCTCCTTCCAACGTTAGTGACAATGTTAGGTGTCACTAACGTTGGTGATCACCTACTTTCTTGAAGTTAGCTTTCACGTTAACTAGGTTAACGTGGGAGTTAACGTGGCTTATTGTGACTTGGCCAACGTTAGTGACAAAGTTGAATGTCACTAATATTGGCTTCCCCTTTACTTCTTAACGTTAGAGGCCACGTTAACTAAGTTAACGTGGCAACTAACGTGGCCACTTATGAGCTTGGTCCAACATTAGTGACAAAGGTAAGTGTCACTAACATTGGCTCCATTTCCTTTCCTCCACGTTAGAGTTCACGTTAACTTAGTTAACGTGACTCTTAACGTGGGCAATGATGGCTTCGAGAGCATTCTTGGCGATTACTTTTCTCATTAACTTTGCAAGTTACTCCCATTTCACGTTAGGAGTTACGTTAATTAGATTAACGTGGCTGCTAACGTGGTTCTTCCTTGCTTCCTTTGTCCTGAAATCAAGCAATAGAGTGCATCAAAGTTCTAGTCCAAGTCATGGGAAGTACAACATCCAATTTTTCATTAAATTCATGCAAAATCCTCATGAAATCATGTAAAGTGCACAATGTATGCTTGAATCAAGATGTAAGTGAATATCTACCCGAAACTAGCTTATTTTCTAAGGAAATGCATGAAACTACCCTAAAAATAGTAAAGAAAAGGTCAGTAAAACTGGCCAAAATGCCCTGGCATCACAACACTAAACTTAAAGCTTGCTTGTCCCTAAGCAAGTACTGGAACAAGAGAATGATGAATGGAATGCCAAGAGAAATGAGTCATTCTTGTGGAGGTCATGTCCCTGGTTTTATGGTGGTTTCATGCATAGCAACTTAGATTCATTCCTTTACTGCCTTTCAGACCTTTATCATGTGCTAGAATACTCACTGTGATTGCATTCCATGAGACTTTTATTCATTGATCCTTTTATTGTTATTTCAGGGCTTATTTGTGTTCTTAGGCTAAGTGCTCTGTAAGGGGGCGACTCTTTAAGATAAGCTTTCAGCCAACACTCCCGAACTAGTTGGTTCAAGGTGCTAGGTGTTAAGACACCCCTACGGACTTACTCCCTCAAGTCTCTTTCCCCCATACATACACACCACAAGCATATAGTTTATTTATTTTCTTTTCTTGAGACCTTGGTGTCCAGCACCTCTTTGGGTTACTAAATGCTCTGTAGTGAAGGTTACTCTTGATAGTGGACTTTCAGCTGATAATCCCGAGTTAGTTAACCCAAGTTACCAAGTGATAAGGCACCCCTAAGAGCTTATTCATCCAAGTAGATCCCTCACACAGGAGCACCACAGACACATGCCTCAAGATTAAAACCATTGGTGCCTAGCCTTATTGCTTACTCTTTTTCTTTTATTTTTCAACCTTTATTGTTCTTTCCCTTTTTCTTATTAGGATCTTCTTATTTAGCTAGTCTCATGGGGTGTGTCTCAAGCATAGTATTCATGATAGATAGTTGTCCTCCCACCTGGTGGTTGAACTAACTTAGCTATCTTATGACTATACCATAAACTCATGAACTTACTCCATAGTGTGAACTCCTCTCTGGTCTTTTGTAAAAACTCATTCTCTTTTTCATTTGATTTAAAGGGACAAGTATACAAGTAAGCAAAGTAAGGATGCAGTGACATAAAGACTAGCAATCATAGACTTATTCAACAAAAAGCTTAAAAGACAAAATAAAAAAGTTCAAACTAACATGGAAGCAAGTTCTATTTCATACGAGATCTTCCTTATTTAAAGCATAGAGAAAGATGGACCAAAGAAGGAACTCCACTACCTTTTACTCGTGTGGTTGCCCATGCTCTCTTCCTTGTTTGTCCTCTTTGTGTCCTCTTGCATTTCCTCGCATCCGTGCCAATCTTGCTTGCTTCCAATCCTCAAGTGCTTTCCTTACTGATTCATGACTCTCTTCCACCTTTTGTCTTTCTTCTCGTGCTAATTCATCCCTCATTTCTTCGTACCTTGTAATTCCTGGATGCAATATAGGCAGCTGTCCTACTAAGTAACCGAGCCTGGCTTGAGTGTTTATATGATGCCCAGTCTCACTCAGGTAAACTCCTTCTGTGAATGCCCTTTGCTCGTCCAGTAGTTCTGCCTGTTCTATTTGTCTTCGATGCATCTCATGTATGTGTGCACCTTGATGTGCTTGGATGTTGATTAGCCTCTGGATGGATTCTTATTGTTCATTTTGCCTCTGTTCCATCCTGTGGAATGTTTCACCCCATTGTTGTCCTTGACTCAGTTGTTGCTCCATCATTTGCTTTTGCCACTCCCCTTATTGAGTCATCCATCTTGAGAGTGATTCCTCTTGCTGCCCCATCATCTGTAGTTGAAGCTCTTTCTGTCCTCCTTGGCTTTCCAAATATTGTCGAGATAGGCCATTAATAGCTTCCTGCAGTTGGTGCATATCCAAGGTGACTGGTGCTTGTCCTTCTAAGACTTGTCCTTCTACTACTTGAGGGGCTGGCCTCTTCCTTTGCTTCCGTTGAGGCAGGGGGGATGCGGTAGCATGCATTCGTTGAACGGTTATTGGAATGCCCTCTTTTATCCACATGGGGTCCTCATCTTCAAACACCAACCCAGCTTTCTTGCACAGTCGGTAAATAGTGCTGGGGTAACCTAACGTTCCTCTTGAGTCGCTTTTCTCTGCCATTTTTCTAATGCCTTCTGCTATGAGTTCATGAACCTTGATCTCTCCTCCTTTGAGTATACAGTGCACCATTGTGGCTCCCTTGAGATTCACCTCTGAGTTGTTCCCTGCTGGGAGGATGGACCTCCTTACAATTTTGAACCACCCTTTTGCTTCCGGGGTGAGATCTGCTCTCTTGATGAACCTTGGTCTCCTATCCGCATATCTTTCCCAGTCAGCTCCTAGTACACAAATGTCTTGCACAATCTGGTTATGGTTGGGGTTGTTGTCCATTCTTGAATGATAACTCTCTTCTTCAAACGGTATAGACCGTAGCTTTAATGCCCTCATAACACTCATGGGACCGAAATCCACAATCTTTCCTCTCACAAAGCTTGTATACGACTCGTCAGCCTTATCATATCGGACCGCATTTGCATAAAATTCTCTTACAAGATTTGCATTCACCTTAATGACCAGATCAGTGAGGAGCTCCCATCTTCTCTTTTCTACCTTCTTTGTGATTTTGGGGCACTCAGTTTTCTTAACTTGAAATCCCAGCTCATAAATGATCTCCTTATCCACCATCCACCCATGTTGCAATGCATGATGCAAGCTTCTAAATCTCTTTTCGTCATACGGGTGTTGCTCCATAGGTTCCTTTCCCTTCCTTCTTTTAGAGCTCGAAGATGCCATGAATGAGGGTTAATGTGTGAAGTTGGCAAAGGTGTGGAGACTTTCGGTTGTTTAGGGTTGAGTGCAATGAAGGGAGTGAGGGAGAATGTTTTTAATGGGTTAGGAAATGCTTTGCTCCGAAATGGATAAGTGTGAAGAGTGGGTGTGGAGTGTGAAGCTAGGGTACGGAGGAACAAGGATCACTTATATAGAGAGGTTGTGAGTGAATGGAGGATGTGGATTGATGGAGTGGTTACTTGATGGACGGTTGGGGTTGTGCATGTAGAAAGGACAAGGATCATCACTTTATGATGGGGATTGCTCGGTCTTCAAGGGTCCCATTCTTTTCCATGTTGCATGGCAACATTTTCCAATGTGTTCCCTTTTGGGAACAAGTGGGTAGTCCCTCTTCATGAAGTAGCTGAACCTTCCTCATTTCATTGTCCAATCAATCTCCTTCAATGCTCCTCTCCTTTTTCCTATAAAGATAAAATAAGAAAAGTAAGAATTAATATAAAAAAAACAAGTTAAACTTTACGGCTTAGAATAATAAAAAGAAGAAAATATTTTGTTTATTCATGAACTCCAACTAACTAACTAACTGTGTATCCTTATATGCACATTAGTGGCACCATGGGGTGACACCAAACTTAGTTTGGAGCACTGTAATGAAAAGTTCTGTTCAAAGCTCCAAGACTAGCATGCTCTCAGTTGCATTCATGATTTCTTGGCATGCTTTGAACACCAAACTTGTTCTTCACTATATACTGCCTATTAAGGATTTCACCAAGTGTTTGTCAAGTCAGGGTTAGAATTCATGAATATTGACTTATTCACTATTTTCTAAAAGCATATAAAACATGGGTTGCCTCCCATGGAGCGCTTCTTTAGCGTCACTAGCTTGACGTTTCTCCCTCATCAGGGTGGTTGGTAATGCTTAAAGTCCTCCCCTCTTGCTGTGGACTTATATCCATTGGTTGTATCAATGATCTCTACATGTTCCAAGGAGAGAACTCTGTTGATAGTGAAGACCTTAGGTAACTGAGATGGTACAGTGGGGAGATTAGGGGGGATATCTGGGAAGTAAGCTGAGATCACTTTATCCCCTGGAGAGAAGTCCTCTGTAGGGATCTTCTTGTTCCTCCACTCCCTTGGTACCTTCTTCTTTGTCCCTTTTGATGTTGCCTTGCTCTTTGTGACTTCTTCTTCTAAGGGAATTTTATTGTTATCTTCACATGTCTCTGGTGGTTTAGGTTCCTCCAGCTTTTTCTTGAGCTGTGACAACTATTTATTTCCTTGTTCATCAACCAAGGGCTTTCCCAGATGGGCTGGTTGTGCTTCAGTGCTTGCTTCCTCTGTCAGCATCTCATTATGATCTTTGCTTGGTTATTTGTTCTCTTGGTCTGATTCTTGTGAGAGTTTGAAGACATTAAAGCTGAGTCGTTCATCATGGATCCTTAATATTAGCTCCCCTCGCTCCACATCTATGAGTGCTCTGGCTGTAGCTAGGAATGGTCTTCCCAATATGATTGGGTGAGTGTGACTCTCTTCCATGTCCAGAATGACAAAGTCTGTGGGAAGAAAGTATTTCCCAACCTTTACCAACACATTTTCCACCACTCCTATTGCTTGTTTTTGAGTTTTGTCTGCCAGCCTGATGACTACATCTGTGGGCATTATCTCATTGATCTTCAGCCTCTTCACCAGAGATAAGGGCATTAAGTTGATGCTTGCTCCCAAATCACAGAGTGCTTTATCAAACATTGTTTCTCCTATGGCACAGGGGACATGAAAACTCCCTGGATCTTTTCTTTTTGTAGGCAACTGTGGTTGAATGAGGGCACTGCACTCCTTGTTCATCACTATAGTTTGGTCTTCCTTGAGTGAGCTTTTCCTGGGAAGCAGCTCCTTCATATACTTGATGTATGCAGGCATTTGTTGAATAGTCTTGATGAATGGTATGTTGACATGCAGAGATGCAAACAAATCTAGAAACCTTGAGTATATTCTCTTCTCCACAGCACCATTGAGCAGTTGGGGAAAAGGTGCATAGAGTCTCAGCAGCTCCTGTTTTGAGATTTCTGGTTCTTGGTAATCTTTTTCCTCCTTCTCTGCTGAGGTGTCTCCAGGTTGTTCTGCCGACTTGTTTGGCTTGTCCTCAGTCTCCTTATCACTTATAGTGACCATCTTGCAATCTTCCCATCTTACTTTCTTTGTTTCACCTCTCGAATTCTTCTCTGTGTCACTTGGGAATCCATCTGTGGGTTTGGGAATCTGCTCAGAGAGATACCCCACTTGGGATTCCAACCTCTTGATTGTGTCTCCCTGGTTCTTGAAATTGGCTCGCACTTCCTCCTTGAATGCCTTGTTGTCTTGAATCTTTTTGCCTATGCCTTCAAGTAGATTCTCAATCCTTGAGAGTCTGTCATCAAATGATGGTAGATTGGGATTAGAGGTGGAAGGATGAGGAGGGTTATTTTGGCCTTGGTAAAGGTGTTGAGAGGGTTGGTTATGTGGGTGCTGATATGGTCTAGATTTGAAATGTTGGTGGGCTGCATTGTTGTTGGTATTTGAACGTCTTTGATCTATGCCTTGGTCTTGTTGATTTTCCCACCCAAAGTTTGGGTGATTCCTCCATCCAGGGTTATAGGTCTTAGAGTATGGATCATGGTTTTGCCTAGGTGAATTCCCAATGTAGTTGGCTTGCTCCTGACTACCCTCTGCTTCTTCATTCACTCCTTCTTGGGTTGTTGATGAAATAGTGATTGCTGCTACTTGGTTCCTCTCCATCTTCTTGGTGAGGTCAGCCAGCTGCTGGGTAATGAGCTTGTTTTGGGCCAGCAGAGCATCTACATTGTTTAGCTCTATTACTGGTCTAGTGTTGCCTCTTTCAGAAGCATAGAAGTAATCATTATCTGCTACTGTTTCAATGACATCTATGGCTTCCTCAATGGTCTTCTTCTTGTTTAAAGATCCTCCGGATGAATGGTCTACAGCCTTCTTTGATTCATATGACAGGCCTTCATAGAAAATGTGCAGCTGCACCGATTTGTTGAACATGTCAGGTGGACACCTCCTTGTCAGGTCCTTAAACCTCTCCCATGCTTCATAAAGAGTCTCACCATCTTGTTGCCTGAAAGTTTGGACCTCAGCTCTTAGCCTATTGATTCGTTGAGGGGGGTAAAATCTTGCTAAGAATTTGTTCACCACATCTTCCCAGGTTGTCAAGCTCTCCTTCGGGAAAGACTCCAGCCACTTGGCTGCCTTATCCTTGAGTGAGAATGGAAATAAGAGCAGTCTATAGGCGTCAGGATGAACACCATTAGACTTCACTGTGTCACATATTCTCAGGAAGGTGGTTAGATGTTGATTGGGGTCTTCTTGGACACTTCCTCTGAACAAAAAGTTGTTCTGAACAAGGGTGATGAGCTGTGGTTTTAGTTCAAAATTGTTGGCATGGATGGTTGGCTTTTGAATGCTACTTCCACAGTTTCCTGGGTTTGGATTGATGTAAGAGCCTAAAACTCTTCTATCCTCCCCAGCATGATTTGCTCGACCTCCTCCGCCATGGTTGTGAGCCTCTTCCTCACGATGGTCTTCCATGTTTTCTTCCATGTTTGGTTCAAAGTATTCCTCCTCTTCCTCAGCACCAACCACTCTTTTTCCTCTTGCTTCCCTCCTTAATCTAAAGAAGGTTCTCTCAGGTTCAGAATCAAAGGAAGTTGAAGCCCTGCTTCTTCTCCCTGTCATACAACCAACAAAGCACAAGCAAGGAAAATAAATGCAGAAAGTATTCTGTTAGAGTTACTGTTAGTGTGAGTGATGCAATATATCAAACACTTAGTGGGTTAGTGAACTGAATTGTAAATAACAAAGAAAATTGCAAAAGTAGGGGGAAGGGAAGAAATTAACCAGAACTGAAAGTAAATTACTCAAACAGAAAATTAAATCAAACAAAACAAAAATGCTCAATCTAGTTATCTTCCAATTTAATCATTGTTGATGCACAATCAATCCCCAGCAACGGCGCCATAAACTTGATGCACGGAAAACTCGTCTCATAACAAATTTTCTTCGGCAAGTGTACCGAATTTGTCGTCAAGTAAAAACTCACAATAGGGTGAGGTCGAATCCCACAAGGATTGATTGATCAAGCAACTTTAATTAGACGAATGTTCTAGTTGAGCGAATCAGAATTTGAGTTGAGAATTGCAGAAAATTAAATGGCGGGAAAGTAAATAACAGAAAAGTAAATGCTAGAAATAAAGAGCTGAATGTAGATGACGGAAAGTAAATTGCAGAATCTTAAATGGGAATGGGGTAATTGCTCATAAAAGTAAATGACAGAAATTAAAGAGAATGGGTAAGATCAGAAATGGGGAGTTCATTGGGCTCAGGAGATGTTGTATTCTCCGGATCAATTTCATTTTCATCTCTTCCTCAATTAATGCACTCATTGATCTCCTTGGCAATCTTAAGTGATCGAATTAAAATTCCTTGCAATTCAATCTCTCAAATCTTGATCAATAGCCAATTCCTTGGTCAATTGCTCATGAGAAGAGATGAAGTATGGTCCCTCATTATACCACATGCATTTCCCAAATCAAGTGTTGAGAGGATTATAGTCACATATCCATCCAAACCCAATTTGGTCCAGCATGAGAAAGCATTTCTAGCATGATCTCTTTATTCCTCTTTCAAGGTTCAGAAGAGATCCAAGTTTGAATATCTTCTTTTCCAAGATAACTACCCAATTGGATGAAGATTGAAAGCTTTCAAGTAAAATCAAGAGAAAATATAGAAGAAGAATAATTAAAACTAGTATTGATCCATCAAATTACAACAGAGCTCCCTAAACCAATGAAAGGGGTTTAGTTGTTCATAGCTCTGGAAAATGAAAACAAAGATGGAGAATACATGATGAAACTAGAAGTGCAGAGAAAGTAAAATAGAGAGTAGTTCTATGCCAAGAGGCTCCCTATAATTTCCAACTCCCATTTTAATTCAAAGCTACTCCTATATATACTACTCTTCTGATCTTCTAGTTGGATTTTCAAGTCTTGGTTATGGGCCTTTGGATCTTGAGTTTGAAGCAGTTATCTTTTTCATTGGGCTTAGTTTTACTTGCAGAGAGAAAGTGTGAAGTGGGCATAAACTTTAGCTTAGGACGTTAGTGGTGTTAACGTTTAAGTGGAAATGTGGGTTCGAGAACGTTAGTGACATCACCTTTTTCACTAACGTTCCTCACCAAAGTAAGAGCCACGTTAACTCCAACGTTAGTGGCATAAACGTTGCTACTAACGTTGCCTCTTTGTCCTTCGCACACGTTATTGGGACTTACCTTTCCCAACAACGTTGAGAAGTCTCCCTCTTTTCTACGTTAGAGTCCACGTTAACTTAGTTAACGTGGCTCTTTTAATGCAGGATTGCCAACCTTCGAGAATGTTAGTGACACTTACCTTTGTCACTAACATTCCAATGTGCCCCTATTTCTCACGTTAGAGTCCACGTTAACTAGGTTAACGTGGCTTCTAACGTGGCCATGCTAGCCATCTCCAACGTTAGTGACAAAGTTGAGTGTCACTAACGTTGGCTCATCATTCCCTTATCTACGTTGGCTTTGACGTTAACTTAGTTAACGTGGGAGTTAACGTGGCTCATTGTGGCTTGTGTGGGCTCCTTCCAACGTTAGTGACAATGTTAGGTGTCACTAACGTTGGCGATCACCTACTTTCTTCACGTTAGCTTTCACGTTAACTAGGTTAACGTGGGAGTTAACGTGGCTTATTGTGACTTGGCCAACGTTAGTGACAAAGTTGAATGTCACTAACGTTGGCTTCCCCTTTACTTCTTAACGTTAGAGGCCACGTTAACTAAGTTAACGTGGCAACTAACGTGGCCACTTATGAGCTTGGTCCAACGTTAGTGACAAAGGTAAGTGTCACTAACGTTGGCTCCATTTTCTTTCTTCCACGTTAGAGTTCACATTAACTTAGTTAACATGACTCTTAACATGGGCAATGATGGCTTCGAGAGCATTCTTGGCGATTACTTTTCTCATTAAGTGTGCAAGTTACTCCCATTCCACGTTAGGAGTTATGTTAATTAGATTAACGTGGCTGCTAACGTGGTTCTTCCTTGCTTCCTTTGTCCTGAAATCAAGCAATAGAGTGCATCAAAGTTCTAGTCCAAGTCATGGGAAGTACAACATCCAATTCGTCATTAAATTCATGCAAAATCCTCATGAAATCATGTAAAGTGCACAATGTATGCTTGAATCAAGATGTAAGTGAATATCTACCCAAAATTAGCTTATTTTCTAAGGAAATGCATGAAACTACCCTAAAAATAGTAAAGAAAAGGTCAGTGAAACTGGCCAAAATGCCCTGGCATCAGGTCCGGTATGGGATTCGCCACAAGGCGGCGACTCCATATCATCCACAGACAAATGGGCAAGCTGAAGTTTCTAACAGAGAACTAAAAAGAATCCTGGAACGGACTATAAGTACCTGTAGAAAGGATTGGGCACGAAGCTTGGATGATGCTCTGTGGGCTTACAGAACAGCATTCAAGACTCCTATAGGGACCTCTCCGTACCAACTTGTGTATGGTAAGGCTTGTCACCTGCCCGTGGAACTGGAACATAAGGCCTACTGGGCAACCAGATTCCTAAACTTTGATGCCAAACTAGCTGGAGAAAGAAGATTGCTCCAGCTGAATGAGCTAGAGGAATTCAGATTCACTGCTTTCGAAAATGCCAAGCTTTATAAAGAGAAATCTAAAAGGTGGCATGACAGAAAACTGTCATCTAGATTCTTTGAACCAGGACAAAAGGTTCTGTTGTTTAACTCTAGGCTCAGGCTATTCCCCGGGAAACTGAAATCCCGGTGGAGGGGACCATATATGATTACAAGTGTATCACCATATGGTTATGTGGAGCTTCAAGACATTGATTCTGATAAGAAGTTCATTGTTAATGGACAGAGAATCAAGCACTATCTTGAAGGCAATGTTGAGCAAGAGTGCTCATGGCTGAAGCTAGATTAAAAGCCCAGCAAGGTCCAGCTAAAGATAATAAAGAAGCGCTTGCTGGGAGGCAACCCAGCGATTGGGAAGACTTTTTCTGTTATTTTACCCTATTCTTGATTTTATTTGTTTATATAAAGTTCATTGCTACTAAGGTAAAGAGTCAATTGTATAAGTTCACAGGGTTACAGAAGGATTCAGCACACAAAACAGAGAACGAGAGCTCACTGGCAAGAAAACGCCAGTAAAAGTCTGTTTTGGGCGTTCAACGCCCAAAAGAAGCATCCACTGGGCGTTGAACGCCAGTAAGGATAGCTATCTGGGCGTTAAACGCCAGAAAGAAGCATCTTCTGGGCGTTGAACGCCAGAAAGAAGCTCTTTCTGGGCGTTTAACGCCAGATTTACAGCGTCCTGGGCGTTCAGAAAAACGCCCAGTGGCAAAGGAGTTCCTGGCGTTCAACGCCAGAAAGAAGCAACAGCTGGGCGTTGAATGCCCAGGAGAAGCAGCAATTGGGTGTTAAATGCCCAAAACATGCAGCGTTTGGGCGTTTAACGCCAGGATGGTGGGGAGGAGGTAAATTCGTTTTTACTTCATATTTTTCATTTTAATTTTAATTTTCATGTTTCAATTCATGATTTCTTGCATAAACATGTTACAAACCCTGATTTCTAAAATCCCTAATTTCTAATAACCTTACTTTAAAAATATCAAATGTATCTTAATCCATAAACACAAATTCTTTTTCAATCCAATCCAACTCTTTTTCAAAATTTCCAAGACAAATCTATCTCTTTTCCTTCTAAAATCCTTTCATCTCATCAATATCTTTTTTAAATCTCCACATTATCTTTTTCAAAATCCAAATTTATCTTTTTCAAATATCTTTCATATCTTTTCAATTTTAAATCACATCTTTTCATATCATACTTATTTTTTTTATAAATCATATCTTCTATCTTATCTTTTTTAAAAATTTTCGAAAACCCACCCCCCCTCCCTTTTAAATACACATTCGGCCTCCCTCATCTCATCCACCATTCGACACTAGCTCTCCTTCTATCCCTCTCCTTTCTTTTCTTTTGCTTGAGGACAAGCAAACCTCTAAGTTTGGTGTGTTTATCTGTGATCACTAAATTATACCCACTAAGATCATGGCTCCTAAAGGAAAACAAACCACTCCAAGAGGCAAGAAAGAGAGTATTCCAAAACCACTTTGGAATCAAGGGAAGTTCTTAACCAAAGAACATTCAGACCATTAGTACAAAATAATGGGTCTAAGATCAGTGATCTCAGAAGTCAAGTTCGATCTGAAGGAAGATGAATATTCGGAGATCCAAGAGCAGATTCGAAACAGGAACTGGGAAGTCCTAGCTAATCCTGAAACAAAAGTGGGCAGGAATATGGTTCAGGAGTTCTACGCTAATCTGTGGCAAACAGACAGGCAGAGAATATCTAGAACTGCCCTCTATGACTATCGGACTATGGTTAGAGGAAAGATTGTTCACATCCACCCTGACAAAATCAGGGAGATCTTTAAGCTACCTCAACTGAAAGATGACCCAGACTCCTTCAATAGGAGAATGATGAGAACAAACAAGGGCCTGGATAAGATTCTAGAGGATATATGCATCCCTGGAGCCAGGTGGACCACCAGCAGCAAGGTTGTCCCAAATTAACTCAAGAGAGAAGATCTCAAACCAGTCGCCAGAGGATGGCTGAACTTCATTGGGCGTTCTATATTGCCCACTAGCAACCATTCTGAAGTCACCGTCAAAAGAGCAGTGATGATCCATTGCATTGTGTTGGGAAAAGAAGTGGAAGTTCATCAACTGATTCCATCTGAATTTTACATACTTGTAAACAAGAACTCCAAAAATGCCAGGTTGGCTTATCCAAGCCTAATCTCTATGCTCTGCAAAGATGCTGGAGTAAGGATGGGAATAACGGAGTACATCTCAGTGGAGCAACCAATCACTAAAACCACAATGGAAAAACAACAAAATGCAGGATGACCCCATCAAGAGGAAGGCGCAAGAATTCCTCCCGGAAGTCCCTCAATTTGAATATTGGGAACAGCTTGAAGCATCTGTCACCAAGTTGCAAGAATCTATGGACCAAATAAAGGAAGAACAGCAAAATCAAAACAGTATGCTCTGCAAATAGCTCAGGGAACAAGAAGAGCAAGGGCATGACTTAAAGGAACTGAAGCGTCAGAAGTTATCTCTTGAAAGACCAAGCACTCCACAGACTAGAGGAACATCCACATCCCAAACTCAAGGTTGTTGAGCTCTAATCTTAACCTTAACTCTGTGATAATTGTTCTTATTTGAGTTTTACCTTAGAAGTTATAGTAGTAATTAGTAGTTATTTTATCTCCAATTAAGTTATAATTTATTTTTTTCATCATCATTAAACATGAATAAAATAGAAGATTTTCTTTAGAATAAGGAGGCAATATTTTTCGAATTTTTAATAAAACAAATTCTAATTGTTTACATGCGGTGGTAATACTGGAAAACAAAGTGCTTAGGGCCACGGCCAAGACTCATAAAAGTAGCTGTGTTCAAGAATCAACATACTGAACTAGGAAAATCAATAACACTATCTGAAATTCTAAGTTCTGAAACATGCCAATCATTCTGAGCTTCAATGGATAAAGTGAGGTGCCAAAACTGTTCAGAAGCAAAAAGCTTATTTGTATTCTATTTTATTTGTCAAGTCGCTTGGGGACAAGCAACAGTTTAAGTTTGGTGTTGTGATGAGCGGATATTTTATACACTTTTTGGGGTTAATTTCATGTAGTTTTTAGGATGTTTTAGTTAAGTTTTTAGTATATCTTCATTAGTTTCTAGGAAAAATTCATATTTCTAGACTTTACTATGAGTTTGTGTGCTTTTCTGTAATTTCAGGTATTTTCTGGCTGAAATTGAGGGAGCTAAGAAAAAATCTGATTCGGGCTGAAAAAGGATTGCTGATGCTGTTGGATTTTGACCTCTCTACACTGGGAATGGATTTTCTGGAGCTACAGGAGTCCAATTGGCGCGCTTCCAATTGCGTTGTGTAACGGCCTAGCCCCGAAGAAACGGCGCTTTTTCGGGATCAAACGGAATTTTTACAGAATTTTTAGGAATTTCTATGCATATAAGCACCTCCACTGCACAGGTGCTGCGTCATCAAGCTGCTGAGTCAGCAGCTTGATTGCACAGGACACCTCTCCTAATCTAAGTAGGCACGTCGTGAAGAGTTGCGTTTTTGAGCCACTTCGGGCCCGAATTTCAAAATTTTGATTTCCGTGGTTAGTCTCTATGTGACGAGCCAGTCACGAATTTCGAGAAAAAAATTATATTAATATAATATTCATATATTATTATTTTATTCAGAATATTATATTATTATCTTCTCTACTGTGATTAATGTTAATCTATGTTTAGTAATATAATAACTGAGCTTGAAATCTACCGGTAACGGATAATACCGGCATTCTTAGATGAACTTAGCACTGCTAATGCTTCATCATATATCTTTTATTCTTATGATTATCCAGTTACTAGTGTCATTTACACTAAGTAACTTAATGTTTATCCATTAGTAGTGTAATTACTTAAGTTCTAATACATCTAGCTTTAGTAATTATCCTTTTCTGAGATATTTTGACAAGTAACTTTTGGATAATCATCATCCAAAAGCCACGGCCTCCCTAGGACAGCTTGGCTATCATTTTTTTTCTTGGAAAAGCTTAGAACACCATGAAAGAAAACCATGAAGTTTCCATGAACACCTGAGCTACTTTCTCCGTTCTTTCTCAAACCAAAACCCCTATCAAAAATCTAATCTTACGAAAGTGTTCACCTCTTCCTCCTCTTCATTTCTATGTCACTTTTCATGGAGTAAATCAAGGTATGAAGGCTGCTCCTCCTCCTTGAAGATTCAGCCATGGTGGTTCCTTAAGTTAATGATGTTTTCTTCATGTTCTTTCTTAGGATCTCTTATTCAATCACCAAAAGCTCCAAGAAAACGTGATTTCTATTTACCTTAAGGTGAGGAAAACCTTCTTTTCATCATCATGAAGCTTCAGCCTTCATGGTTCATAAGATTCTAAAGTTGTTTTTGATGTTAAAATAGGCGTAAAAGTGCTTCTGGAAGATTGTTTTTGGTGCAATCTCGGACAGCAGCAAAGGAGGTAAGGTTTGGTAAATTAGTCAATGATTGGCTGTGTTCTTGAAGTGTTAAACCAGATCTTGTTGCTTGAGATTTGATTTTGGGTGTTTGTGTGATGGTTTGATCATGGAAACTTGTTGTTTAATGCTTGAAAATCATGTTTATGATGGTTTTGAAGTGGCTGTTGGTGCTGCTGGAAAACGTGACATTCCAGCCATGAAAATCATGATTTTTTATGCTTATTTGATGTGTATTTGATGGCTGAAAATTTTCTCTTTGGTTTGATAAAAATCGGGTTCAAATCGGTTTCCGAAAAGATTGAAAAACTAGCTGAAAATCAAGCAGAAATCTGATGAACTTTTGAAAAAAAAATGTTTTTGGTTTTTGGAAAAACATGAAAACGTGCATTCAAGGAGTTTTGGGGTCAAAATGCAATTATTAAAAATTTTGGGGTTGAAAATTAATTAATCAAAAGTTGAGGGGCTAAAGTGCAAATATTAAAAGTTATAGGGATCAAAGTGCAATTTCCAAGAAGTACGGGGGTCAAAATGCAATTTTTGAAAGTTAAATAAACTATTATTATTTTAATAATAAAATATTAATATATTATTTTATTAATAATATTATTTTATTAATAATAATAAAATATTGATAAAAAGACAGTTTTCCCTGAAAGCCTCAGGAAGGCAGATTTGAGTCCAGAATTCTCTAATTTCCTTTACTAAACACCTAAGAAGAGGTATAAGAGAAGATATAGAGGTATATGAGGTAAGGAAACAAGAGTTTGAAACCTGTGTTTAAGTTAAAAAGAAAAGGAGTTAAAAGTGATATAGCTGTGTACCTGACCTTACAGAGTAAACAGAGAATTGTAAAATGAGCTTTCTGTGATGTTGTAATGCTTAATTTATGATGATTGCTAAATGATGGAAAGTATGGTTATATGTGAATTATGAGCCTTCGGGCAATGCTTGAGAATGTTGTGCGGGGACGCCCGTATTGTGATGTTGCTTCCCAGACAGGCTGCGGTAGAGTAGTACCAGCCCTGCAAGCTGAATGCTTAATAGAGGCCTGACTTGCATACCTGCGGTATATTGAGACCTGAGCAAATACCAGCCCTGCAAGTCGAGAGCACTTGGTAGAGGGTATGCGGTACTTAATCTGGGATTAAGTTCTAGGAAGGCCTTATCTGACTTGGAGGGTCGGATTGCGTCGGGTGCGGGTCGAAACCGACAAATGAGCTCATTACCTGCAGTAGGGACAGACATGCATCATACTTATTTGTGCATTATTTATTGCTTATCTTCTTGTGTTCTTGTTCTATTCCTTGTTTGTTTGAGCATAACTGTGTGATTGTATATTAATGTGTGAATGTGCATGTACTTCCTATTTTCTCTCTTGTTCATGTGTTAGTTTATGTTGCTGTTATGTACATATTACTCTATATTTATTTATACTTCTATGACCACGGACATTATAAATGAACTTAACTGTAAACCCCGACCTTACTAAGAACTCCCCAGTTCTTACCCCTTACACCTCTACAGATGGACACGGGAGTCCTATTCTAGGAGATTGATCCACCGTACATCCACGAGGACCTGGTGCGTGGCGAGTATTACATCTACTGTGCGGTACCTCATATCCGTAATTATGTAGTTCGTGGTAGATCTTTCCAGTACCTTATTAGGACAGCATACTTTAATCCTGATGCACCCTATGACTTTCCTTTATCTTGGTTACACCCCAGCGGACCTGGGATACCTCATCCTGAGGAGCAGATGCCACCTCCACCTGACTATCCTCCTCCACCTGAACCTCCTCTACCTGATGAGCCTATACCTGCCCAGCATATCCATGAGACACCTCCTGCACCCTTTGTCCTTGATGAGTGGGGTGTTCCTGTGTTACCACTTGAGCTTGATCCTTTACCTGAGCCAATCGACCTCCTGTCTTTGATGAGCAGCATGGACATGAGTATGATCAGATCATGGAGGCGCCCCCTCCTTTTCCCGACTATATTTTGTTTGGTAGCTATCCTTTTATGGTTCTTGTGGCCAACAGTGGTTCCTCTGCTATCACTCCGGCAGAAGAAGAGGACGAGAAAGAAGAAGATCCAGAGGAAGATCCTAACTTCATAGTTATCTCCTCTGGCAGCGATGACGATGAGCCAGGCGAGGCGCCAGCAGGCGAGCATCACCATTCGCCCGATGATTTTCCGTGAGGTACTCTAGACCAGGATTGAGGAGACTTTTTGAGACGCCTAGTCTAACTTCAGTACATTAGAGTGTCTCCCTCACTTTTGTTAGCATGATTAGAGGAAATAGGCATAGATCAGAGTTAGGCTAGCCTGGGTGCCAGCTTAGGGGCTTTTGGTCAGGCCAGGCCCTGGGGCGTCTTATGTACATATATGTATATACTATATGAGTCACTGACTTAGGGGTGCTGTACCATAGCTCTATGCTTATATAACTGAACCACTTCTATAACATGATGTATATTATAGTGTGTTGTTCCATATTCTGTTATCTTTTGTCTTATGTATGTGAACGTTTAATTATCCCTTGATATATGGAAGGTATGCGACTTTAAATTATTCTTGTTAAAAAAAAAATACTTGTAAAATTCGGGGGGTTTTAACAACGTACAGGCTCATATTTATTAATTAATAATACAAAAAGGAAAAACAAGTTGGTAACATTCGATTTCTAGTATGATCTAGACATGCTAGAAGTTGGGTCGTTACAATTTGGTATCAAAGCGGTTCTTCCTGTTAGAGCCTGGGGAATGGACTGAATCATGCTTTATTGCATGCTCTGTGGTGTGTCTCATGCTTATAGGGTATCTATGTGATATGTGTTGCATGAATGTCTTTGTGCTTTCATTCTGATAATGTTCACGCCCAACCTGAGGTATTAAGACTGATCACCTTGGTATTGATTGTTTGGTATGAACAGAATCAGGATGCCTCCACAGAGACGTAGCGATCGTGAACGGTCTACTGTTAACAATCCGCCACGAAACGATGATAATCTGTTTGCTGTGATTCACGCTATGGCTGAGGCTGTGAATGAAACGGCGACTGCTACTACCCGAGCAGTTAACCGTATGGGGGAACGTAATGGAGAGCGTAACAATGACCGTAATGGTGAGAATGGTGGGAACGGTGATGGAGATAACATGAATCATGATAGGCCTATGACATTAGCTGCTTTCTTGAAAGTTAATCCGCCGAAGTTCAAGGGTACGACTGTAGCAACTGAAGCTGATAATTGATTCCGAGGCATAGAAAGGTCCTTGAGGGCATAGCATGTCCCGGAAGAACAGTATGTAGAATTTGCTACTTATATGTTGGAAGGGGATGCTCAGCACTGGTGGCAGGGCATTCAATGTTTACTGCAGCAAGATGAGGGTAATATTTTGTGGGATGTTTTCAAAGAAGAGTTCTATAAGAAGTACTTTCCTAGAGCTACTCGTAAGGCAAAGGAGATGGAGTTGATGCAGTTGAAACAGGGAAGTATGTCCGTTGCTGAGTATACAAGGAAGTGTGAAGATTTATGTCATTTTTCCAAGGTTTGTCAAGGGAATCTAGCAGATTTCGAAGAGTGGAAATGTTTGAAATTTGAAGGGGGACTCCGTGAAGATTTGTTGATCTCAGTGGTTCCATTGGAAATACGGAAATTTTCGGAGTTGGTTAATAAGAGTCAGCTAGTAGAGGACTGTGCTAAGAAGATAGTTGTAGCTCGGATGAATCGCCCAGGATCTTCTTTTCAGAATTATAATCGGTATACAGCTCCTCAGGGAAGGAATTTTAAGCAGGGAGCAATGCCTTCACGAAGGTACAATCAGAATAGAAATGTTCATGCACGTCCTACAGGAGGGAATGGAGGAAGAACGAGACAGGATATGGGTAAGCGACCTCAGCAGGCGCAGATGCGACCAGTATGTAGGCAGTGCGGAAAGGAGCATGGAGGTAGACCTTGTCAGCTTACAGGCGTTATCTGTTTTTCTTGTGGTCAGCCTGGACATATGGTTAAGGACTGTCCGAAGAAGCCAGTACAAGGAATAGATAGGCCGCGACAGCAAGGACGTGTGTTTGCTATGACTGCTGATGACGCAATGAAATCAGACTCCCTAATTCAAGGTCAGTGTTATGTCAAATCTCGACTCTTAATTGTACTGTATGACTCTGGTGCATCACATTCATTTATTTCTGAGACTGTTGCGCATGAGTTGGGATTAGATTTCACCTTGTTAGATTATAATCTAATTGTTCGTACACCCACATCTCAAAATGCCTTGACTAGTCAAGTATGTTAACAGGTGCCTTTTGTTATTGAGACTAGGACTTTTATACATGACCTGGTTTGTTTGCCTTTGTGTGGTTTAGATATTATCTTAGGTCTAGATTGGTTGTCCAAGCATCATGTTTTCCTTGATTGTTTTAAAGGAATTGCTACATTTCCATCATCTGAAATGCACACTGAACCAGTTGAGTCTTGTACTTTCTATTTGAATTCCCTAAGAGTTATTTCTAGTAATAGTGGGTTAGAGGGTTACGTTCTACTATCGGCTAGCTCAGAAACTAATGAACAAGACTTGGAGCAAATCCGAGTGGTGAAGGAGTTTCCTGATATTTTTCCGGATGATATACCTGAGTTTCCACCTCAGAGAGAGATAGTGTTTAGTATTGATCTGGTTCCTAGAGCCAGACCAATTTCTATAGCACCGTATCGGATGTCACCATTGGAATTAGCAGAGTTAAAGAAGCAGTTGAATGAATTGCTGGGGAAGAAGTTTATTCGTCCGAGTGTATCACCATGAGGAGCTCCAGTGTTACTATTAAAGAAGAAGGATGGTGGAATGAGGTTATGTGTGGATTATCGGCAATTGAACAAGATCACAATCAAGAACAAGTATCCACTCCCAAGGATAGATGATCTGATGGACCAGCTGAGAGGTGCGACAGTATTCTCGAAGATTGATTTGCGGTCAGGTTACCATCAAATCCGGGTGAAGGAATCAGATATACCTAAGACTGCCTTTCAAACTAGGTACGGTCACGATGAGTATACGGTTATGTCCTTTGGACTGACTAATGCTCCTGCTGTATTCATGGATTATATGAATCGCATTTTTCGTCCGTATCTAGATCAGTTTGTGGTAGTCTTTATAGATGATATCCTCATCTATTCCAAGACAGAAGAAGAACATGGAGAGCATTTGAGGATTGTGTTGCAAATATTAAGAGCACGGAAGCTATATGCGAAGTTGTCGAAATGTGAGTTTTGGGCGACAGAAGTAGCATTCTTGGGACATGTGATCACACGAGATGGAATAACTGTAGATCCTTTAAAGATCGAGGCCGTAGTACAATGGAAGCAACCCAAGACAGTTACAGAAGTTCGTAGTTTCTTAGGGTTAGCAGGAAACTATCGGCGGTTTATCAACGGTTTTTTACAGATAGCTTTACCTTTGACTCGCCTTACTAGGAAGGAAATTCTGTTTGAGTGGACAGAGAAGTATGAAGAAAGCTTTGAAACTTTAAAGGAAAAGTTGACGACGGCGCCAGTTTTGGTATTACCAGACCCACAGGAACCTTTTGAGGTGTATTGTGATGCTTCTTCTAAGGGACTTGGATGTGTATTGATGCAGCATAGAAATATGGTAGCTTATGCTTCGAGACAACTAAGACCTCACGAAAGGAACTATCCGACACATGATTTGGAATTTGCAGCAGTGATCTTTGCACTTAAGATTTGGAGGCACTATTTGTACGGAGCTCAATTTGAAGTCTTCTCTGATCATAAGAGTTTGAAGTATATCTTTGATCAGAAAGACCTTAATATGAGGCAGAGGCGATGGATGGAATTCTTAAAAGATTATGATTTTAAGTTGAGCTATCATCCTGGGAAGGCAAATGTAGTCGCAGATGCTTTGAGTCGGAAGAGTTTGGGCATATCCTGGATTATGATCAAGGAAGAAGAAATGATCTCAGCCTTTGAAAACTTAAAATTAGGAATGAGAAAGACATCAAGAGGAGTTGTTATGGCGTGACTACAATTAACATCTGACTTTAAAATAGCTATTCAGCAAGCTCAAGCCCAGAATTCAGGAATGCTGACATTGTTAACACGGATGAAGGCAGACCAGCCAGAAGAGGTACGCCAAGATAAAGAGGGAATATGGAGATATAGGAACAGAATTTGTGTACCTGCTCAGGAGGACTTGAGAAAGAACATTCTGACCGAAGCTCATGAAAGAAGATTTTCTATCCATCCCGGAATGACTAAAATGTACCAAGATCTGAAGAAGATGTTCTGGTGGCCGGGAATGAAGAAAGATATAGTAACGTATGTTTCAAAGTGTCTCACTTGCCAGAAGATTAAGGTGGAACATCAAAAACCACCTGGAACCCTGCAACCATTGGAAATACCGCAATGGAAATGGGAAGAGATTGCGATGGATTTTGTTACTGGGTTACCAAGAACCTCTGCCGGGCATGATGCAATTTGGGTAATTGTAGATCAATTGACAAAATCAGCGCATTTTCTACCAATTCAAATTGGTCACAGCTTGGAGAAACTTGCCCGGTTATACATTCAGGAGATAATACGATTGCATGGAATACCTTCATCAATTGTGTCAGACAGAGATCCAAGGTTTACTTCTAGATTTTGGGGAGCTCTACAGAAACTTTTGGGATGAAGTTGCACTTAAGTACAGCATATCACCCACAGACTAATGGACAGACAGAACGAACAATTCGTACCTTGGAAGATATGTTGAGATCTTGCGTAATAGACCAACAGGGTAACTGGGACAAATACTTGCCATTGATTGAGTTTGCTTATAACAACAGTTATCAACAGAGTATCGGAATGGCACCATATGAGGCCCTCTATGGAAGAAAGTGTCAATCACCATTATGCTGGTATAACAAGGAGGAAGGCAGGATTTTGGGGCCAGACTTGGTACAAGAAACTACCGAACGGATTAAGCACATTCGAGAGAAGATTCAAACTGCCCAAAGTCGACAAAAGAGCTATGCAGATAATAGGCGTAGGCCCTTAGAATTTAACGAAGGTGACCATATTTTCTTAAGAGTGACACCTACGACTGAAATAGGTAAAGCTCTTAGGACTAAGAAATTAAATCCACGATACTTAGGTCCTTTTCAAATTCTTAAAAGAGTCGGTCCAGTAGCATACCAAGTAGCTCTCCCTCCTTATTTGTCAAACCTTCATGATATTTTTCATGTTTCACAACTCAAAAAGTATAATCCCAACGAAAGCCACGTTTTACAACCAGAGACAGTACACCTGCGAGCCAACTTGACATATCAAACCCTACCAGTCAGAATTGTGGAACGAAGTGACAAACAACTTAGAGACAAGAAAGTATCATTGGTTAAGGTAGCATGGGGACAAACTGGAACTGAAGAGTAAACATGGGAGCTGGAAGATAAGATGAGAACAGACTACCCATTTCTCTTTTCAGGTAATTGAAATTTTGAGGACAAAATTTTCTTTTAGGAGGGTAGAATGTAACGGCCGAGCCCCGAAGAAACGGCGCTTTTTCGGGATCAAACGGAATTTTTACAGAATTTTTAGGAATTTCTATGCATATAAGCACTTCCACTGCACAGGTGCTGCGTCATCAAGCTGCTGAGTCAGCAGCTTGATTGCACAGGACACCTCTCCTAATCTAAGTAGGCACGTCGCGAAGAGTTGCGTTTTTGAGCCACTTCGGGCCCGAATTTCAAAATTCTGATTTCCGTGGTTAGTCTCTATGTGACGAGCCGGTCACGAACTTCGTGAGAAAAATTATATTAATATAATATTCATATATTATTATTTTATTCAGAATATTATATTATTATCTTCTCTACTGTGATTAATGTTGATCTATGTTTAGTAATATAATAACTGAGCTTGAAATCTACCGGTAACGGATAATACCGGCATTCTTAGATGAACTTAGCACTGCTAATGCTTCATCATATATCTTTTATTCTTATGATTATCCAGTTACTAGTGTCATTTACACTAAGTAACTTAATGTTTATCCATTAGTAGTGTAATTACTTAAGTTCTAATACATCTAGCTTTAGTAATTATCCTTTTCTGAGATATTTTGACAAGTAACTTTTGGATAATCATCATCCAAAAGCCACGGCCTCCCTAGGACAGCTTGGCTATCATTTTTGTTCTTGGAAAAGCTTAGAACACCATGAAAGAAAACCATGAAGTTTCCATGAACACCTGAGCTACTTTCTCCGTTCTTTCTCAAACCGAAACCCCTATAAAAAATCTAATCTTACCAAAGTGTTCACCTCTTCCTCCTCTTCATTTCTATGTCACTTTTCATGGAGTAAATCAAGGTATGAAGGCTGCTCCTCTTTCTTGATGATTCGGCCATAGTGGTTCCTTAAGTTAATGATGTTTTCTTCATGTTCTTTCTTAGGATCTCTTATTCAATCACCAAAAGCTCCAAGAAACCGTGATTTCTAGTTACCTTAAGGTGAGGAAAACCTTCTTTTCATCATCATGAAGCTTCAGCCTTCATGGTTCATAAGATTTTAAAGTTGTTTTTGATGTTAAAATAGGCGTAAAAGTGCTTCTGGAAGCTTGTTTTTGGTGCAATCTCGGACAGCAGGAAAGGAGGTAAGGTTTGGTAAATTAGTCAATGATTGGCTGTGTTCTTGAAGTGTTAAACCAGATCTTGTTGCTTGAGATTTGATTTTGGGTGTTTGTGTGATGGTTTGATCATGGAAACTTGTTGTTTAATGCTTGAAAATCATGTTTATGATGGTTTTGAAGTGGCTGTTGGTGCTGCTGGAAAACGTGACATTCCAGCCACGAAAATCATGATTTTTTATGCTTATTTGATGTGTATTTGATGGCTGAAAAGTTTCTATTTGGTTTGATAAAAATCGGGTTCAAATCGGTTTCCGAAAAGATTGAAAAACTAGCTGAAAATCAAGCAGAAATCTGATGAACTTTTGAAAAAAAAATGTTTTTGGTTTTTGGAAAAACATGAAAACGTGTATTCAAGGAGTTTTGGGGTGAAAATGCAATTATTAAAAAGTTTGGGGTTGAAAATTAATTAATCAAAAGTTGAGGGGCTAAAGTGCAAATATTAAAAGTTATAGGGGTCAAAGTGCAATTTCCAAGAAGTCCGGGGGTCAAAATGCAATTTTTGAAAGTTAAATAAAATATTATTATTTTAATAATAAAATATTGATAAAAAGACAGTTTTCCCTAAAAGCCTCAGGAAGGCAGATTTGAGTCCAGAATTCTCTAATTTCCTTTACTAAACACCTAAGAAGAGGTATAAGAGAAGATATAGAGGTATATGAGGTAAAGAAACAAGAATTTGAAACCTATGTTTAAGTTAAAAAGAAAAGGAGTTAAAAGTGATATAGCTGTGTGCCTGACCTTACAGAGTAAACAGAGAATTGTAAAATGAGCTTTCTGTGATGTTGTAATGCTTAATTTATGATGATTGCTAAATAATTGAAAGTATGGTTATATGTGAATTATGAGCCTTCGGGCAATGCTTGTGAATGTTGTGCTGGGACGCCCGTATTGTGATGTTGCTTCCCAGACAGGCTGCGGTAGAGTAGTACTTGCCCTGCAAGCTGAATGCTTGGTAGAGGCCTGACTTGCATACCTGCGGTATATTGAGATCTGAGCAAATACCAGCCCTGCAAGTCGAGAGCACATGGTAGAGAGTATGCGGTACTTAATCTGGGATTAAGTTCTGGGAAGGCCTTATCTGACTTGGAGGGTCGGATTGTGTCGGGTGCGGGTCGAAACCGACAAATGAGCTCATTACCTGCAGTAGGGACAGACATGCATCATACTTGTTTGTGCATTATTTATTGCTTATCTTCTTGTGTTCTTATTCTATTCCTTGTTTGTTTGAGCATAATTGTGTGATTGCATATTAATGTGTGAATGTGCATTTACTTCCTATTTTCTCTCTTGTTCATGTGTTAGTTTATGTTGCTGTTATGTACATATTACTCTATATTTATTTATACTTCTATGACCACGGACATTATAAACGAACTTAACTGTAAACCCCGGCCTTACTAAGAACTCCCCAGTTCTTACCCCTTACACCTCTACAGATGGACACGGGAGTCCCACTCTACGAGATTGATCCACCGTATATCCACGAGGACCCGGTGCATGGCGAGTATTACATCTACTGTGCGGTACCTCGTATCCGTAATTATGTAGTTCATGGTAGATCTTTCCAGTACCCTATTAGGACAGCATACTTTAATCCTGATGCACCCTATGACTTTCTTTTATCTTGGTTACACCCCGGCGGACCTGAGATACCTCATCCTGAGGAGCAGATGCCACCTCCACCTGACTATCCTCCTCCACCTGAACCTCCTCTACCTGATGAGGCTATACCTGCCCAGCATATCCATGAGGCACCTCATGCACCCTTTGTCCTTGATGAGTGGGGTGTTCCTGTGTTACCACCCGAGCTTGATCCTTTACCTGAGCCGATCGAGCCTCCTGTCTTTGATGAGCAGCAGGGACATGAGTATGATCAGATCATGGAGGCGCCACCTCCTTCTCCCGACTATATTTTGTTCGGTAGCTATCCTTTTATGGTTCCTGTGGCCAGCAGTGGTTCCTCTGCTATCACTTCGGCAGAAGAAGAGGACGAGGAAGAAGAAGATCCAGAGGAAGATCCTAACTTCATAGTTATCTCCTCTGGCAGCGATGACGATGAGCCAGGCGAGGTGCCAGCAGGCGAGCATCACCATTCGCCCGGTGATTTTCCGTGAGGTACTCTAGACCAGGATTGAGGAGACTTTTTGAGACGCCTAGTCTAACTTCAGTACATTAAAGTGTCTCCCTCACTTTTGTTAGCATGATTAGAGGGAATAGGCATATATCAAAGTTAGGCTAGCCTGGGTGCCAGCTTAGGGGCTTTTGGTCAGGCCAGGCCCTGGGGCGTCTTATGTACATATATGTATATACTATATGAGTCACTTACTTAGGGGTGCTGTACCATAGCTCTATGCTTATATAACTGAACCACTTCTGTAACATGATGTATATTATAGTGTGTTGTTCCATATTCTGTTATCTTTTGTCTTATGTATGTGAATGTTTAATTATCCCTTGATATATGGAAGGTATGCGACTTTAAATTATTCTTGTTAAAAAAAATTACTTGTAAAATTCGCGGGGTTTTAACAGCGTACAAGCTTATATTTATTAATTAATAATACAAAAAGGAAAAACAAGTTGGTAACATTCGATTTCTAGTATGATCTAGACATGCTAGAAGTTGGGTCGTTACACGTTGGAAAGTAGACATCCAGGGCTTTCCAGCAATATATAATAGTTCATACTTTGCTCAAGGATAGATGACGTAAATTGGCATTCAACGCCAGTTCCATGTTGCAGTCTGGCGTCCAGCGCCAGATACAGGTTACAAGTTGGAGTTCAACGCCAGAAACAGGTTACAACCTGGCGTTGAACGCCCAAAACAGCCCAGGCACGTGAGAAGCCTTAGTCTCAGCCCCAGCACACACCAAGTGGGCCCCAGAAGTGGATTTCTGCACTATCTATCATAGTTTACTCATTTTTTGTAAACCTAGATTACTAGTTTAGTATTTAAACAACTTTTAGAGATTTATTTTGTATCTCATGACATTTTTAGGTCTGAACTTTGTACTCTTTGACGGCATGAGTCTCTAAACTCCATTGTTGGGGGTGAGGAGCTCTGCTGTGTTTCAATGAATTAATGCAATTACTTCTGTTTTCTATTCAAACACGCTTGTTCCTATCTAAGATGTTCATTCGTGCTTCATTATGATGAATGTGATGATCCGTGACACTCATCACCATTCTCAACCTATGAACATGTGCCTGATAACCACTTCCGTTTTACATTAGATTGAATGAGTATTTCTTAGATTCCTTAATCAGAATCTCCGTGGTATAAGCTAGAATTTATTGGCAGCATCCTTGAGAATCCAGAAAGTCTAAACCTTGTCTGTGGTATTCCGAGTAGGATTCTGGGATTGGATGACTGTGATGAGCTTCAAACTCGTGAGTGCTGGGCGTAGTGACAGACGCAAAAGGATAGTAAATCCTATTCCGGTATGATCGAGAACCTACAGATGATTAGCCGTGCGGTGACAGCGCACTTGGACCATTTTCACTGAGAGGAAGGATGGTAGCCACTGACAACGGTGATCCACCAACACACAGCTTGCCATAGGAGGGACGTGCGTGCGTGAAGAAGAAGACAGGGAGAAAGCAGAGATTCAAAAGACAAAGCATCTCCAAAACTCCAACATATTCTCCATTACTGCATAACAAGTATTTATTTCATGCTCTTTTATTCCTCGCAATTCAATTTGATAAGTGAATTGTTTTCCTGACTAAGAGTTACAAGGTAACCATAGATTGCTTCAAGCCAACAATCTCCGTGGGATTCGACCCTTACTCACGTAAGGTATTACTTGGACGACCCAGTGCACTTGCTGGTTAGTTGTGCGAATTTGTGAAAAATAGTAATATTGACATTGACATGTAACAAATTCGTGCACCAGTAATAAAAGGTAATTAAAATAATTATTTTTAAAGCATAGGAAATATGGTTTTTACATATATCACATAATAAGGAAGGAAAAGTAAAACCATGCAATTTCACATGAATAAGTGGGTGAAGGGTTGAATAAATCACTTAAATTGAGCACAAAATATATCATAAAATATGGGTTTATCAACCGCGCAGTGTCTTTTGCTGGAAAGGCTTACTCTTTTTCATCGACCTTGATGATCCTCTTGATTCGTTTTGTTGAGGGTTTCACCGCTGTTGAAGATGGCTCTTCCACTAATACTCTTTTTGTTCCTCTCCTTGCTGGTGGTTTCGGAGTAGCTTTCTCTTTACCTTTCTTGGTGGCCATCTTAAAAAAGGAAAAAGAAAGTAGTATGTAAAGTTAAGGGTTCGAGCAAGGGAGTGAACATTATGGGTGATAATCAATGCACGGTAAAGAAGGATGTCGTTAACACATGGTCTAGACTACATGTGAAAAGTTCATCGAAGGTGATAAAGTAAGTGCATGTGAATTATGGTAAAAATCGGTTGCCGAAAAGATTGAAAAACGGGTGAAAACAAAGAAAGAATCTGAAAAATTTACGAAGAACACGAAGAACTTTTTGAGTATGGTGAAGAACAATGAAGAACACCTTTTTGATCCATAAAAGGGTAAGGAAGTAAATATTTTGGTGTTTCGGGGGTTATTTTGTAATTTCTAAAAGTTAAGGTGGTTAAAGTAGAAATATTAAAAGTTACTGGGGTAAAAAGTGAATTTTAAAGTTTAAAAGTTAAAGGTAAGGTAATTTTCGAAAATTTAATAATAAAATAATAAATAATAATAAAATATTAAATAATATTATTTAATTTAAAATAATATTTTAATAAAAATAATAAAATAATACGAAAAAGACAATTTTTCGTAAAAGCTTTAGAAAGACAACTTTAAGCTCAGAATCTCATAATTACCTTCAAAAAACACTTAGAGAGTGGTAATAACATATTAGTGAGGCAAAGACAAAGAAAAGATAAAAAGTTGAAGAAAAGATAATAATCAAGGAAAAAGTCGGTAAAGTTTTAATGACAGAAACTAACAGAGACTAGTGAACGAACTAGGAGCAACATAGTTAGTTCTTGAGTTGCGCCTAGGGTTAGGTGTTATATGAAAAGTTAAATTGTTTTAGTATAGACTTAATGAACCTATACTTGGGACAGGCTAACCATTCATACTGAAATTTACATAAGCTTTAAATACATACATTAAAGAGAGTAATCAGAGCAGAGTAAAGAGATACAGAGAAAAGAGTAATCAGAGCAGAGTAAAGAGACAAAGAGAAAAGAGTAATATAACCAAGAGAATAGAGGTAAAGAGTATAAAAATAAAGAGTTAAGCCTTGTGGCATGATATTCTATTGTATATTCATCTGTTGCTTTTTCGTTGGCCCTGGAGGTCTTGTAGGCCCAAGTTCACCTACAGTAAATTGTTATTCCTGTAGGCCGAAGTTCACCTACAGTGAATATCAATTGTGTAGCTCAGGGTGTTGCTCTTGTAGACCGAAGTTCACTTACAAGGGCACCATTTCTGTAAGCCGAAGTTCACTTACAGGCGTGCCATTTCTGTAGGCTGAAGTTCACCTACAAAAAGTTGTTGTGTTATGTTTAAACTATTCCTGTAAGTTGAAGTTCACTTACAGGAGTGCTTTTCCTGTAGGCCAAAGTTCACCTACAGAGATAAAGCCATATCTAGGACTAGTTCCTAGGTAATGTTGGGCTGCAGGGTGTAAACCGACACGTGAACTCATGGCCTGCATAGGACAGATATGCATCATTCTTGGTTGTGCATTTCCTCTGTTATGATTGTCGTATGAATGTATGCTTTTCCTATTTGCTTTCTATTCTTTGTGTCTGTGTTTTATTTTCTTGTATTCTTCTGTTTGTGTTCTGTTTTCTATTTTTTCTCTATTTCCTCTGTCTATCTGTATCTTCTGTTAACTGCTTCTCTGTATCCTACTAAGCAACACAATGTTAATGAACATAACTAATAACCCCGACCTACTAAGAACTCTCTAGTTCTTACCCTTCTCTCTCCCTTCCCCCTTCAGATGGAAGCAAGAGTACCCTTCCGTAGTTCGTTGATGATTGTTCCGCAAAGAAGATTTCGCTCTAGGTAGTCTTTTGAGTCTAGAGTGAACTCCGTTATCTGTTTATATGTATATAATGTGAGACCAGCCAATGTCTGCACCGCGTCTGTATGCGAACTTTAATTAAATCCTGTGTACGAGGCTCCTGTTATATGGCTACTTGATGAGGTACCAGAGAGACATCATATGGCAATGTCTAATCATACAGAGGAGTAGTAGATGATGTTTCGCCTTTAGATGACATTCAACCAGACTTGAATTTCGAAGACCTAGAACATTCTTTCCCTCGCTTTAGTAGTTTAGAGGGACTAGGTGTGTATAGAGTCTAGGCTAGCTGGGCGCTCAGTTTCTGGTATGATCTACACATACTGAAAATTGGGTCGTTACAGGCTTTGTACCAAATAGCTTATTGTTCAGCTTCATTAGAGCTCCTAGGAAATGACCAACTTGCTCTTCCCTAGTGTCTTCATCCTCACTTAAGGATGAGTAGTCATTAGAACTTATGCACTACAGAAGTGCATTCAAAAGAACCTCAATAGTCTTTACGGTTTCCTTTGGTTCTGGGCTATAGGGTTCTTGAGTGGGCTTTGAGCACTCAAAGGGTGTGCTATGACTGGCGTTCAACGCCAATCCTTAAAGCATTCTGGGCATTGAACGCCCAGCAGGGATGTCTTTACTGGCATTCGATGCCAGCTTTCCTGGGCTGGTGGGCGTTGAACGCCCAATGAAGGCTTCTTCACTGGCGTTCAATGCCTTCCCATTCTCCTCCAATTCGGCCTCAACCTCCATGGTTATGGCCTTGCACTCTTCTCAAGGACTAACCTCAGTATTACTGGGAAGAGTGTCAGGAGGGATCTCAGGGATTCTCTTACTCAATTGACCAACTTGTACCTCCAAGTTTCTAATGGAGGACCTTGTTTTATTAATGAAACTGTGGGTGGTCTTAGTGAGGCTGGAGACTAGAATGGCTAAGTCAGAAAGGCTTTGCTTTGAAATCTCCATATTTCCTTTAGAAGATGGGAATGGTGTTCTGTTGTTGAACCTATTCTGGTTCCTACCACCTTGATTGAAACCTTGCTGAGGTTTCTGTTGATCCTTCTGTGAGAGGTAAAGATGATTCCTCTATGAAGGGTTGTAAGAGTTTCCATAGGTTTCTCCCATGTAATTCACCTCCTCAATGGTGGGTTTCTTCTTCAAGAGAAGCTTCCTTATTACTGCCTAGTACAGTTTGCATCCTAGTGAGATGTTGAGAGATCATGTTGACCTGTTGGCTCAATATCTTATTCTGAGCCAAGATGGCATTCAGAGTCTCAACTTCATGAACTCTTTTCTTCTGAGAGGTTCCATGGTTTACAGGATTCCTCTCAGAGGTGTACATGAATTGGTTGTTTACAACCATCTCAATGAGATCTCTTGCTACTGCAGCCGTTTTCTTCAAGTGGAGAGATCCACCTGCAGATCTATCCAGGGAAATCTTGGATATCTCAGACAATACATCATAGAATACGCCTATGGGGATAATTCTGAGAGCATGTCAGGAGGACATCTCCTGATTAGCTGCTTGTATCTTTCCTAAACTTCATAGAGGTATTCACCTTCTCTTTGTCTGAAGGTTTGAACTTCCACTATAATCTTGCTCATCCTTTGAGGAGGAAAAAACTTAGCAAGAAAAGTATTAACTAGCTTTTCCCAAGAGTCAAGACTCTCTCTTGGTTGGGCATCCAACCAGAACTTAGCTTTGTCTTTTAGAGCAAAGGGGAACAGCATCAGCTTGTAGACTTCAGGATTAACTCCATTAGTCTTTACAGTATCACAAATCTGTAAGAACTTTGCTAAGAACTGATGTGGATATTCCAGTGGAAGTCCATGGAATTTGCAGTTCTGCTGCAGAAGAGAGACTAACTAAGGCTTAAGCTCAAAATTGTTAGCTCCAATGGTAGGTACAACAATGCTTCTGCCATAAAAGTCAGAGGTAGGCATGATAAAGTCACCAAGGACCTTTCTAGGCTCCTCGTGTGGTTCGGCCATGTCCTCCAATTCTTGTTCAAAACTTTCTGAAATATCTCTTCCGGAGTGATGTGCTTTAGCTAGTTGTAAACACCTCCTTAGAATCTTCTCAAGTTTAAGATCAGGAGTCAAGAGGGGTTCTTTATCCCTGTTCCTAGTCATAAATAAGAAGAAAATAAAAAAGGAAGAAGAGACCACGCCAATAGGCAAGAAGCTCCTCCTTAAAGTCAGAAGTAGAGAAAGAAGAAAGTGAATAAAAAATAAAAATAAAAAGATATAAAGGAAATAAAAGAAAAATACCTTAGATATAGTAGATAAGAGTAAATAAGAACGATGAAAGTTGAGAAAATGGAAGAGAAATCACAAGAAAGCTTTTTGTGCCAATTGGCAAGAAGCTCCAAGTGAGATGTGAAGAAAGATAATAAAAGAGAAGATAAAGAAGTTGAGGTAGAAGAAATAGGGATAGGAGAGTTTTGAATGAATAGATATGAGAAGAGAAGAGAAGAGGTATAAATAGAAAAAGTAAATAACAATTAAAATATTTTTATTTTTAATTAATTAATTAATTAAGTTTTCAAAAATTAAGTAAATAATTTAAAAAGAATTTAAATTTTAAATGTAAATTTCGAAAAATAGATGAGAGAAAAGAGAGAGAAATTTTCAAAGATCGAGAGAGATGAGAGTTAGTTAGGTGGTTTTGAAAAAGAAGAGAGAGAAGAGGAGAGATATTTTCGAAAATTAAGGAAGAGAAGAGTTAGTTAGGAGGTTTTGAAAAAGAAGAGAGAGAGAAGAATGGAAGTGATTTTCAAAAATTGAGAGAGGAAAAAGTTAGTTAGGTAGTTTTGAAAAAGATTAGAGAGAAGAAAAGATATTAATTAAGAAAAGATAAAAGTAAAAATAAAAATAAAAATAGAAAACAAAAGATAAGATAAGAAAAGTTTTAAAATTTAAAATAAGATAAAAATAACATAAGAAAAGATTTTGAACTAGAATTTAAAATTAGAAAAAGATAAGATTTTGAAATTTGATTTTGAAAATGACATGTTTTAAAAATTAGAAGTTTGAAAAGATAAGATAAGAAACAAAAAGATAAGATTAGAAAATTGCTTTTGAAAAAGATTTTTTTTTTAATTTGAAATTTGAAAAAGATAAGATGAGATTTTTGAATTTTGAAAAAGATATGATATGATTTTGAAAAAGATAAGTTTTTTTGAAAAACATGATTTTTACTTTTGAAAATTTTGATTTTTGAAAGCTTGACAACTAAGATAAGATGAGATAAAATTTTAAAATCAAAATCTGAATTTTTAATTAAGATTTTCGAAAATTAGGTGATAAGAAAAATAGAAAAGATGGTTTTTTTTTATTTTGGAATTTAATGATGAAAGAGAAAAACACACAAAAGACACAAAACTTAAAATGTTTAGATCTAGCACCCCTTTATTTTTGAAAATTTGGAGGGAAACACCAAGGGACAACAAACTTAAAAATTTTAAGATCAAGACACGTGAAGACTCAAGAACATCTTGAAGACTTACAAGAACACAATGAACAAAATTTAAAGACTCAAAGAACACAAGAACACTAACTTAAAGTTTTTCAAAAACTAAAACAAAATTTTCGAAAAATTGCAAGAAAATAAAAAAGAAAACACCAAACTTAAAATTGAAACAAGATTTAAACAGAGAAAAATTATTTTCGAAAATTTTTTAGAAAATAGGACTCAAAGAGAATGTAAGACTCAACAAGAACATTAGCACTATGACTCAAAGAAAACAATTAGAGGATGCAAAAAAAAAACTATATGAAAAAGGTTTTTGAAAGAGTTTAAAAATTTTTGAAATTGAAAAGCATGAACATGCAGGACTCAAACCATGAACAAAAATTAAACAAAGAAATGAAAAATATTTTTGAAAAAGTTTTAAGAATTTTTGAAAATTGAAGAAGAAGAACACAAAAATGAAAGACTCAATTAAAATAATGTAAAATAAACTTACCTGATCTAAGGAGCAAAACAATCCGGCAGTTTGTTCAAACTCAACAGTCCCCAGCAACGACGCCAAAAACTTGGTTGCGCTTGTATGAATGTCTTAAGAAGTCTCCAACGAAGTCGTGGATTAGCCATCTGAGAGACGTGTATTCAAGCTGGTGGTTCATCATTGTCCGATGAAAGACGTACTCTGAACCCATATAGAATGTGATAACCTTATGCTAGTTCAATGCATTCATATTGATGAAGAATGAATAAACATCATTGAATTGATCAAACACGGATCGAAGAGAAACAATAATACTTTTATTAATTCATAAAACTCAACAAGGCTCCTCCCCTCAACCTAGGAGGTTCAGAAACTCATACTTAGGTAAAAACAATGGAAAAACGAAAATAATGCTGAATGGTGGTAAAGGTGTACGAATAACATTAATCTAATCCCTTAAATACTAAACAAATGACTACTAAGGTAAAACAGTCTATTTACGGCTAAAATCCACTTCTGGGGCCCACTTGCTGAGTGCTTGGGATAAGTTTTGATGAGATCCACATGCTATAAGGCTCCTTGGGCATGGAATGCTAGCTACGGTGTCTTCTAGGCCTTTAGACTCTGGGCTCTGCTCTTTGGGCACTGGACACCTGGAAGAGGGTAGGAGGCTGGCGTTGGATGCCAGTTTTGGGCCTTCTAATTCGAAGCAAACTATAGACTATTATATATTTCTGGAAAGCTTTAGAAGTCAGCTTTCTATAGCCATTGAGAGCGCTCCATTTGGACCTCTGTAGCTCCAGAAAAAACTCTTCCGAATTCAAGCAGGTCAGATCTGGACAGCATCTGCAGTGCTTCCTCTGTCTCTGAATCAGACTTCTGCTCCAACTCCTCAATTTCAGCCGAAAAATACCTGAAATTGTCCAAAAATACAAAAACTCATAGTAGAATCCAAAAATGCAATTTTAACACTAAAACCTATAAAAACTTAATGAAAACTTAATAAAAACTACTAAAAACTATATGAAAATAATGTCAAAAAGCGTATAAAATATCCGCTCATCACTTTTTCTTATCTGTCATCCACAGATTAGCATAAAATTCCTGGACCATGTTGTATCCAACATTTAACTCATGATCACTTAGAATCTCCCAGCCTCTCCTTCGAATATGCTCTTGGATCTTTGGGTATTCTTCTTCTCCAAGGTCGAATCCTACTTCAGGGATTACTGGCCTTTTACTAGTTACCTTGTGGTAATGTTCCTCATGTTGGTTGGTGAAGGATCGAACAGGTTTGAAAACAACTGTTGAGTTGTCTTCTTTCCTGTTCTTTGGGGCGGTCTTATCACTTTTTTGAGCCATGGAATTTAATTCTTGATAAGAGAACAGGGTTCCTGTCACACCAAACTTAAAAATTTGCTCGTCCTAGAGCAAAAGGTAAGAAAGAAAGCACACTTGAAAAGAGAGTAGAAGAAGAAATGGAAGAGGAAATTCAAATGAGAGGTGGTGAGTACGGGAGAGAGAGCATAGCATACATATATATAGGGAGCGGGGGAAGGATTTTCGAAAATAAGCATTAGTAAAAGAAAATGATTTTTGAAAAAGATGAAAAATTAAGTTGTTAAATTTAAAAAAAGATAAGATAAGAATTTAAGAAGATAGAAAAGACATTAAAGATAAGATATGGAACATGAAAATGATTTGAAAGGTTAATAAAAGATATGAATAAGATAAGAAAGGATTTTGAAAAGATTTTGAAAGCAAGTTGTAAAAGAGATGAAAGTTTGAAAAGGATTTGAAAGAAATTTGAAAAAAATTATTTTAATTTGAAAATTAAATTGAAAATGAAATATTTGAACAATATTTAATTTAAAAATTAAAGAATATTTGAAATTAAATTGGATGAAGATGAGTTGAATCAAGATAAGATTGAAAAATTGATGTTACCTTCCTGTTGCCATGCTGGCGTTTAAACGCCCAGAATGCTAGCATTCTAGCGTTTAATGCCAGAGTAGTCCTCCCTGTGGGGCGTTAAACGCCCAGCCAGGGCCTCTTGGCTGGCATTTAACGCCAGGCCTGCTACCTCCATGGGCATTTAAACGCCCAACACCTTACCCTTTCTAGCGTTTAAACGCTAGAAAACTCTTTACTCCAGGGTATACTATTTGCTGTTCTGCATCATTCTGTCACTGTTTAAGCACTGTACAGGATCACTAACATGAAAAATAACTTAAAATATAATTAAAAACTAATTAAAAAGAAAATTGATCAAAACAGAAACAACTAGAAAGTCAATAAAGTATGAGTGATTATTGGGTTGCCTCCCAACAAGCCCTTCTTTAATGTCTTTATCTGGACTTCACTGTACTTAACTTATTAATAGTGTTGAGCCTTCTGGCTCTATATCTCCTTCAAGGTAATGCTTAAACCTCTGTCCATTTACAGTGAACCTGGTTTCTTTACCTTGAAGCTCTATATGCCCGTATGGTGATACCTTAGTAATCACAAACGGTCCTGTCCAACGGAATTTGAGTTTTCCAGGGAACAGTTTGAGTCTTGAGTTGAAGAGCAGGACCTTCTGTCATGGTTCAAAGACTTTGGAAGCAAGCTTCCTGTTATGCCACCTCTTTGCCTTCTCCTTATAGATTTTTGCATTTTCAAATGCATCTAACCGGAATTCATCCAACTCATTCAGTTGGAGCAGCCATTTCTCTCCTGCTGCTTTAGCATCAAGGTTGAGGAATCTAATAGCCCAATAGGCTTTGTGTTCTAGTTCCACTGGCAGATGACAGGACTTCCCATATACTAGCTGATATGGTAAAGTACCAATGGTGGTTTTGAAAGCTGTTCTGTATGCCGACAGAGCATCATCAAGCTTTCTAGCCCAATCCCTTTTAGAGGAACTTACTGTCCTCTCTAGGATTCGCTTTAGTTCTCTATTTGAGACCTCAGCTTTTCCATTGGTTTGAGGATGAGGCGGTGTTGCTAATTTATGGCAAACTTCGTATCGGCGTAAGACAGAATCCAACTGTCTGTTGCAGAAATGAGTTCCTCCATCACTGATTAGGGTCCTAGGGACACCAAACCTGATAAAAATATTCTTTTGGACAAACTTCATTACCACTCTAATGTCATTAGTGGGTGTTGCTATTGCTTCAACCCATTTAGACATATAATCTACTGCCACAAGGATGTAGATGTTTGAGTATGAAGGTGGGAAGGGTCCCATGAAATCTATGCCCTATACATCAAAGAAATCAATCTCCAAGATTCCTTGCTGAGGCATTCTCTGACCATGAGGAAGATTGCCAACCCTCTGGCAACTATCACAGTTACGGACAAACTCTCTAGAATATTTAAAGAGAGTAGGCCAGTAAAAGCCACTTTGGAGTACCTTAGTGGCTGTCCGCTCACCTCGACAGTGTCCTCCATAGTCAAAGCTATGGCAATGCCATAGAATTCTCTGTGCTTCTTCTTCAGACACACAGCCTCAGATTATTTCATCCAAGCATCTCTTAAAGAGATATGGCTCATCCTATAGGCAATATTTTGCATCATGCATGAGTTTCCTGGCTTGCTGCTTGGTAAACTCCTTGGGAATGAACCGTATAGCCTTGTAATTCGCAATGTCTGCAAACCAAGGTACTGTCCGGATGGCATAGAGCTGCTCATTTGGAAAGGATTTGGATATGTCAGTGGAGGGAGAAGAAGTCCCTGCTACTAGCTCAATCCGGGATAAGTGATCAGCCACCTGATTTTCTGTCCCTTTTCTATCTCTAATTTCTATATCAAACTCTTGCAGGAGTAACATTCATCTTATAAGTCTGGGTTTAGAATCCTGCTAAGTGAGTAGATACTTTAGAGCAGCATGGTCAGTATAAATAATGACCTTAGATCCTACTAGGTAGGATTTGAACTTGTTAATGGCATAAACCACTGTAAGTAGCTCCTTTTCTATAGTAGTGTGGTTTTTCTGTGCATCATTTAATACGCGACTAGCATAATAAATGACATGCAGAAGCTTGTCATGTCTCTGACCTAGGACTACGCCAATTGCATGATCACTTGCATCACATATTATCTCAAATGGCAGGTCCCAGTTGGGTGCAGAGATGATAGGAGCAGTGACAAGCTTGACCTTCAGAGTTTCAAAGGCATGCAGGCATTCTTGGTCAAAGACGAATGGAACATCAGTGTCTAGGAGATTACACAGGGGTTTGGTGATTTTTAAAAAATCTTTTATGAACTGCCTGTGGAATCCTGCATGTCCTAGAAAGCTTCTGATTGCCTTAACACTAGTAGGTGGATGCAAATATTCTATCACTTCCACCTGTATCCCCTTATTTGAGATCCGATGCCCAAGAACTATGCCTTCAGTTACCATGAAGTGGAATTTCTTCCAGTTTATAACTAGGTTTGTTTCTTGGCATCTTTTCAGGATCAGGGTCAGATGATCAAGACAGGAGTCAAATGAGTCTCCATAAATAGAGAAGTCATCCATGAATACTTCAAGGAATTTCTCTACCATATCAGAAAAGATGGATAACATGCATCTCTGAAAGGTAGCAGGTGCATTGCACAGGCCAAATGGCATTCGTCTATAGGTGAACACGCCAGATGGGTATGTGAATGCTGTCTTCTCTTGATCCTGTGGATCTACAGCTATTTGATTGTACCCGGAATATCCATCCAGGAAACAATAAAAAGCATGACCTGCTAGTCTTTTTAGCATTTGGTCAATAAAGGGTAAAGGAAAGTGATATTTCCTGGTGGCGTCATTGAGTTTTATATAATCAATGCACATACTTAATGGGTGGAAGTCAGAATTCCACACAAAACTCATCGGCAGGTGTACCAGGTCGCATCAAGTAATAATAACTCACTTAGAGTGAGGTCGATCCCACAGGGATTGATGGACCAAGAAACTTTAGTGGGTGATTAGTTTAGTCAAGCTAACATTGGTGAATTTGATGAAATTAAAGCAATAGAATGTAAATTGCAGGAATTATAAATTGCAGGAAGTAAAATGACTCAATCTTAAAGAACAAGAAAAGTAAATTGGAAAAATCTTAAATGACAACAAAGGTAAATTGCATGAAATGTAAAGGGGGCTGGATGCTGGAAATTAAAGAAAGCAATGAAGCAAGCAATCAAAGAGATCTTGAGAACAAGTGACAGGAAATTTAAAGTGCAGGAAAATTAAATTCAGATCACAGTAGCTCAAATGTAAAGTACAGAGGAACAAAAGTGCAGGAAAGTAAATTGGGAGCAATAGGAACAGAAAGTAAAAATTTCAGAGAAGGAAATTGTAGCAGAAAGGTAAACCAACAAGAAGACTTAGATCAATTCTCAAATCTTAAAGAGAAATTAACAATTTCTCTTGAAATAACAAAAATAGAAAGAAAGCCAAGAGCTCAATTGCTCTCTCGATCAAAACAGAAAGGAAATTGCAGAAGAAGGAATTTAAAACTTGCATAAGCCAATTTGAATTCAATACTTGAAATGAAAAAATGCAGAAAAAAAAAGCGTTTCAAAGTGAATTCTCTATTCTACTCTACTCCTATTGCTCTCTAGCAGAGCCAGCCTCCCTAATGAAATGAAATAGATGCCTTTTTATAGGCTCTACAAAAAATGAAAATAAAATTAAAATTGAAATCAAATTACAAATTAAATAAAATTCCTAATCTAGCTTGTTCTTGTGCCTTTGAATCATGTCAATGGGCTTTGCTTACTTTAGGGTTTCAATGAAATGGGTTGATTTGGATTTGGCTTTGAATGAATATGGATCCGGATTGGCACTTGATGGCATGGGTTAGAGTGGCTTGGTGCAGCTCCAGTGGAGTTAGGGTGTGTTGGGTGGAGCTTGGGTCATTCCCAGGGGAGCGCTCAGTTCATTTAGTGAACGTAGAACTACATGCCTTGTGTGCCTTGTGTGCCTCTCTTCGAACCTTCCTCCTTGCCCATGCATAGTGCTCAGTTGGAATTTCCAACGTAGTGCCCCATGCTTTCCTTGGTTGCCCCATTTGTACCAATTTCTTTGTGATGGGCCACGAAAAAGTGAAACTAGTTAACGGAGCGCTCCTTGTTTGAGTGCTGGCTTGCTATCCCTGGAGCTCTCAGTTAGTTCACTCAACGTAGCACCCCTTGCTTTGCTTTAGTCTCTCTCTTCGAGCCTTGGCTCCTTCATTTGTGAATGTCGCGCCTTGCTTTTTGGGCCTTAAAGATTTCTTTCACTTGTACTTCAATTTCATGGCAAATATGGATTGCTATATATCGTTGGAAAGCTCTGAATATCAGCTTTCCAACGCAACTGGAAGCGCATCAATCGGATATATGTAGCTCAAGATATGGTCCTTTGAGGAAGGCATGGTCGTGCTGTCTGGCGCTCAAAGCGTAGCGTTTACTAACAAAACGTAGAGCTATGGGAAGAGCGATGGGTGCTGTTTGGAGGCCAAACTTAGCGCCAGCTTCTGAGGACCATCCTTGAGGTTCACCGCATACTATTATATATCGATGGAAAGCTTTGTATGTCTACTTTTGAATGCAATTAAGAGCGCATCATTCCAAGCTCTACAGCTGAAGTTATCCCCCTTGAAAGGTGAAGAGGTCAACTGGCCTTACTGCAGGTTGATACCATGTTCATCTATGCACTTTCAGGGCAGTTTTCTCCCACAGATTTAGTGTTCACCATGTAGTGCCATATATTCTTGGAAAGCTCCAGATGCCTACTTTCCAATGCCACTAAAATCACCTCATTTGGAGTTTTGTAGCTCGAGTTATTTTTTTGGAGTGTAAAGAGGTCAGGTTGCAAATCCTCTTTGCTCCTTTTGAGCTTAATTGAGCTTAATTTGTGCTTCTTTGCTTCTTTTTCTACTTATTTCCTACAAAGTTTATCAAACCAAAAGATTAAAGAAATATAATATTTAAGCACAAATCATCAATTTTTTGTATGAAAAAGCATAGAAAAACATGACATGATGACATGTCATCACAACACCAAACTTGAACCTTGCTTGTCCCCAAGCAAGAAAAGAATCATGCAATAAAGATTGACAATCCAAGGTAAGAAGAATAGCAAGTTAATGTTCATGGTAGGCTAGTTTTCTATGCATGCTACAATCACAAAAGAAATGTAAATGATTGATGCTTCTATCTAGCTCATTTTATAAAATCTTTTCCTTATGTTTCTTCCTTGAAACAAGCTTTTGAATTTATTTTTTTTTTACTAGCTACTCCTTTTGGGTGCTTTACCCCATGAGTTGATAACAAAGTTACGATTCTAAATGCTTTGTTTTCAAGTATTACCACTTGATACATAAGCACCACAAGCATTTGAATTAGAGGACTTCATTAAGCTCAATTGTTTCTTTTCTTGACTCTTTAATCATTGATGCTCAGAACCTTGAGTTTTGAGGGAGTGCATTTGCACTTGAGCCTAACCTTGACTTCTAAGTGTTTTGTTTTCAAGCTTTTTGCTTGATACATAAACACCACAAGTACTTAACAATGGAATTGTCATTGGTACTCAGAGCCTTCAGCTTTCTCATCCTTTCCACTTTGCTTTTCTTAATTTGCAATTGCTTCTTCAAGGTTTTCATGATTTCAAAAGATTTCACAAAATGTCTTAGATGAAAACTTCAATTAAATAAAATCCAATGAAATTGAGCAACAATTAATCATACTAGCCTTCCAATTACTTGTATGCTCATGCTAAATTATTCTTTAATTCCTTGTTTGTTTATGATTATGATGCTTTACTGCTTTTGAACTCACATAATTCAAGTTGGTAGTCATAATGCCACAGCAAGATGTTACAAATCAAAATTCAAGCTATGCTAATTCATACCACACATGCATACAGAGAATATAAAGACAATCATGCAATTTAAAGTGCTGGAAACAAATGAGAGGAAAAAGAACTTTACAACCTTGTAATTCATCTTCTTTATTGTTATCATTTTCCTCCCATTCTCCTCCTTCCCATACCACACTTAGAATGCTTGCTCATCCTTAAGCAACAATTAGAACAATGGTTGTGGGGTCTAAAATGGATCATGAATGTCTTACACAAGAAGATGTCAGTAGCATATGTGTTTAAGCAAGCAAGTTAAAAATAACCATTAAGGCACAGAGAAACAGAAACATTGTGATTGCAAACATAAGAGGGTGTGCATGATACATTGCATAAAGAATAAGTGGCACACCAAACTTAGTGTGATACTTTCACTTGAAATTGATGCAAGTATCCAGTAAGGATTAGAAGCAAATTTTGTTGCATAGGAACACCAAACTTAGAATGCAGTCACATGTCCATTTTATTTGAACTAAGACTAAGCAAAGGAAATTGTTATATGTTAAATACAATCACCAGGCCAAGAATCTGTCATTAATAAGGATTTCTTGGTGATGTATTAACAAAAATAGTTAATAAAAGAAAGCACTAAAAACAAGGAAATGACTAAAACAAAGAGAAAACTAAAATTGTCTAACTAAAAGAAAGATAACACTGCAAAAGCCCTTATGATTATGCAGACAAGTGGTGTTGCTGAATGAATTGCATAGAAAAATAAGTGGCACTAAACTTAGAATCTTAGTGTGACACTTCCATGTAGAATTGATGCAATCATCCAAAGGGATTGAAAACAAATTGTTGCAGGGCAACACCAAACTTAGAGTGTAACCATATGCCAATTTATTGAAATTTAAACAAAGCAGACAGAGAACATAAACAAAGCAAAGAAATGAAATGTTACCTAAGGTTGGGTTGTGGTGCGCAGAAATCGTGACGGTTCCATTCCTTGGTAACGGTGCTAAAAACTTAATACGCATGTTCATGATCTTAGTTCTTTGTCACAACTTCGCACAACTAACCAGCAAGTGCACTGGGTCGTCCAAGTAATAAACCTTACGTGAATAAGGGTCGATCCTACGGAGATTGTTGGCTTGAAGCAAGCTATGGTCACCTTGTAAATCTCAGTCAGGAGAATTCAATTGATTATGGAGATTTAGTAATTAAAAGATAAATAAAATATAAAATAAAGATAGTGATACTTATGTAATTCATTGGTGAGAATTTCAGATAAGCATATAGAGATGCGTTCGTTCCTCCTGAACCTCTGCTTTCCTATTGTCTTCATCCAATCATTCATACTCCTTTCTATGGCAAGCTGTATGTTAGGCATCACCGTTGTCAATGGCTACATCCTGTCCTCTCAGTGAAAATGGTCCAATGTGCTGTCACTGCATGGCTAATCATCTGTCGGTTCTCGATCATACTGGAATAGGATCCATTGATCCTTTTGCGTCTGTCACTACGCCCAGCACTCGCGAGTTTGAAGCTCGTCGTAGCCATCCCTTCCCAGATCCTACTTGGAATACCACAGACAAGGTTTAGACTTTCCAGATCTCAAGAATGGCCATCCATGGATTCTAACTTATACCACGAAGATTCTGATTAAGGAATCCCGGAGATACTCATTCAATCTAAGGTAGAACAGAAGTGGTTATCAGGCACGCGTTCATAGGTTGGGAATGATGATGACTGTCACAATCATCACATTCATATTGAGGTGCAAATGAATATCTTAGAATCGGAATAAGCTTGAATTGAATAGAAAAATGATAGTACTTTGTATTAATTCATGAGGAACAGCAGAGCTCCACACCTTAATCTATGGTGTGTAGAAACTCTACCGTTGAAAATATATAAGAACAAGGTCCAGGCATGGCCGAATGGCCAGCCTCCCAAGGAGGTTTCAATCATCAAAACATGATCAAAAGATGATCCGAAGATGTAAATACAATAGTAAAAAGTCCTATTTATACTAAACTAGTTACTAGGGTTTACAGAAACAAGTAAATGATGCAGAAATCCACTTCTGGGGCCCACTTGGTGTGTGCTTGGGCTGAGCATTGAGCTCTACACGTGTAGAGGCTTCTCTTGGAGTTGAACGCCAGTTTGTAACCTGTTTCTGGCGTTTAACTCCACTTTGCAACCTATTTCTGGCGTTTAACTCCAGAATGCAGCATGGAACTGGCGTTGAACGCCAGTTTGCGTCATCTAAACGCTAACAAAGTATGGACTATTATATATTTCAGGAAAGCCCTGGATGTCTACTTTTCAATGCAATTGAGAGCGCGCCATTTGAAGTTCTGTAGCTCCAGAAAATTCACTTTGAGTGTAGGGAGGTCAGAATCCAACAGCATCTGCAGTCCTTCTTCAACCTCTGAATCTGATTTTTGCTCAAGTCCCTCAATTTCAGCCAGAAAAAACTTGAAATCACAGAAAAACACACAAACTCATAGTAAAGTCCAGAAATGTGATTTTTATTTAAAAACTAATAAAAATATACTAAAAACTAACTAAATCATACTAAAAACTATGTAAAAACAATGCGAAAAAGCGTATAAATTATCCACTCATCACAACACCAAACTTAAATTGTTGCTTGTCCCCAAGCAACTGAAAATCAAATAGGATAAAAAGAAGAGAATATACTATAGATTCCAAAATATCAATGAAACTTAGCTCCAATCAGATGAGCGGGACTTGTAGCTTTTTGCCTCATGAATAGTTTTGGCATCTCACTTTATCCATTGAAGTTCAGAATGATTGGCATCTATAGGAACTCAGAATTCAGATAGTGTTATTAATTCTCCTAGTTCAGTATGTTGATTCTTGAACACAGCTACTTTATGAGTCTTGGCCGTAGCCCTAAGCACTTTGTTTTCCAGTATTACCACCGGATACATAAATGCCACAGACATGATTGGGTGAACCTTTTCAGATTGTGACTCAGCTTTGCTAAAGTCCCCAATTAGAGGTGTCCAGGGTTCTTAAGCACAATCTTTTTTTGCTTTGGACCTTGACTTTAACTGCTCAGTCTCAAGTTTTCACTTGACACCTTCACGCCACAAGCACATGATTAGGGACAGCTTGGTTTAGCCGCTTAGGCCAGGATTTTATTCCTTTAGGCCCTCCTATCCACTAATGCTCAAAGCCTTGGATCCTTTTTATTTACCCTTGCCTTTTGGTTTTAAGGGCTATTGGCTTTTTGCTTTTGCCTTTTGGTTTAAAGAGCTTTTGACTTTTTCTGCTTGCTTTTTCTTTTTCTTTCTTTTTTTTCGCTATTTTTTTTCTTTTTTTTCTGCAAGCTTTTGTATTCACTGTTTTTTCTTGCTTCAAGAATTATTTTTATGATTTTTCAGATTATCAAATAACATTTCTCCTTTTTCCTTATTCTTTAAGAGCCAACATATTTAACATTCATAAACATCAAATTCAAAAGACATATGCACTGTTCAAGCATTTATTCAGAAAAAAAAGTATTGTCACCACATCAAAATAATTAAACTAATTTCAAGGATGAATTCGAAACCCTGTACTTCTTGTTCTTTTGTTTTTAAAACAGTTTTCATTTAAGAGAGGTGATGGAGTCATAGGACATTTATTGCTTTAAGACATAGACACTTAAACACTAATGATCATCTAGTAAAGACACAAACATAATTAAACATGAAGCATGGAAACCGAAAACAGAAAATAATAGACAAGGAGATTAAGGAATGAGTCCACCTTAGTGAGGGTGGCGTCTTCCTTTTCTTGAAGAACCAATGGTGCTTTTGAGCTCCTCCATGTCTCTTCCTTGTCTTTGTTGCTCCTCCCTCATAGCTCTTTGATCTTCTCTAATTTCATGGAGGATAATGGAATGCTCTTGGTGCTCCATCCTTAGTTGTCCCATGTTGGAGCTTAATTCTCCTAGGGAAGTGTTGATTTGCTCCCAATAGTTTTGTGGAGGAAAGTGCATCCCCTGAGGCATCTCAGGGATTTCATGGTGGGGAAATTCCTCATGCTCTTGCTGAGGTCCATGATCTCTTGTTTGCTCCATGCTTTTCTTAGTGATGGGCTTGTCCTCTTCAATGAGGATGTCTCCCTCTATATCAATTCCATCCGAATTGCAGAGGTGGCATATGAGGTGAGGAAAGGCTAACCTTGCCCAAGTGGAGGACTTGTCAGCCACCTTGTAGAGTTCTTGAGGTATAATCTCATGAACTTCCACCTCCTCTCCAATGATGATACTATGGATCATGATGGCTCGGTCTATAGTAACTTCAGACCGGTTACTAGTAGGAATGATTGAGCGTTGAATGAACTCTAGCCATCCCCTAGCCACTGGTTTGAGGTCATGCCTTCTTAATTGAATCGGCTTGCCTCTTGAGTCAATTTTCCATTGAGCTCCTTCCTCACATATGTCTATGAGGACTTGGTCCAACCTTTGATCAAAGTTGACCCTTCTTGTGTAGGGGCGTGCGTTCTCTTCCATCATTGGCAAGTTGAACGCCAGCCTTATATTTTCTGGACTGAAATCTAAGTATTTCCCTCGAACCATGGTAAGCTAATGCTTTGGATTCGGGTTCACACTTTGATCATGGTTCCTAGTGAGGCATGTGTTTGCATAGAATTCTTGAACCATTAAGATCCCGACTTGTTGAATGAGGTTGGTGAGAACTTCCCAACCTCTTCTTCGAATCTCATGTCGGATCTCCAGATACTCATTCTTTTTGAGCTTGAAAGGAACCTCAGGGATCACTTTCTTCTTGGCCACAACTTCATAGAAGTAGTCTTGATGGACCTTTGGGATGAATCTCTCCATCTCCTATGACTCAGAGGTGGAAGCAATTGCCTTCTCTTTCCTCTTTCTAGAGGTTTCTCTGGCCTTAGGTGCCATATATGGTTATGGAAAAACAAAAAGCTATGCTTTTACCACACCAAACTTAAAATGTTTGCTCGTTCCCGAGCAAAAGAAGAAAAAAAGTAGTAGAAGAAGAAGAAAATGGAGGAGATGGGGGAAGAAGATGTATTAGGCCAAGGAGAAGAAGAGAGGCTTGTGTTGTGTGAAAATGAAGAAGGAGTGAGAGGTTTATATAGGAGTGAGGGGGTGTAGGGTTCGGCCATTAGGGTTGGGTTTGGGAGGAAAATTAGTTTGAATTTTGAAGGTAGGCGGGGTTTATGGGGAAGAGAGGATGGATGTGAAGAGGAAAGAAGAAAAAGTGGGGATCCTGTGGGGTCCACAAATCTTGAGGGTATCCTGTGGGGTCCACAGATCAAGTGGGGTCAAGGACTTAACATCCCTGCTCCAATTAGGTGTGTAAAGCACCCCTTGCTGTGCAATTCTGGCGTTTAACGCCAGACTGCTGCCTGTTTCTGGCGTTAAATGCCCAAATGTAGCTTGTTTCTGGCGTTTAACGCCAGGCAGATGCTTGTTTCTGGCGTTAAACGCCAGCTTGGTGCCTGTTTCTGCCATTAAACGCCAGACAGATGCTTGTTTCTGGCGTTTAAACGCCAGACTGCTCTCCTCCAGGGTGTACTATTTTCAATGCTATTTTTCATTCTGTTTTTGATTTTTCAGTAGTTTTTGTGACTTCACATGATCATCATCCTAATAAAACATGAAATAACAAAAAGAAAATAAAATAGATATGATTAAATAACATTTGGTTGCCTCCCAACAAGCGCTTCTTTAATGTCAATAGCTTGACAGTGAGCTCTCATGGAGCCTCACAGATAATCAGTGCAAGGTTGGAACCTTCCAACACCAAACTTAGAGTTTGAATGTGGGGGTTCAACACCAAACTTAGTGTTTGGTTGTGGCCTCCCAATACCAAACTTAGAGTTTGACTGTGGGGGCTTTGGTTGACTCTGCAGTGAGAGAAGCTTTTCATGCTTCCTCTCCTTGGTTACAGAAGGAGATCCTTGAGTTTTAAATACAAGGTTGTCCTCATTCAGTTAAAGGACCAACTCTCCTCTGTCCACATCAATCACAGCTCTTGGTGTGGCTAGGAAGGGTCTTCCAAGGATGATGGATTCATCCTCTTCCTTTCCAGTGTCTAGGATTATGAAATCAACAGGGATGTAAAGGCCTTCAACCTTTATTAACATATCCTCTACTTGTCCATAAGCCTGTTTTCTTGAGTTGTCTGCCATCTCTAATGAGATTCTGGCAGCTTACACCTCAAAGATCCCAAGTTTCTCCATTACAGAGAGTGGCATTAAGTTTATTCCTGACCCCAGGTCACAGAGAGCCTTCTCAAAGGTCATGGTGCCTATGGTACAGGGTATTAAGAATTTGCCTGGATCCTGTTTCTTTTGAAGTAATTTCTGCCTATCCAATGTATTTAGTTCATTGGTGAGCAAGGGAGGTTCATCTTCCCAAGTCTCATTACCAAATAATTTGGCATTCAGCTTCATGATTGCACCAAGGTATTTAGTAACTTGCTCTTAAGTAATGTCTTTATCCTCTTCAGAGGAAGAATACTCATCAAAGCTCATGAAGGGCAGAAGGAGGTTCAATGGAATCTCTATGGTCTCTAGATGAGCCTCAGATTCCTTTGGTTCCTCAAAGGGATACTCCTTATTGGTCACTGAACGTCCTAGGAGGTCTTCCTCACTAGGATTCACGTTCTCCTCCTCCTCTTTGGGTTCAGCCACATCATGTAAGGCTATGGCCTTGCACTCTCTTTTTGGATTTTCTTCTGTATTGCTTGGGAGAGTACTTGGAGGGATTTCAGTGACTCTTTTACTCAGCTGGCCCACTTGTGCCTCCAAATTTCTAATGGAGGACCTTGTTTCATTCATGAAACTTACAGTGGCCTTAGATAGATCAGAGACTATATTTGCTAAGCTAGATGGATTCGGCTCAGAATTTTCTGTCTGTTGCTAAGCGGGTGATGGAAAAGGCTTGCTATTGCTAAACCTGTTTCTTCCACCATTATTAAAGCCTTGTTGAGGCTTTTGTTAATCCTTCCATGAGAAATTTGGATGATTTCTCCATGAGGGATTATAGGTGTTTCCATAGGGTTCACCCATGTAATTCACCTCTGCTATTGCAGGGTTCTCAGGATCATAAGTTTCTTCTTCAGAAGAGGCCTCTTTAGTACTGTTGGATGATTCCTTCAATCCATTCAGACTTTGAGAGATCATATTGACTTGCTGAGTCAATATTTTATTCTGAGCCAATATGGCATTCAGAGTATCAATTTCAAGAACTCCCTTCCTCTGAGGCGTCCCATTACTCACAGGATTCCTTTCAGAAGTATACATGAACTGGTTATTTGCAACCATGTCAATGAGTTCTTGAGCTTCTACAGGCATTTTCTTTAGGTGAATGGATCCACCTGCAAAATAGTCCAGTGACATTTTAGATAATTCAGAGAGACCATCATAGAATATATCCAGGATGGTCCATTCTGAAAGCATGTTAGAAGGACACTTTTTAGAGGGATTCACCTTCCTTCTGTTTGAAGGTTTGAACATCCACTCTAAGCTTACTAAGATTTTAAGGAGGAAAGAACTTGGCTAAGAAAGCCGTGACCAGCTTATCCCAAGAGTTCAGGCTATCTTTAGGTTGAGAATCCAACCATATTCTAGCTCTGTCTCTTACAGCAAATGGGAAAAGCATAAGCCTGTAGACCTCGGGATCAACCCCATTGGTCTTAACAGTATCACAGATCTGCAAGAATTCAGTTAAGAACTGAAAAGGATCTTTGGATGGAAGTCCATAAAACTTGCGGTTCTGTTATTATTTTTGGCCATGTCTCCTTCTTTTTCGAAAATTCCTGTCAGATTTTCTCCAGAGAGTTGTGCTTTAGCTTCCCTTAGCTTCCTCTTCAGAGTCCTTTCAGGTTCTGGATCATCTTCAACAAGAATGTTTTTATCCTTGTTCCTGCTCATATGAAAAAGAAGAGAACAGAAAAGAAGAGGAATCCTCTATGTCAAAGTATACAGATTCCTTTATGTAAGTAGAAGAAGAAAAGAAGAGAAGAAGAGAAATTCGAAAGAGAGGGTTTGAATTTTTACATGAAGAGAAGTGTTAGTAAATAAATAAAATAATTAGAAGGAGATGAGAGAGAGGAATTTTCGAAAATAATTAAAAAGAAAAGAAAAATATTTTTAATTTTAATTTAAAAATTAAAGTTAAAATTCGAAAATTAAGAAAGGAAAATAAAATTGAATCAAATTAAATTAAATTTAAAACAATTAGTTAATTTAAAATGGAATTTTGAAAAATAAGGAGGGGATTTTCGAAAATTAGAGATAGAATTAGTTAGGTAGCTTTGAAAAAGATATGATTGAAATAGTAAACTTTTAAAATCAAACGAAAAGTCAAGTAGTTAATTGAAAAAGATTTAAATATAAATTTTTGAATAGATAAGAGGTTAGAAAAGATTTTGAAATTAATTTTAAAAAAGATGTGATTGAAACTTATTTTGAAAAAGATTTGAAAAAGAAAATTAAAAAGATTTGATTTTGAAAATTAAAGTTGATTACTTGACTAACAAGAAACAAAAAGATATGATTTAAAATTTAAAGATTGAACCTTTCTTACTAGGCAAGTAACAAACTTAAAATTTTTGAATCAATCACATTAATTTTGAAAAAAAATGAAATAGAAATAAGAAAAAGATTTTGAAAATAAATTTGAAATTTTCGAAAATTATGAAAGAAAAGTGAAAAAAGATTTGATTTTTGAAAAAGATTTGAAAAAGATAGAATTTTTAAATTGAAAATTTGATTTGACTCATAAGAAACACTAGATTTTAAAAATTTTTGAAAAAGTCAACTCAAATTTTCGAAAATTTATGAGAGAAAAAAGGAAAGATATTTTTTTTTATTTTTGAATTTTTAATGATGAAGGAGAAAAAAACATGAAAAAGACTCAATGCATGAAAATTTTGGATTAAAACACATGATGCATGCAAGAACACTATGAATGTCAAGATGAACACCAAGAACACTTTGAAGATCATGATGAACATCAAGAACTTATTTTTGAAAATTTTTAAAAAAAGAAAAATATGCAAGACACCAAACATAGAAATTTTCAAACTTTAGACACTAACAAATTGAAAATGCATATGAAAAACAAGAAAAGACACAAAACAAGAAAATATGAAGATCAAACAAGAAGACTTACCAAGAACAACTTGAAGATCATGAAGAATGCAATGCATGAATTTTCGAAAAATGCAAGAAAGAGATAAACATGCAATTGGCATCAAACTTAAAAATTGACACAAGACTCAAACAAAAAACATCAAATATTTTTGGTTTTATGATTTAATAAATTTTTTTGGATTTTTCGAAAATATTTTGGAAAAAGAAAAATAAGGATTTCAAAATTTTTAACAGGAATTCCAGGAATCTTGCACTGTTAGTCTAAAGCTCCAGTCCAGGAATTAGACATGGCTAGTAAGCCAGCCAAGCTTTTAGTGAAAGCTCCAGTCCAAAACACTAGACATGGCCAATGGCCAGCCAAGCTTCAGCAGATACAAATCAGACATACAACAGCTGATACTTCATATGCTGATAAGTGGAAGCCTCGGTCCAAATGAATTAGACATGGCTTTACAGCCAGCCAGGCTTCAACGTGCTTTATGAAACTCTAGAATTCATTCTTAAAAATTCTGAAGAAAAATATGTTTTTGAAAATATATTTTTTTAATTTTTTTTCGAAATTAAGAATAAAAAATAGCTTAAAATTAAAATAAATTTACCTAATTTGAGCAACAAGATGAACCGTCAGTTGTCCAAACTCGAACAATCCCTGGCAACGGCGCAGAAATCATCACAGTTCCATTCCTTGGTAACGGCACTAAAAACTCAATACGCACATTCATGATCTTAGTTCTTTGTCACAACTTCGCACAACTAACCAGCAAGTGCACTGGGTCGTCCAAGTAATAAACCTTACATGAGTAAGGGTCGATCCCACGGAGATTGTCGGCTTGAAGCAAGCTATGGTCACCTTGTAAATCTCAGTCAGGCGGATTCAATTGATTATGGAGATTTAGTAATTAAAAGATAAATAAAATATAAAATAAAGATAGTGATACTTATGTAATTCATTGGTGATAATTTCAGATAAGCATATAGAGATGCGTTCGTTCCTCCGGAACCTCTGCTTTCCTATTGTCTTCATCCAATCATTCATACTCCTTTCTATGGCAAGCTGTATGTTAGGCATCACCGTTGTCAATGGCTACATCCTGTCCTCTCAGTGAAAATGGTCCAATGCGCTATCACTGCATGGCTAATCATCTGTCGATTCTCGATCATACTGGAATAGGATCCATTGATCCTTTTGCGTCCGTCACTACGCCCAGCACTCGCGAGTTTGAAGCTCGTCGTAGCCATCCCTTCCCAGATCCTACTCGGAATACCATAGACAAGGTTTAGACTTTCCGGATCTCAAGAATGGCCGTCCATGGATTCTAACTTATACCACGAAGATTCTGATTAAGGAATCCCAGAGATACTCATTCAATCTAAGGTAGAACGGAAGTGGTTGTCAGGCACGCGTTCATAGGATGGGAATGATGATGACTGTCACGATCATCACATTCATATTGAGGTGCGAATGAATATCTTAGAATCAGAATAAGCTTGAATTGAATAGAAAAATGATAGTACTTTGTATTAATTCATGAGGAACAGTAGAGCTCCACACCTTAATCTATGGTGTGTAGAAACTCTACCGTTGAAAATACATAAGGACAAGGTCCAGGCATGGCCGAATGGCCAGCCTCCCAAGGAGGGTTCAATCATCAAAACATGATCAAAATATGATCCAAAGATGTAAAAACAGTAGTAAAAAGTCCTATTTATACTAAACTAGTTACTAGGGTTTACAAAAATGAGTAAATGATGCAGAAATCCACTTCTGGGGCCCACTTGGTGTGTGCTTGGGCTGAGCATTGAGCTCTACACGTGTAGAGGCTTCTCTTGGAGTTGAACGCCAGTTTGTAACCTGTTTCTGGCGTTTAACTCCACTTTGCAACCTGTTTCTGGCGTTTAACTCCAGAATGCAGCATGGAACTGGCGTTGAATGCCAGTTTTCATCATCTAAACTCGGGCAAAGTATGGACTATTATATATTTCTGGAAAGCCCTGGATGTCTACTTTCCAACGCAATTAAGAGCACGCCATTTGGAGTTCGGTAGCTCCAGAAAATCCACTTTGAGTACAGGGAGGTCAGAATCCAACAGCATCTGCAGTCCTTCTTCAACCTCTGAATCTGATTTTTGCTCAAGTCCCTCAATTTTAGCCAGAAAATACCTGAAATCATAGAAGAACACACAAACTCATAGTAAAGTCCAGAAATGTGATTTTTATTTAAAACTAATAAAAATATACTAAAAACTAACTAAATCATACTAAAAACTATGTAAAAACAATGCCAAAAAGCGTATAAATTATCCGCTCATCAGGTTGCCTCCCAACAAGCGCTCTTTTAGTGTCATTAGCTTGATATGTTGTTCTTTACTTTCTTCCTCTTCTTCCAGTTTGTTAAGAGGAATGACCTCAAGGGGGGAAAAAGATTCAGCTAGTGTCCCCTGTCTTAGCCTCTCCTCACCTTCAAAGATTTTGTGTTAGGCATAGTTAAGTGATGAAGAATTTTCAAATGTAGAAATGGGAGGTGAGGTTGGATAATATCTCATGTGATTAGCTTGATCAATTTGTGGCTCTGGAGCAATCTCCATGGATTGGAGTGCTCAGAATTTGTAATTTCTTGGTGATACTCCCAGCCACCATTAGGATAACGACTTGAATCATTTTGTGGTCGTGAGAAATATCCCATATGATTCTCTTGCTCATCTTGTGGTTCTAAAGCATATCTCCATGGATTGGGGTGCTCAGGATCTGAAATTTCTTGGTGATATTCCCAGCCACCATTAGAGATTTGTGATGGTCGATAATATCCCATAAAAGTTGTTTGATCACAAGATGAGTTGAACTCCAATTGAAATTTGTAAAACACAACACCAATGAAAATTGAAATTGCTCATATCAGAGATGAGAATTTCTTAGCGAGGCAATAACACAAACACCTTGCTTATCAGCAGAGAATAAAAACAAAGAAAAAAAATGCTTAATCTAGACTTCTCACCCACTTAATCATTGTTGATCTAATCAATCCCCAGCAACGGTGCCAAAAACTTGATGGGTGGAAGTCAGAATTCCACACAAAACTCACCGGCAAGTGTATCGAGTCGCATCAAGTAGTAATAACTCACTTAGAGTGAGGTCGATCCCACAGGGATTGATGGATCAAGCAAATTTAGTGGGTGATTAGTTTAGTCAAGCTAACATTAGGGAATTTGATGAAATTGAAGCAATAGAATGTAAATTACAGGAATTATAAATTACAAAAAGTAAAGTGACTGAATCTTAAAGAACAAGAAAAATAAATTGGTAGAATCTTAAATGACAAGAAAAGAAAATTGCATGAAATGTAATGGGGGCTGGGTGTTGGAAATTAAAGAAAGCAATGAAGCAAGCAATCAAAGAGATCTTGAGAACAAGTGACAGGAAATTTAACGTGCAGGAAAATTAAATTCAGATCACAGTAGCTCAAATGTAAAGTGCAGAGGAACAAAAGTGCAGGAAAGTAAATAAATTGGGAGCAATAGGAACAGAAAGTAAAAATTTCAGAGAAGGAAATTATAGCAGAAAAGTAAACCAGCAAGAAGACTTAGATCAATTCTCAAATTTCAAAGAGAAATTAACAATTTCTCTTGAAATAGCAAAAACAGAAAGAAAGCCAAGAGCTCAATTGCTCTCTCAATCAAAACAGAAAGAAAATTGCAAAAGAAGAAATTTGAAACTTGCATAAGCCAACTTGAATTCAATACTTGAAATGAAAAAATGCAGAAAAATAAATGTGTTTCAAAGAGAATTCTCTATTCTACTCTACTCCTATTGCTCTCTAGCAGAGCCAGCCTCCCTAATGAAATGAAATATATGCCTTTTTATAGGCTTTACAAAAAATGAAAATGAAATTGAAATTGAAATCAAATTACAAATTAAATGAAATTCCTAATCTAGCTTGTTCTTTTGCCTTTGAATAATGTCAATGGGAAGAGCGTTGTGTTTACTAACACAATGTAATGCTATGGGCGCTGTTTGGAGGCCAAACTTAGCACCAGCTTCTGAAGCCTATCCTTGAGGTTCACCCCATACTATTATATATCGTTGGAAAGCTCTGGATGTCTAATTTTAAATACAATTAAGAGCGCACATTCCAAGCTCTACAGCTCAAGTTATCCTCCTTGGAAGATGAAGAGGTCAGCTGGCCTTACTGCATGTTGATACCATGTTCATCTATGCACTTTCAGGGCAGTTTTCTCCCTCAGATTTAGTGTCCACCATGCAGTGCCATATATTCATGGAAAGCTCTAGATGTCTACTTTCTAATGCCACTAAAATCACCTCATTTGGAGTTTTGTAGCTTGAGTTATTCTTGTTGGAGTGAAAAGAGGTCAAGGTTGCAAATCCTCTTTGCTCCGTTTGAGCTTAATTGAGCTTAATTTGTGCTTCTTTGCTTCTTTTTCTACTTATTTCCTACAAAGTTTATCAAACCAAAAGATCAAAGAAATATAACATTTAAGCACAAAAGCATTCAATATTTAAGCACAAATCATCAATTTCTTGTATGAAAAAGTATAGAAAAACATGACATGATGACATGTCATCAATACACCACCCTGTGACTGTCCTTTTTGGGATCAACTCATTTTTTTCATTGTGAACCACTGTCATTCCTCCCTTCTTAGGAAAAATCTAGACAGGGCTCACCCATGGGCTGTCAGAAATGGGATAAATAATCCCAGCCTCATAGAGTTTAGTGACCTCCTTCTACACTACTTCCTTCATGGCTGGATTCAATCGCCTCTGTGGTTGTACCACTGGTTTGGCATTATCCTCCAGTAGGATTTTATGCATGCATCTGGCAGGGCTAATGCCCTTAAGGTCACTTATAGTCCACCCAAAGGTGGTCCTATGTGTTTTAAGCACCTGAATTAGTGCTTCTTCTTCCTGTGGCTCTAGTGTGGAGCTTATGATCACAGGAAAGGTCTCTCCCTCTCCCAGAAATGCATATTTTAGGGAGGGGGTAATGGCTTAAGCTCAGGCTTTGGAGGCTTCTCCTTTTCTTCAAAGGTTTCCAAAGGTTCCTCGAAATCAGGCTGATTATCATCAAAGATATCATCAAGCCTTTCCTTGGAGCTTTCGGCCATGTTGACTTCTTCCACGAAGGAATCAATGAAGTCAATGCTCATGCATTCCTCAGGAATGTCTGAATGCTGCATAGCCTTGACAGCATTCAATACAAATATTTTCTCATTGACTTTTAGGGTTACTTTTCCTTTCTCAACATCAATGAGGGTCCGTCCTGTAACTAGGAAAGGTCTTCCTAGGATAAGGGATGCACTCTTGTGCCCCTCCATGTCCAATACCACAAAATTAGTGGGAAAGGCAAAGGGTCCATCCCTAACGATCATGTCTTCAACTATTCCTGATGGTATCTTAATAGAACCATCAGCAAGTTGAAGGCACAAGCGGGTTGGTTTACCTTCATTAGTCAAAATAAGCTTCTTTATTAGTGAAGTAGGTATTAGGTTGATGCTTATCCCAAGGTCACATAGAATTGTCCTTGTACAAGCATCACCTAGAGTGCAGGGTATCATAAAGCTTCCAGGATCTTTAAGCTTCTCTGGTAAGCTGTTCTGAATGATTGCACTGCATTCCTCAGTGAGGAGGATTGTTTGTGTCACTCTCCAATTCTTCTTATGACTTAGGATGTCCTTCATGAACTTTGCATAAGAGGTATCTGTTCAAGAGCTTCTGCAAAAGGGATCTTTATCTCTAATGTTCTGAGATACTCCGCGAAGTGAGCAAACTGTTTATCCCTTTCCTCTTGACAGAGTTTCTGAGGAAATGGCATCTTAGCCTTATAATCATCAACCTTGGTTGATGGAGGCCGAATACCATGTGTGTTGGAAGGGGGGTTACTACCTTGTTTAGCAGGATTGTTGTCATTAGGTGACTGACTTCCCTTGCTTGGGCGTTCAACCCCAAGCTCCTGCCCCCTTGGGTGTTTGAATGCCTAGTCTTTGCCCATTCCTAGCGTTCAACGCCAAGAGGAAAACCTTTTTGGGCATTTGAACGCCCAGTCTCTGCCCTTTCCTGGCGTTCAACTCCAGGGATGGTACTTCTCTGGGCGTTTGAACTTCTAGAACCATCTTGTGCATAGATCTGGTTATCCTCTATGGGCTTTTCGTTCTTATTGGGATGAGGTTGGAAGCTCAAGGTTTTCCCATTCCTTAGTTGAATGGCCTGGCATTCATCAGTTATCTGCTTAGATAACTGCTGCCTTGTTTAACTCAACTGGTCTTCTACATTTTTGTTAGAAGCCTGAGTTTCTCGTAGAGTCGCTTGCAATTCCAGCATTTGCTGGGCTCGGGCTTACAACTGCTGAGTCAATGGGCCATCCTGCTCTGGAGGGTTAATGGCAACTGTCTAGAGACCTCAGGAGATGAGTACAGATGCTAATTAATGGCAACTGTCTCAATAAGCTCTTGGGTTTCATGAATGGTCTTTCTCATGTTTATGGAGCCACCTAAAGAGTGGTCCAAAGACATTTTAGCCATGTCTGAAAGCCCATAGTAGAAGATGTCTAACTATACCCATTCTGAAAACATTTCAGTGGGACATTTTCTTAGCATCCTCCTATACCTCTCCCAGGCATCATAAAGAGATTCATTGTCTCCTTGTTTGAAGCCTTGGATGGCCAGTCTCAGCTGGGTGTTCTTTCTTGGGGGGAAGTATTGGTTTAAAAACTTGTCCACTAACTGTTTCCACATTTTTAAACTAGTTTTAGGCTAGTTATTGATATAGAAAAATTGCATCCGCATAAACTACCGGCAAGTACACCGGGTCGCATCATGTAGGAAAACTCACCAGAGTGAGGTTGATCCCATAGGGATTGATGGATCAAGCAACTTTAGTAAGGTGATAAGTCTAGTCAAGCGAATATTGAAAGGATTTGGTGAAATTTGATTAACAGAATGTATATGGCAAGGAATTTAAAGTGCTGAAAATAAATTGGCAGAAACTTAAATGGCATGAAAAGTAAAGAGCTGAATCTTAAAGAGCAAGAAACTTAAATTGTATGAAACTTAAAGGGGCTTGGGTGCTGGGAAATTAAAATGAGAAATAACAGAAGGAAAGATTCATTAGGGATTGGAGATATCATAATCCACAATAAATCAAATGGGTCTTAACTTCCTTCTCGATCATATGAGTAGATCTATGGCGGATTGTAATTGATTGGATCCCAATTCCTTTGGCAATCCAATCTCTCTAATCATAGTCAATCATGCCAATTCCTTGAACTAATTGTCATGAGAAGAAGTTCAGTGTATGTCTCTCATCCATAGGCCACACTAACTCTCAAGACCTCAATTCCTCCCGAATAGTGTTGATCAAGAGAGTTGTGAAGTATAGAGCTCCAATTCTAATGCTCATGATTCCCCTTTCGAGGCTCACACAAGCATTCAATTGAATCAAACCCCTTTCCGGAGTGAATGATTCACAATCAAAACAGAAGGTATCCTATAGCTACCAAAGCGGATTGAGAAGAAGAAGATGTTCATTCAATCATGTGAATTATAACAGAGCTCCTCCTCCTAATGAGTTGGGATCAGTGAATTATAGCTCTGAGAACATTTGCAGGAAATGAAAGTAAATTGACAGAAATGTTAAATTGCAACAGAGAGGAAGTGCAGGAAATTGTAATTTGTATAAAAGTAAAACTGAATTCAATACAAGCTAACAAGAAAGTGCAGAAAGTAAAATGGGAACTAAAGAGATATTCTATACTAATCTCTCTGGAGTCTCTAATCCTCCAAGAGAGCTCTGGAGTCTCTAATCCTCCAGCCTCTATCCTACCAGCGCCTCCTAGGCCTAACTTAAACTCAATGCTATTTATACACTTTTTGTATTTAGTCTTCAAGTCTTTGGATTCGGATTTTGGCCTTTGTTGATGAAAGTTAAAGTGCCTGACGTTAGGAGGGACGTTTGGAAACTAACATTTATACTCTGCATGGTGCTCAATTATAGTGGAATCAGCATCAACGTTGGTGATCAACGTTTATGAGAAAACTTTGGGTCAAACGTTGTGAATAAAAGAATCTAGGCAGTGCCCTCAACGTTGGGACACCGACGTTTGTCCACCCATGCGTATGCATCGCCCATGCGTACGCGACTGATGCACGAAAAACTTGTCTCTCAACAAATCTCCCTTCGGCAAGTGTGCCGAATTGTCGTCAAGTAAAACTCACAATAGAGTGAGGTCGAATCCCACAGAGATTAACGGATTAAGCAATCAATGGTTAATTGATTATCCTAGTTAGATGAATCATAATGGAGTGATAAGTAACAAGGAAATGTAAATTGACAGAAAAGTAAAGAAAGCAATAAAGTGCAGAAAAGTAAAATGACAAGAAAAGTAAATGTAAGAACTAAAAATAAAATGAACATTGGGATCAAGAGATATTGCAATCCTCCGGATCATGTTCATTCTCATCTCTTCCTCAATCAATGCACTCATTGATCTCCTTGGCAATCTTAAGTGATTGAATTACAATTTCTTGTAATTCAATCTCTCAAATCTTGATCAATAGTCAATTCCTTGGTCAATTGCTCATGAGAAGAGATGAAGTATGGTCACTGATTATACCACATGCATTTCCCAAATCAAGTGTTGAGAGGATTATAGTCACATATCCATCCAAACCCAATTTGGTCCAGCATGAGAAAGCATTTCTAGCTTGATCTCTTCATTCCTCTTTCAAGGTTCAGAAGAGATCCAAGTATGAATAGCTTCCTTTCCAAGATAACTACCCAATTGGATGAAGACCGAAAGCTTTCAAGTAAAATCAAGAGAAAAGAAAGAAGAAAAAGAATAAGAACTACAATTGATCCATTGAATCACAATAGAGCTCTCTAACCCAATGTAAAGAGTTAGTTGATCATTGCTCTACCAAAATAGAAAAGAAAGAAAGTGCAGAAAAGTAAAGATGAAGATTGAAACTGAAAATAAAACTTCAAAATTCATAAATGAAAAGTACAAAGAAAGAAAAGGAAAAGTGTGTGAGGGAAGGGAGTCCGAAGACCCCTCTTCCATCCCTCAATTCCCCAATTTCCAGACTATCTTTTCAATGTAAAAACTAAGGCCTTTATATAGGCTCTCCTAAATTACAAAATGAAATTAAAAGCAAATTACAATTAAATGAAAATTCCTATTCTAGATGCTTTTTGTGGTCTTGATTGGTTGACAATTGTGGGCTTGCTTGCTTGAGCTTTGAAGTGGACTTGAGAGAGAAGTGGGTCAAGTTGAGGTCCAGGTGCTAAAGTTAGTGCTAAAGTTAGCCACACTAACACTACAAGTGTGGCGTTAGTGCTAAAGTTATTGTGGCTAACGTTGCACTTGCTGCTCAGTTGGTGTTTTTGGGGCCTAAAAGATGCCTCTTGTTTGTGCTCCAATTTCATTCCCACAATAGAGTATTATGTATCGTTGGAAAGCTCTGAATGTCAGCTTTCTAACGCAACTAGAATCACCTCAATTGGACCTTTGTAGCTCAAGTTATGCTCCTTTGAAGTGGACATGGTCGCTGGCATAGTTGCTAGCGTTAATGGAAAACTTGAGTGCCAATAACGCTAGCGATCAGGGCTTCATTATTGCCAGTTTCTGAAGCTCAAACTTAGTGTCAACCCCATACTATTATATATTGTTGGAAAGCCCTGGGTGTCTACTTTCCAATGCCTTTAGAAGCGCATCATTTGGAGCTCTACAACTTGAGTTATACTTCTTGGAAGGTGAAGAGGTCAGTTGGCCTTAATACAGGTTGATATCATATTCATCATTGCACTTTCGGGTCAGGTTTTCTCCCACAAATTTAGTGTCAACCATGTAGTGCCATATATGCTTGGAAAGCTCTGGAATCCTACTTTTCAATGCCACTGGAATCACCTCATTTGGAGCTTTGTGGCTCAAGTTATGCGTGTTTGAAGAAGGTATGGTCAGGTTGCCAGGTGCCACGTTAACTTCCACGTTAACTAAGTTAACGTGGGAGTTAACGTGGCTCATAGTGGCTTGTGTGGCTCATTCCAACGTTAGTAACAATGTTGGGTGTCACTAACGTTGGCGATCACCTCCCTTTTTCATGTTAGCTTCCACGTTAACTAAGTTAATGTGGGAGTTAACGTGGCTCATGGTGGCATGCGTGGGCTCCTTCCAACGTTAGTGACAATGTTGGATGTCACTAACGTTGGCTCAACATTCCCTTCTCCACGTTAAGTTCCATGTTAACTAGGTTAACGCTGGAGTTAACGTGGCTTCTTGGGGATAGTGTGTGTTCATCCCAACGTTAGTGACAATGTTTGGTGTCACTAACGTTGTCGACCACCTAGTCTCTTCACGTTAGCTTCCACGTTAACTAGGTTAACGTGGGAGTTAACGTGGCTTATTGTGACTTGGCCAACGTTAGTGATAAAGTTGAATGTCACTAACGTTGGCTTCCCATTTACTTCTTAACATTAGAGGCCACGTTAACTAAGTTAACGTGGCAACTAACGTGGCCACTTATGAGCTTGGTCCAACGTTAGTGATAATGTTAAGTGTCACTAACGTTGGCCCCATTTCCTTTCTTCAAAGTTAATGCCACTCACTTCTCTCACTAATGTTGTGGCTTTCCTTCCTTCCACGTTAGTGCCCACGTTAGTGTAACTAACGTGGCTCTTCTCTTCTTCTTTTGGCCTGAAATCAATCAAATAAAGTGCATCAAAGTCTTGCTCTTAATCATGGGATCATGCATCATCCAATTTATCATATAATTCATGCAAAATTCTCATGAAATCATGTAAAATGCACAATGTATGCTTGAATCAAGATGTAAGTGAATATCTACCCAAAACTAGGTTATTTCCTAAGAAAATGCATGAAACTACCTTAAAAACAGTAAAGAAAAGGTCAGTGAAACTGGCCAAAATGCCCTGGCATCACAACACCAAACTTAAAGCTTGCTTGTCCCTAAGCAAGTACTGGAACAAGAGAATGATGAATGGAATGCCAGGAGAAATGAGTCATTCTTGTGGAAGTCATGTCCCTGGTTTTATGGTGGTTTCATGCATAGCAACTTAGGTTCATTCCTGGCTTTCAGACCTTTATCATGTCCTAGAATACTCACTGTGATTGCATCCCATGAGACTTTTATTCATTGATCCTTTTGTTGTCATTTCAGGGCTTATTTTTGTTCTTAGGCTAAGTGCTCTGTAAGGGGGCAACTCTTTTAAAATAAGCTTTCAGCCAACACTCCCGAACCAGTTGGTTCAAGGTGCTAGGTGTTGAAGCACCCCTAAGGACTTACTTGCTCAAGTCTCTCCCCCATACATACACACCACAGGCACATAGTTTATTTATTTTCTTTTCTTGAGACCTTGGTGTCCAGCACCTCTTTGGGTTACTAAATGCTCTGTAGTGAGGGTTACTCTTGATAGTGGACTTTTAGCTGATAATCCCTGGTTAGTTAACCCAAGTTACCAAGTGATAAAGCACCCCAAAGAGCTTATTTATCCAAGTAGATCCCTCACACAAGAGCACCACAGACACGTGCTTCAAGATTAAAACCATTGGTGCCTAGCCTTATTGCTTACTTTTTTTTTTATTCTTCCACTTTCATTGTTCTTTCCCTCTTTCTTATTAGGATCTTCTTATTTAGCTAGTCTCATGGGGTGTGTCTCAAGCATAGTATTCATGACAGATAGTTGTCTTCCCACCCTTGTAGTTGAGCCAACTTAGCTAACTTATGACCACACCACAAACTCATGAACTTATTCCATAGTATGAACTCTACTCTGGTCTTTTAAAAACACTCATTCTCCTTTCATTTGATTCAAAAGGACAAGCATACAAGTAAGTAAGGTAAGAATGCAGTAATGACATTCAGACTAGAAAACACAGCCTTAATCAATAAAAAGTTTAGAAGACAGAATTGACATGCTTATTCACAAGGAGAAAGCACACATACATACAAAGAACATAGAAGACAATCATGCAAATTAAAGTGCTGGAAATAAGTAAGAGGAGAAAGGAACTTTACCACCTTATATTTTATCTTCATTGTTGTTGCCCTTTTCCTCCTATTCTTCCCCTTCCCACACCAGACATAGAATGATTGCTTATACTCAAGCAACAATTAAAACAGTGGTGACGGGGTTTATGATGGATCATGAATGTCTTAAAATGAAGTGTGAGTATGCATGTGTTTCAGCAAGCAAGATTATGGATCACAACAAAAGCACAAGAAGTAAAACAGAGACAATGTGATTGCATTAATGAGTGGTGTTGGCATGGTACTTTGCATGAAAGTTAAGTGGCAACACCAAACTTAGTGTGCCACTATCAATTTAGAATGTTGCAAGTACCCAGTGAAGATTGAAAATCAAATTGTTGCATGGCAACACCAAACTTAGAGTGCAATCATATGCCAAATTATTGAAAGTAAACTAAGCAAAGCAAGAAAATGTTACCTACGGTTGGGTTGCCTCCCAGCAAGCGCTCTTTTAATGTCATTAGCTTGACATGTTGTTCACAACTTTCTTCCTCTTCTTAAAGTTTATTAAGAGGAATGACCTCAAGAGGAAAGAGGAGCCAGTTAATGCCCCTTGTTTTGAGTGCCTCTCCCTAACAAGCCTTCTTCTGTTGTTAGCTTGAGTAAACTTGCTTGTTGGGGTAGGGGTGGGATGGCTTTTGGTTAACCTTTTCTTTTTCATGAATATTGTCCTTCTTTTCTTGGTCACCATCCTTTTGTTAGTGTTCATGTTGATTGCCTTTACCACCTTGATTTCAGGACTTGGGTATTGTATGATGGTTGGAGCATCCTCTTCATCAAGAACTTCTTGAATTGGTGGTTCAATGAACTCACCCTCTATGCAACTCTCTGTTTCCTTGGAGTGTGGATTCCCTTGATTGACTTCCTCCTTTTTTCTTGACCTTTGAATGAACTCCTCTATTTCTGGAGAGAGTAGAGTGATCTCTCTTTGTGATTTCAGCTCTTCAATGAATTGTTCTTCAGAATAGAGTTGTGCATTCTGTCTCAATTTTTCTTTGTGGTCTCTTTCTGCTATTTTCTCCTCTTCGATTGTTTTTATTATTTTTTTAAGGAAGAGTTCTATCCTAGTGAGTCTCTCCTCTACTCTACTTCTTTTGCATTCTTCAATGATGAGTTCCATCCTAGCAAGTTTATCTAAAGGAGGATGGGTAGGTTGTAATGGTTGGGCGGGGTTGACTTGTGAATGAAATTGGTTGTTTTGTGGTTGTGTGTTCTGAAAGTGGTATGACTCTTGTGGGTAGTGGATTGAGTTTTGTGGATGGTGAAATGAATTGTATGGATTTGGGATAGACTTTTGTGCTGAGGCATACTCAAATGATGAAGAATTTAGGCATGTAAAACTTGGAGGTGAGGTTGTATAATTGAGAGGTGATGGCTCTTGATGAATGGGGTATGAATGAGTGAAATCTCTTTGATTATGATCTTCCCAGCCACAACTTGAGTAGTGATCAATTTCACCAAAATATGGACCATTTTGTGGCTCTGGAAAGTACCCCATTTCATGTTCTTGATACTTCCACCCACCATGAGCATAGTAAAGTGAATCATTCTGTGGTGGTGGAGAGTTTCCCATGAATTGATTAAAATATGATGGATGTTCCTTTCTTTCCTGCAGAAAGCTCTGTCTCAAACAATAAAAGAAAAGGCTCTTCTCTTCTTCTTTTGGCCTAAAATCAATCAAACAAAGTGCATCAAAGTCTTGCTCTTAATCATGGGATCATGCATCATCCAATTTATCATATAATTCATGCAAAATTCTCATGAAATCATGTAAAGTGCACAATGTATGCTTGAATCAAGATGTAAGTGAATATCTACCAAAAACTAGCTTATTTCCTAAGAAAATACATGAAACTACCTTAAAAACAGTAAAGAAAAGGTCAGTGAAACTGGCCAAAATGCCCTAGCATCAGCGACAAAAGAGCATTCTGCGCGTATGCGTTGCTCACGCGTTCGCGAGATTGGCAAAAATGCACGTCCACGCGTACGCGTCATTGCAAATTTTCCAACTCCAAATTTTGAAATCTTTTTCGCAGGCATTGGAGGTAACGTTGGTGAGGCAACGTTCCCTCCAACGTTGGCTTTGCCACGCGTGCGCGTCACCCATGCGTACGCGTGGAGTGTCAATTTCCACGGTCATGCGTGGGTGTCGCCCACGCGTGCGCGTCGCTGAAAATTTTTCCAATTCCAAAAATCAAAATTTATCGAAGACGTTAGACTCAACGTTGGATTGCCAACGTTACCTCCAACGTTGCACCCCTTTTTGCAAGAACGTTTCCAGCAACTTTGGTGAACCAACTTTGGCCACCAACATTGCTTCGTCAAGAAAATACACCAATTTAACCATGTTTGACTGAATCAAGATATGCACGAATTTCTCATCCAATTACTTACTTATTGCTCAAGAAAGTGCATGAAACCTAATGAAAACAAATGAAAAATGGTTGTGAAACTAATCTAAGATGACTTGTCATCACAACACCAAACTTAAATCTTGTTTGTACCCAAACAAGGAGTAAAGCATAAGGAGAATGAATGAAAACAGAGAGGGGTATAAGCTCTTATTGGAAGACATTCAATTTTGGTTAATGGGGTTTTCATGCATGATATCTTAGTGATTTTTTTCTCTGTGGCTGAAGTATCGACACTCCTTTGGATCCTTACTTGAATTACACAAAAAATGAGACTTGTTATGGTTTGGTCCTTAGTTTTCCTTGCTCTCTTTCTTTTGATTGAGATTTATTGTTTAGTTGAGGCTTAATGCTATGTGTTAAGGTAGCTCTTTAAACTAAGCTTTCAGCCAGCATTCCCGTCCCAGTTGGTTCAAGATGCTAGGTGTTGAGACACCCCTAAGGGCTTACTTTCTCAAGCCTCTCCTTAGCACACACACATCACAGGCATTTAGCTTGTTTTATACTTTGGACACTGGTTCCCAGCACCTCTTTGGGTCACTAAATGCTTTGTCTCAAAGAAGCTCTTGATAGTGGTCTTTCAGTTGGTAATCCCGGGTTAGTTAACCCAAGTTGCCAGGTGATGAAGCATCCCTTAGAACCTAGTTATCCAAGATTATCTTTGTACAAGAGCATCACAGGCATATATCCAAAACCTCAAGCCATTGGTGCCCAGCCCTTTTGATTATTTCTTTTTTTTTATTTCTTTCTCTTGCATTTTCTTTCTCTTTTTATGGACCTCTTTCATTTGTCAAGTCTCATGGAATGTAACTCAAGTTCATATCTCAAAGTCATGCTAACCTTTAGCCTTATTCATGAATCAACTAATGAACCAGCACATACCACCACATAACCTTATTTTATCTTCTATCAAAACATACCTTTACTTTTTTTCTGTTTCACCACAATTTTTTTCTTTTATTCAAGCATGGGAAACAAAGCACACAACTTAAGCAAGATGGCATGGCATAAACACTTAAACTAGCAGCCTAAAATGACAATAAAAAGACAGACAAACAGAATAAAAATGATACTAATCAGCAAAGGTACAATTATACATCCAATTTAAAGCATTTCAAACTAGAAACAGTTAAGTAACAATACAACCTCTTGCTGTCTTTTTGTTTCTTTCTTGTCATAATCATCCATAGCTTTTGTATCCTTTTTTGTCTCCTTGGATGATGGTGCATAGTTCTTCCAAGAGACTGATTGAATTCCTGCAAAGTTATTAGAAGTTGCTTGTTCCCCAAGCACTTGAAAAATGGTTAGCATGCATGTATGCTTGCAATTTTTTAAACTTAAGTTGGTGTGGGAACACCAAACTTAGTTTCTTGCCTACTTCTATATGCAGCAAATTAAATACATGCAAGAAACATCAAGTGCTTTAATCAAACTATTAACTAAAAATTAAACAATTGCTAAGTAGTTTATCTGATTGTTTGGAGCTAGTGACTAATCATGCTGAGGGTTGCAATGTATTATTAATGAAATCTTTGGTGGAACATCAAACTTAGCATCCCACATTTACCCTTGAATTACTTTGGTGTGCAACACCAAACTTAGCTCCTTGTGTAACAACCCTAGTTTTTGAAAATCAAATAATTAGTTATTTGTGATTTATTATATTTGTTGATAACTTTATTTTAAGAAAATTATTTTACTAAAGGTACTTAAATACATTTTCATGAAAATTGAAGTTTAAATTAATTAGAATTTTTATATAATCTTTATTAGATATTTGGTATAATTGAAATTATAATTTTTGTAATTGAAAAATAAGAAAGAATTGTATAATTTAATTTAAATAAATTCTATTTTAAATGAATTATGTTATTAATTTGAACTCCTAGAAATTATTTTATTAGAAATGATTAGATTGATATTTATAAATACTTTAAGTTTAAGTCAATTAATATTTATGTACAATTTTTATTATAATTAATTACTTTATAAATTGAAATTAAAGTTTCAAAGATAGAAAAATAATAGAGATTTGTATGATTTAATCTAGAAAATTGATATTTGAATTTAAATTGTACTTTACAAAATATAATTAACTTGTTCATTTTATAATGTAAATTAGAAATAATTGATCTAATTTAGCAATATGTTGATAAATAATGTTCCTAAATATTTTTAAGAGAGTATATTTGATTTTAAAATTACCCTATCCTCCAATTTTATCAAAATATCTATTCATATCTATTCATATTTCTTTATAAAATCCCTAATTTCTAACCCTAATTCCCAAATCAAATTTAAAAACCCTAGTTTCCCAAATTGGAAACCCTAAGTTACTAATCAGAAACCCTAACCCTCCCCCACTCTCCTCAGCGCCGTCACCCTCATCACAAGCGTACAGACTCCCCTCTCTTCCTCAGCTTCACCGCGGCACACATACACACTCAGGACACCACACTCATTCAGCCCACACCCCTTCTGTCACACACCCACACCTTGTGAACGAAGCTGCACCATGTCCAGCCCACCTCGCCATCGTCGCCGTCATTATTGCCGACGAAGAGGACGCTGTCGTCGCTGTTCAAGGAGGAAGGAAGAATCGCGCGAGAGCCAAGGGAGGAGGGAACCTTTGCTGCGTTGCCGCCATGCCTCCATTGCCACCGAATGCCGTCAAGCGCGGAGAGAGAGCCAGACACCACGAGGAAGAAGCCCGCGACCAGCCTTGTCGCCGTCAGTACTGTGGGTTGCTGTCGCCATCCACGCGAGCTGCCACCGCGTCACCGTTACTGAGCTGCATTGCCGCCGTTGTTGCACCATGCTGCTGTCGCGTCTCACCAAGCCGTCGATGGAGGAGGAAGTTGCTCTGCCACCCTCCGAGCTTGCTGTTGCAGTTGCCTATACCGCTGCCGTAGCTTCTTCGTTCTGTTATTACCTTCTACTTGTTGTAAAATATTCGTGTTCTGAATCATCACTTGATGTTTTGTTTATTCCACTGCCATTTTATTAGCCTTGCTCTTGTTCCAATTTGATTTTGCCCTGAACCTCCAGAATTGAACTTCCAGAATTTTTACTTTTATCCGATTTTAATTCATGGTTTTTGCTTGCTGCCGTGGCCACCTCACGTTGCTGCTGGCTCTGTTTGAAAATGGCTGCTACTTCTAGAATCTTAGATTGGAGAGGAGAGGAGGCCTTTAACCTTATCATTGTTGCTGCCATGGAAATTGCTAACGGAGCTGCTGTGCTTGGCGATTTTCGTGAGTTTCGACATTGAGATAGGGGATTTTATTTGAAATTAACAGTTTTAACTTATGAATGCCAATGAGGTCTAGTGAGTAATTTCAAATAATTCATAATTATGATTAATTGATAGAAATAAGCTTGATTGATTTGAGATTGTGAAATTTGGATTAAGTTTGGTATTGAGATGATTTTCTAGTATTTCAACTAATTTATTGATTTTAGAGTGTGGCTGTGAATATCATTGGGTGCTCTTGTTATGAGTGATAAATTAATTGATAAGATTAATTATGGTTGAGGCTATGATTGATATTGGTTTTCTGATTTTGATGTAATTGTTGAAAATTTTGATTTTAGGTGATTATGCTAAATTGGTTGAGATGTGGTTATATTCTAATTATTGAGGATAAGTGCTTACTGTTGATTTTAGTTATCTGATATATATGAATGGCTGTGAATTTGACTTGTGACTGGCTGAAATTCATTTTGGTGGTTATTGAAGGATTAGAACTTAAAGGATTAAACTGTCTTGAGAACCTGATTTTCTGAAATAATATAGTAAATTTTAAGAGTATATAAATAATTTTGTAATGGTTAAACTAATTTTCTATGTCATGATTTATTGATTCTGACTTGGCTGTGATTGTGGCCGGTTTCATGGTTGTAAGTGATTAATTGATGATATTAATTTTGATTTGAGGCTGTAACTATTACCGATTTTCTGATTGTTTGGAATTACTGAGAATACTGTTATTTGATTATGTTGAGCTGGTTGCCATAGGCTGGTTTGCTTGATGGTTGCAAATTGACTGAAATTATGATCTTTGACGGATTTATATTGAATTGAATGATGTGTTGGTTATTTGATATATTGTAACGGTAGTGGATTTGGTTGGTGACTGATTGAAGAATGGTTTTGAAAAATTAGTTATGTGTTTTTAAAGTTAGACTGGTTTACTTTTAAAATAAATGATGACTGGGTGAAATTCTGATTTTAATTGATGAAAGGATGTTAGTTCTTAAACTGAATTATGATGAGATAATTATTGAGAATCTGTTATGATAATTGCTAATGAACGGATGGAGAATTGATTGAGTTTAATTTGAAAGGATTTTGTGACTTATGAATTTAGTTGGGAATTGATGAGATTGGAGTTGGATTGATGGATTAGTTGGAATTGTGGAGTATGATTGACTTGCTAATTATTATGAATTGTGAATGTCTGGTTGATTGAGAATTGCCCGTTTGAAAACTGTTGAGAAAAGGGCTGGTGATTTGTGGAGAAAGAGGGAACCCGTAAGGGTGGTTAAGTCCGAGTTTTAGGGGAGGCGCTGCCGAAATTTTATAAAAACCTGAGGTTTCATTTGAAAAGTTATTTTAGAAGCTTTGAATTTGGAAAATTATATTACTTGAGCTTTATTTAGTTTAGAAAAGAATTAAAATATTTTGAGTTCAATTTACCAAGGAAAGGAATTATGTTTCGAACTTGAATTATTTAAGAAAGAAATTATGTTTTGAATTTGATTCAATATAGAAAGAGTTATGTTTTGGGCTTGAAATAAAGGATTACCCTTTTAGAAATTTGGTGGAATAATAATATTTGAATTTGAATAGTAAGAGAGATAATTTTTGAATCTTTGTGAAGTTAGTGAACTTGAGAAAGTGTTCTATTCGATTATTTCCAAAGAGAGGTTATGTTTTGAAAAGTGTTTATTGAATTTAAAATAAATGATTTTTCTTGAGTCTTTCGATAGAAAACTAAACTGAAAAATAGTTTTAAAGTTAGCTTGAGTCAAGATTGCTAAAGTAGAGATTATGACTGGCTTGACGGTTAAGATTTTTATGGATGAATGCCTGAGAAAATTAAGAAAGATTTAAAGAAAAATGTTAAGAACAAAAAAGGGAAAAAGAGAATGATGAATTGATGTGTCGATTGTTGCGTTTAAGAAAGGATAATGAAAAGTTATAAAAGGCAGAAAAACCCCACGAACTGTTAGTTGTTTAACTACGGGAAAAAGCCCACGAATTGATAATTGGTTAAAATAAGGAAGTACCCACGAACTGAATGATCATTGATCTCGGGAAAACCTATAGATTGTTATTTGTTTTATATGCAGGAAAAAGCCACGGACTGATAATCATTGATTACGGGAATAACCCATGAATTGTTGTGTGTTGATCTCGGGTATAACCCACGAACTGAAGATCATTGTTTGCTGTGTATTGATCTCGGGTATAACCCACGAACTGAAGATCTCTGTTTTGTTTGTGAATTGATCTCGCGGACGCCCACGAACTGAGGATCATTGTTTCCCCTTGTGCGTATATTATCGGGTCGGGCTTTGCGCCGACTGCCGGTAGTCACGAAGGAGTGGTATTCTTACCACCGACACATATGCACTAAGGACACAAAGGGAAGCCATATCTGGGACTTGTTCCTAGGTAATGTCGGGCTGCAGGGTGTAAACCGACACGTGATCTCATGGCCTGCTTAGGACAGACATGCATCATATTGGTTATGCATTTGCATTTGGTTGTGTTTGCTTATATTACTTCTCTATGATTGTGTTGTTTGTTTTATTGTGATTTGTTTATGTGTTTAATTGAGTTTCTTACTTGTGCTAGTAGTCTGTGAATGTATAGAGATGATTGATAACTGTTTGTTGTGACTGAGAATCAATTATGTGGCTGAAAGATATTTAATATGTCAAATTTTGTGATTGAGATCTGTTTTGGGTTTAGGGATCTAAAGAAAGTAACTATTTATCTAAAGTAAGATTAAAAATTATTTCAAAGGGTTGACAAAGAATGTTTATTAAGCAAAGTTAATTATTTGCATGTTAATCATTACTTTTACGGCATTCCCATTCCCTACTGAGAACGTGTGGTTTGTTCTCACCCCCAAAATCTTTCACCCTTTCAGTGACACAGGTATGAAGATTCAGTTTGAAGCTGTGGGCGATTCTAGAATTTATTTACGAGTTAAGTTTATGACTTGAGAATCTTTCATAGAATTCCCTCGCCCTTACTGCTTAAGGTTTTTATTTTATGCAGAGGGATAGGAGTTGTACCTGAATTTTATTTAAATTCTTTTGTATAATTTTACCATTATTAATAATTATGTGATTATTATTACTTGGTGATGTTTGCTATTTGATTTTAATTAATAAAAACAAAAACTTCTGGTATTTTCTATAAAATTGAATCGCTATATCGAACTAAAGGCTTAATAGTAAATAGTTAATAAGGAAAACAGGTCAGTAACGCCTTACTTTTGTTACGATCATGACGTATTGGAAGTTGGGTCGTTACAATATGGTATCAGAGCAGTTCATTCCTATTAGAGCCTTGGGAATGGACTGACTATGCTTCATTGCATACTCTGAGTGTCTGTCATGTTTTGTGACTTGTTCTGATAACAAGAGTTTGTGTTTTATATGCATGATTGTCTGATGGTTAACGCTGTTAGGTTACCATTTCATATTTCATGGTATTAGGTCTGGCCAACTTAATACTAATGATTTATGTATATGGAAACACTAATGGGTTATCGTAGACGAAATAGAAGAATAGGTAATGCGATTCACGGGGTTTGGGAGCGTTAGAAGTTATAAAGATTAGTTTCGTTTTGACGTGTAATCTTTATTCGTGCCACACAAACTCGTGCCATCTTTTTCTTCGTTGCTTTCATTGGAATTCTCTGGTTTGAATTTTCTTCTTAGAATGTGATTTGCTTGTTTTCCAACCATACTTTGTCGACCTTGTATATCTTTGCTTGCCTATGAATCTGATTTCTTATGTAACTCTTTGAATTTTCATCTTTGACAATGCCTATGTTTCTGTCCATATATTCTGCTTTCTTTGATTTCAGTTTGAATTTATTTTATTCTAGCAATTTTCGAGGGCGAAAATTTTTCTAAGGTGGGTAGAATGTAACAACCCTAGTTTTTGAAAATCAAATAATTAGTTATTTGTGATTTATTATATTTGTTGATAACTTTATTTTAAAAAAATTATTTTATTAAAGGTAATTAAATACATTTTGATGAAAATTGAAGTTTAAATTAATTAGAATTTTTATATAATCTTTATTAGATATTTGGTATAATTGAAATTATAATTTTGGTAATTGAAAAATAAGAAAGAATTGTATAATTTAATTTAAATAAATTCTATTTTAAATGAATTATGTTATTAATTTGAACTCCTAGAAATTTTTTTATTAGAAATGATTAGATTGATATTTATAAATACTATAAGTTTAAGTCAATTAATATTTATGTACAATTTTTATTATAATTAATTACTTTATAAATTGAAATTAAAGTTTCAGAGATAGAAAAATAATAGAGATTTGTATGATTTAATCTAGAAAATTGATATTTGAATTTAAATTGTACTTTACAAAATATAATTAACTTGTTCATATTTTAATGTAAATTAGAAATAATTGATCTAATTTAGCAATATGTTGATAAATAATGTTCCTAAATATTTTTAAGAGAGTATATTTGATTTTAAAATTACTCTATCCTCCAATTTTATCAAAATATCTATTCATATCTATCCATATTTCTTTATAAAATCCCTAATTTCTAACCCTAATTCCCAAATCAAATTCAGAAACCCTAATTTCCCAAATTGGAAACCCTAAGTTACTAATCAGAAACCCTAACCCTCCCCCACTCTCCTCAGCGCCGTCACCCTCATCACAAGCGTACAGACTCCCCTCTCTTCCTCAGCTTCACCGCGACACACATACACACTTAGGACACCGCACTCATTCAGCCCACACCCCTTCTGTCACACACCCACACCTTATGACCGGAGCTGCACCACGTCCAGCCCGCCTCGCCATCGCCGCCGTCATTATTGCCGACGAAGAGGACGCCGTCGTCGCTGCTCAAGGAGGAAGGAAGAACCGCGCGAGAGCCAAGGGAGGAGGGAACCTTTGCTGCGTCGCCGCCATGCCTCCATTGCCACCGAACGCCGTCAAGCGCGGAGAGAGAGCCAGACACCGCGAGGAAGAATCCCGCGACCAGCCTTGTCGCCGTCAGTGTTGTGGGTTGCCGTCGCCATCCACGTGAGCTGCCATCGCGTCGCCGTTACTGAGCTGCAGCACCGCCGTTGTTGCACCCTGCTACTGCCGCATCTCCCAAGTCGTCGCTGGAGGAGGAAGTTGCTCTGCCACCCTCCGAGCTTGCTGTTGCAGTTGCCTATACCGCTGCCGTAGCTTCTTCGTTCTGTTATTACCTTCTAATTGTTGTAAGACATTCGTGTTCTGAATCATCGCTTGATGTTTTGTTTATTCCACTGCCATTTTATTAGCCTTGCTCTTGTTCCAATTTGATTTTGCCCTGAACTTCCAGAATTGAACTTCCAGAATTGTTACTTTTATCCGATTTGAATTCATGGTTTTTGCTTGCTGCCGTGGCCACCACACGTTGCTGCTGGCTCTATTTGAAAATGGCTGCTACTTCTAGAAACTCAGATTGGAGAGGAGAGGAGGCCTTTAACCTTGTCATTGTTGCTACCATGGAAATAGGTGCTGGAAATTGCTAACGGAGCTGCTGTGCTTGGTGATTTTCGTGAGTTTCGACATTGAGGTAGGGGATTTTATTTGAAATTAACAGTTTTAACTTATGAATGCCAATGAGGTTTAGTGAGTAATTGCAAATAATTCATAATTATGATTAATTGATAGAAATAAGCTTGATTGAGATGATTTTCTAGTATTTCAACTAATTTATTGATTTTAGAGTGTGGCTGTGAATATCATTGGGTGTTCTTGTTATGAGTGATAGATTAATTGATAAGATTAATTCTGGTTGAGGCTATGATTGATATTGGTTTTCTGATTTTGATGTAATTGTTGAAAATTCTGATTTTAGGTGATTATGCTAAATTTGTTGAGATGTGGTTATATTCTAATTATTGAGGATAAGTGCTTACTGTTGATTTTAGTTATCTGATATATATGAATGGCTGTGAATTTGACTTGTGATTGGCTGAAATTCATTTTGGTGGTTATTGAAGGATTAGAACTTAAAGGATTAAACTGTCTTGAGAACCTGATTTTCTGAAATAATATAGTAAATTTTAAAAGTATATAAATAATTTTGTAATGGTTAGACTAATTTTCTGTGTCATGATTTATTGATTCTGACTTGGCTGTGATTGTGGCCGGTTTCATGGTTGTAAGTGATTAATTGATGATATTGATTTTGATTTGAGGCTGTAACTGTTACCGATTTTCTGATTGTTTGGAATTACTGAGAATTCTGTTATTTGATTATGTTGAGCTGGTTGCCATAGGCTGGTTTGCTTGATGGTTGCAAATTGACTGAAATTATGATCTTTGATGGATTTATATTGAATTGAATGATGTGCTGATTATTTGATATATTGTAACGGTAGTGGATTTGGTTGGTGACTGATTGAAGAATAGTTTTGGAAAATTTGTTATGAGTTTTTAAAGTTAGACTGGTTTACTTTTAAAATAAATGATGACTGGGTGAAATTCTGATTTTAATTGATGAAAGGATTATAGTTCTTAAACTGAATTATGATGAGATAATTATTGAGAATCTGTTATGATAGTTGCTAATGAACGGATGGAGAATTGATTGAGTTTAATTTGAAATTATTTTGTGACTTATGAATTTAGTTGTGAATTGATGAGATTGGAGTTGGATTGATGGATTAGTTGGAATTGTAGAGTATGATTGACTTGGTAATTATTATGAATTGTGAATGTCTGGTTGATTGAGAATTGCCCGTTTGAAAATTGTTAAGAAAAGGGCTGGTGATTTGTGGAGAAAGAGGGAACCCGTAAGGGTGGTTAAGTCCGAGTTTTAGGGGAGGTGCTGCCGAAATTTTATAAAAACCTGAGGTTTCATTTGAAAAGTTATTTTAGAAGCTTTGAATTTGGAATATTATATTACTTGAGCTTTATTTAGTTTAGAAAAGAATTAAAATATTTGGAGTTCAATTTACCAAGGAAAGGAATTATGTTTCGAACTTGAATTATTTAAGAAAGAAATTATGTTTTGAATTTGATTCAATATAGAAAGAGTTATGTTTTGGGCATGAAATAAAGGATTACCTTTTTAGAAATTTGGTGGAATAATAATATTTGAATTTGAATAGTAAGAGAGATGATTTTTGAATCTTTGTGAAGTTAGTGAACTTGAGAAAGAGTTCTATTCGATTATTTCCAAAGAGAGGTTATGTTTTGAAAAGTGTTTATTGCATTTAAAATAAATCATTTTTTTTAGTCTTTCGATAGAAAACCAAACTGAAAAATAGTTTTAAAGTTGGCTTGAGTCAAGATTGCTAAAGTAGAGATTATGACTGGCTTGATGGTTAAGATTTTTATGGATGAATGCCTGAGAAAATTAAGAAAGGTTTAAAGAAAAATGTTAAGAACTCAAAGGGAAAAAGATAATGATGATTTGATGTGTGGATTGTTGCGTTTTAGAAAGAATAATAAAAAGTGATAAAAGGCGGAAAAACCCCACGAACTGTTAGTTGTTTAACTACGGGGAAAAGCCCACGAATTGATAATTGGTTAAAATCGGGAAGTACCCACGAACTGAATGATCATTGATCTCGGGGAAACCTAAATATTGTTATTTGTTTTATATGCGGGAAAAACCCACGGACTGATAATCATTGATTACGGGAATAACCCATGAATTGTTGTGTGTTGATCTCGGGTATAACCCACGAACTGAAGATCATTGTTTGCTATGTATTGATCTCGGGTATAACCCACGAACTGAAGATCTCTGTTTTGTTTGTGAATTGATCTCGGGGACGCCAACGAACTGAGGATCACTGTTTCCCCTTGTGCGTATATTATGGGGTCGGGCTTTGCGCCGACTGCCGGTAGTCACGAAGGAGTGGTATTCTTACCACCGACACATATGCACTAAGGACACAAAGGGAAGCCATATCTGGGACTTGTTCCTAGGTAATGTCGGGCTGCAGAGTGTAAACCAACACGTGAGCTCATAGCCTGCTTAGGGCAGACATGCATCATATTGGTTGTGCATTTGCATTTGGTAGTTTTTGCTTATATTACTTCTCTATGATTGTGTTGTTTGTTTTATTGTGATTTGTTTATGTGTTTAATTGAGTTTCTTACTTGTGCTAGTAGTCTGTGAATGTATAGAGATGATTGATAACTGTTTGTTGTGACTGAGAATCAATTATGTGGCTGAAAGATATTTAATATGTCAAATTTTGTGATTGAGATCTGTTTTGGGTTTAGGGATCTAAAGAAAGTAACTATTTATCTAAAGTAAGATTAAAAAGTATTTCAAAGGGTTGACAAAGAATGTTTATTAAGCAAAGTTAATTATTTGCATGTTAATCATTACTTTTACGACATTCCCATTCCCTACTGAGATGTGTGGTTTGTTCTCACCCCCAAAATCTTTCACCCTTTCAGTGACACAGGTATGAAGATTCAGTTTGAAGCTGCGGGCGATTCTAGAATTTATTTACGAGTTAAGTTTATGACTTGAGAATCTTTCATAGAATTCCCTCGCCCTTACTGCTTAAGGTTTTTATTTTATGCAGAGGGATAGGAGTTGTACCTGAATTTTATTTAAATTCTTTTGTATAATATTACTATTATTAATAATTATTTGATTATTATTACTTGGTGATGTTTGCTATTTGATTTTAATTAATAAAAAAAAATTTCTGGTATTTTCTATAAAATTGAATTGCTATATCAAACTAAAGGCTTTATTGTAAATAGTTAATAAGGAAAACAGGTCAGTAATGCCTTACTTTTGGTACGGTCATGACGTATTGGAAGTTGGGTCGTAACACCTTGCAATATAGAGAAATCCACTTGACTCTTTTATTGAAATAACTAAGAAAGGAAAATTACCTCTATTTGGGTTGCCTCCCAACAAGCGCTCTTTTAATGTCATTAGCTTGACATGTTGTTCATGACTTTCTTCCTCTTCTTCTAGTTTGTTAAGAGGAATGACATCAGGGGGAAAGAAGAGCAAGTTAGTGTCCCCTGTCTTGGCCTCTTCTCAGTAAGCTTCCTTTTGTTATTTGCTTTATTGAACTTTCTTGTTGGATCAGGGGTTGGATTGCTTGTGGTTGACCTCTTCTTCTTCCTGGATATGGTCAATTGTAGCTTGGTCACAATCCTCTTTTTGGTGCTCTTGTTGGTTGCCTTCACTTCTTGGATGTCAAGACTTGGGTGTTGTGTGATGGTTGGAGTGTCCTCTTCATCAAAACATTCTTGAATTGGTGGTTCAACGAACCCATCCTCTATATAACTCTCTGCTTTAATTTAGTGTGGACTTCCTTGATTGACTTCCTCCCTTCTTCTACATGATATTCCATCGAGTCCTTTGAGAGTGAGTTTTCATATTCCTTTGTCACCTCAAGTAGCCTCTATGGATATGAAATTATAGGCTCAAAATACCTCCACAACCTCCTTCTTCATTGGAATTTCACTTGTTAGCGGAGCCTCTTTTTCATGCTTTTCTAATTCCTCTTTTGCACTCACATCTGGTATAAAAGTACTTCCATGTTTTTGAAAGAGGTTTCTTGTTCTTTCCAAGATTCTTCATCTCCTCTTCATATCTTTCAAGCAAGGACTCAAGTTTTGAGAGTCTTTGGTTCATGAAAGTTTGTGTGGGTTGTGGGTTTTGGAAGGGATTTTGTGTAGAGGCATAGTCAAATGATGAAGAATTTTCATATGAAAAACTGGGAGGTGAGGTTTGACAATTATTCATGAATGTATTTGAGGCATAATCAAGTGATGATGGCTCTGGATGATTAGAATATGGAGCATTAAAATTCTCTCTCTAGCCAAAATTTGTGTAGTTGTCATAACAATATGAGTCATTTTGTGGCTCTGGGAGGTATCCCATTTCACTTGATTGTTCAAACTCCCTCATTCCTTGTTGATATTCCCAGCCACCATGAGGATAATGGCATAAATCATTTTGTGGTGGTGGGCAATATTCTATGTAATTTTCTTGATCATTTTGTGGCCTTGGAGCATATCCCCACTGGGTGGATTGCTCATAATCTATCATTTCTTGGTGATATTTCCAGCCACCATTAGGATAATGGCTTGAATCATTTTGTGGAGGTGGGTAATATCCCATGAAATTTTCTTGATCAAAAGATGAGGTAAACTCCATTTGAATTTTCTAAAACACAATCACCAAGGAAAATTGAAATTCCTCATGTTATAGATAAGAATTTCTTAGTGAGGCAACAACACAAACACCTTACTATAAAGAGAAAATAGAAAATTAAAAGTACTTGAATGACAAAAACAAAGAAAATGCTTAATCTAGACTTATCACCCACTTAATCAATGTCAATCTAAATCAATCCCCAGCAACGGTGCCAAAAACTTGATACCAAAAACTTGCATCCGCATAAACTACCGGCAAGTATACCGGGTCGCATCAAGTAGTAAAACTCACCAGAGTGAGGTCGATCCCACAGGGATTGATGGATCAAGCAACTTTAGTGAGGTGATAAGTCTAGTCAAGTGAATATTAAAAGGATTTGGTGAAATTTGATTAACAGAATGTAAATGGCAAAGAATTTAAAGTGCTAAAATAAATTGGCAGAAACTTAAATGGCACGAAAAGTAAAGAGCTGAATCTTAAAGAGCAAGAAACTTAAATTGTATGAAACTTAAAGGGGCTTGGGAGCTGGGAAATTAAAATGAGAAATAACAGAAGGAAAGATTCATTAGCAATTGGAGATATCATAATCCACAATGAATCAAATGGGTCTCAACTTCTTTCTCAATCATATGAGTAGATCTATGGCGGATTGTAATTGATTGGATCCCAATTCTTTGGTAATCCAATCTCTCTAATCACAATCAATCTTGCCAATTCCTTGATCTAATTGTCATGAGAATAGGTTAAGTGCATGTCTCTCATCCATAAGCCACACTAACTCTCAAGACCTCAATTCCTCCCGAATGGTGTTGATTAAGAGAGTTGTGAAGGATAGAGCTCCAATTCTAATGCTCATGATTTCCCTTCCGAGGCTCACACAAGCATTCAGTTGAATCAAACCCCCTTCTGGAGTGAATGATTCACAATCAAAACAGAAGGTATCCTATAGCTACCCAAGCGGATTGAGAAGAAGAAGATGTTCATTCAATCATGTGAATTATAACAGAGCTCCTCCCCCTAATAAGTTAGGATCAGTGAATCATAGCTCTGAGAACATTTGCAGGAGATAAAAGTAAATTGACGGAAATGTAAAATTGCAACAGAGAAGAAGTGCAGGAAATTGTAATTTGCATAAAAGTAAAACTGAATTCAGTACAAGCTAAGAAGAAAGTGCAGAAAGTAAAATGGGTACTAAAGAGAAATTCTACACTAAGCTCTCTGGAGTCTCTAATCCTCCAAGAGAGCTTTCGAGTCTCTAATCCTCCAGCTTCTTTCCTACCAGCGCCTCCTAGTCCTAACTTAAACTCAATGCTATTTATACAATTTTTGTATTCAGTCTTCAAGTCTTTGGAATGGGCTTTTGGCCTTTGATGAAGCAATTTAAAGTGACTCTTAATGACATTAGGAAGGACGTTTGGCAACTAATGTTTATACTCTGCATGGTGCTCAATTATAGTAAAGTCAGCATCAACGTTGGTGATCAATGTTTTTGAGAAAACGTTGGGTTAAACGTTGAGAATAAAAAAATCTGGGCATTGCCTCAACGTTTGAATCAACATTGGTTGCACCAAAATTTGTCCACCCATGCGTATATGTCGCTCACGTGTACGCGTCAAAATAGCATTTTGCGCGTATGCGTTGCTCATGCGTTCGCAAGATCGGAAAAAATGCAAGTCCATGCGTACGCGTCATTGCAAATTTTCCAACTCCAAATTTTGAAATCTTTTTCATAGGCGTTGGAGGTAATGTTGGTGAGGCAACGTTCCCTCCAACGTTGTCCTTGTCACGCGTGCGCATCACCCACGCGTACGCGTGGAGTGTCAATTTCCACGGTCATGCGTGCGCGTCGCTGCAAATTTTTCCAATTCCAAAAATCAAAATTTATCGAAGACGTTGGACTCAACGTTGGATTTGCAACATTACCTCCAAGTTGCACCCCTTTTTGCAAGAACGTTGCCAGCAACATTGGTGAGCCAACTTTGGCCACCAACGTTGTTTCCTATGCTTCTTTCTCTACCTCTTCCTTACTTCTCTTTACCTATCATCAACCAAACACATGCATCAAAGCTTTGCCCAAAATCACAAGAATTTGCATCATTCATAACAATCAAGTAAATCTTGCATAAATCTCATGAAAATACACCAATTTAACCATGTTTGATTGAATCAAGATATGCATGAATTTCTCATCCAATTACTTACTTATTGCTCAAGAAAGTGCATGAAATCTAATGAAAACAAATGAAAAATGCTTGTGAAACTAGCCTAAGATGACTTGTCATCAGTTATCCAACCACCTTTTTGCTTGGTCCTTTACTGCCAAAAGAAAAAGTAATAACCTGTAGACATCTTGGTCTACTCCCTCCCTTTGTACTGTGTCAGCAATTTTTAAGAAATCTGCCAGGAATTTTGTAGGTTTTTCCTGAGGAATCCCAGAATACTGGCAGTTTTGCTGCACTAGGGTAATAAGTTTAGGGTTCACTTCAAAGCTACTAGCTCTAATGTGAGGTATGCTGATACTTCTTTCATAGAAGTTAGCAGCGAAATTTGTATAAGATTCCAAAGTTCTCTTGAACTCTTCATTCCCACTTGGGTTCATGATTGAAGAAAGGTAGAAGGAAAAGAAGCAGAAATAGAGATAGGAGAGTTGAATAAGAATTAAAATATTTTTATTTTTATTTATTTATTTAATTAATTTTAAAAAATTAAGTTATTAATTTAAAAAGAATTTAAAATTTAAATGTTGATTTTCAAAAAATAGAAGGGAGAGAAGAGAGGGAAATTTTCAAAAATTAAGAGAGAAGAGAGTTAGTTAGGTAGTTTTGAAAAAGAAAAGAGAGAGAGAGAGAAGTGATATTGTTTTTGAAAATTAAGAATAGAAAAGTTAGTTAGGTGGTTTTGAAAAATAAGAGAGAGAAGATAAGATATCAATTAAGAAAAGATGAAAACAAAAAATGAAAATAAAAGATAAGTTAATAAAAGATTTAAATTTAAAATAAGATAAGAAGTAAAATAAGAAAAATTTTTAAAATTAAAATTTGAAATTAGAAAAAGATAAGATATGATTTTTAATTTTGAAAGATTTAATTTTTGAAAACTTGACAACTAAAATATGATAAGATAAACTTTTAAAATTAGAAATCTGAATTTTATATGTAATTTTCGAAAATTATGGTTAGAATTTGTTAGAAAAGATATATTTTTTATTTTTTAAATTAGTGAGGAGAGAGAAACCCAAGTAAAAGATACCAGACTTAAAATATTTAGATCTAGTGCACCCAATTTTCGAAAATTTGAAGGAAAACACAAGGAGACACCAAACTTAAAAATTTTAAGATCAAAACAAATACAAGACTCAAGAACACTTTGAATGTTAAAAAGAACACAAAGAAGAAGACTCAAAGAATACAAGAACATAAAAAAAAACCAAACTTAAAAATTGAAACAAGGTTTAAATAAAGGAAAATTATTCTTAAAATGTTTTCTTGAAAGAAAGACTTAAAAGAACACAAATTACCAAGAACATAAGCACAACGCTCTAACCAATTGAACACAAAAATTAAAATTATTTTTGAAAAACCCTTTTTTTAAAAAAAAAATTTGAAAAAAATAGAGAAGGAAAAATAAAAATAAAAATAAAAGACTCAACAATCCTTCTGGAGCAGGGGGAAGATCTAAAGCTTGTTGAATGGCTTCTTCAGTTATAGGAACTTGCTTCTGATGGACATAGACAGACTGCATGGTTGGCATGTGAAAATTTGAGTAGAATTCAACTACCCATGATAGATTAACCTGCCGTGGCTGTCTCCGTAGGAATTTCCATTTTCTTCACTCAATGCGGGGCTCAACAATTTCAGCAATGTTGGTTGGGAGGATAAGAAGATACTCATTGTTATAATTCCTTTCAGCCAGGATGGGGAACATCTGCTCACAGTAGCGGTTAGTAAACCGCGCAGTGTCCTTTGCTGGAAAGGCTTTCTCTTTTTCATCGACCTTGATGATCCTCATGATTCATTTTGTTGAGGGTTTCACCGCTGTTGAAGATGGCTCTTCCACTAATTCTCTTTTTGTTCCTCTCCTTGTTGGTGGTTTCGAGTAGCTTTCTCTTTACCTTTCTTGGTGGCCATCCTGAAAAAAGGAAGAAGAAAGTTGTATGTAAAGCTAAGGGTTCGAGCAAGGGAGCGAACATTATGGGTGATAATCAATGCACGGTAAAGAAGGATGTCGTTAACACATGGTCTAGACTACATGTGAAAAGTTCATCAAAGGTGATAAAGTAAGTGCATGTGATGGCAATTAAATGCAAGATGTTTATTGGCATGCTGGCAAAGGCATGAGTAGCATAGATCAAGCATTCAATGTCCAAGTTAGATTACCAAGCCTGTCAAACTAATAATTTGTTTGTATTGGTAATTATATTTAATTAATAAAATATAAAACGGGTTTTGTGAAAAAAAAAAACAGGCATTAAAGTAGTAGAATAGAATAATTTAAAATAATGCACAATGTCATACGGGCTTTTTCACAAATACTTAGCATGCATGGTAAAGATGTTATCGAAAGTATTAATTTGAACAAGCAAGCGACCCTTTAAGAAGTAATATTAATTGTCAAACAATTCCATAATAATACACAAGCAAAATATAGAAGAAAACAATCACCTAGTTAAATATCTAACACCAATTAAAGGAATAGAAAGAAAAGAAAATATAGATAATAAAAGTGAAAAGAAAGAGAAGAAGAAAACATAAAAAAAAATAATAAAGAAAAAGTAAAAAAGTAAAGAAAGAAAGAAAAGAACCTTGATAATAGATGTGAAAAAAAAGGACGGGAGAAAGTAAAAAGTGAGAAAGAATAGAGAAGGAGGAAGGGGAAAGAAAGAAATAATAAGGGAAAAGAAAAATAAGGATTTGGGGAAGAAAAGATAAGATATTTTGGCTGATCTGGATAATCTGTGTGTGGCATGTGATGTAGACGCGTGAGTCACGCGGTCGCGTGGTATGTGATGTTTGTCAAGTGACGCAGATGGTGGACGAAATTGGAAATCACAGTTCTTCACAAATTCGCACAACTAACCAGCAAGTGCACTGGGTCGTCCAAGTAATACCTTACGTGAGTAAGGGTCGATCCCACGGAGATTGTTGGCTTGAAGCAATCTATGGTTATCTTGTAACTCTTAGTCAGGAAAACAATAAAATAATTCACTTATCAAATTTGATTGCAAGGAATAAAAGGGCAGAACAAAAATTATACTTGTATGCAATGATGGAGAATATGTTGGAGTTTTGGAGATGCTTTGTCTTCTGAAATTCTGCTTTCCTTTGTTTCTGATTCACGCACACATGTCCTCCTATGGCAAGCTATGTGTTGGTGGATCACCGTTGTCAATGGCTACCATCCATCCTTCCAGTGAAAAGGGTCCAGGTGCGCTGTCACCGCACGGCTAATCATCTGCAGGTTCTCACTCTTACCGGAATATGATTTACTATCCTTTTGCGTCTGTCACTACGCCCAGCACTCGCGAGTTTGAAGCTCGTCACAGTCATTCAATCCCTAAATCCTACTCGGAATACCACAGACAAGGTTTAGACTTTTTGGATTCTCTTGAATGCTGCCATCAATCTAGCTTATACCACGAAGATTCCGATTAAGAGATCTAAGAGATATTCATTCATTCTACAGTGGAACGTAAGTGGTTGTCAGGCACGCGTCGTGGAGGAATGATGATGATTGTCACGTTCATCACATTCATATTGAAGTGCAAATGGATATCTTAGATAGGAACACGCATGTTTGAATGGAAAACAGAAATACTTGCATTAGTTCATCGAGACACAGCAAAGCTCCTCACCCCCAACAATGGAGTTTAGAGACTCATGCCGTCAAAAGGTACAAAGTTTAGATCTAAAATGTCATGAGATACAAAATAAATCTCTAAAAGTTGTTTAAATACTAAACTAGTAACCTAGGTTTACAGAAAATGAGTAAACTATGATAGATGGTGCAGAAATCCACTTATTGGGCCCACTTGGTGTGTGCTGGGGCTGAGACTTAAGCTTCTCACGTGCCTGGGCTGTTTTGGGCATTCAACGCCAGGTTGTAACATGTTTCTGGCGTTGAACTCCAACTTGTAACTTGTTTCTAGCGCTGGACGCCAGACTACAACATGGAACTGGCGTTGAACGCCAGTTTACATCATCAATACTTGAGCAAAGTATGGACTATTATATATTGCTGGAAAGCCCTGGATGTCTACTTTTCAACGCAATTAGAAGCGCGCCATTTGGACTCCTGTAGCACCAGAAATTCCATTCCGAGTGCAGAGAGGTCAGAATCCAACAGCATCAGCAGTCCTTTTTCAGCCGAATCAGATTTTTGCTCAGCTCCCTCAATTTCAGCCAGAAAATACCTGAAATTACAGAAAAACACACAAACTCATAGTAAAGTCCAGAAATATGAATTTTGCCTAGAAACTAATAAAAATAAACTAAAAACTAACTAAAACATACTAAAAACTATATGAAATTAACCCCAAAAGGCGTATAAAATATCCGCTCATTAGCAGACACGTGGGTCACGCGGTCGCGTGACTTGATTTGTGCGAATGGTGTGAGAGCAGCCATGCATTCGCACAACTCTCTGTTCAAACTCATTTTGCCAAAATTTAGGGTGACACGTTCGCGTGGGTGACGCGATCGCGTGAATGGCCATATTTTGAGGACGACGTAGTCGCGTGGAGCACGCGGTCGCGTGATGGGACTGGTGCTTCCAGCATCATTCCAGCCCAGCTCCATCATAACTTGCTGCCATACAGCTCTTTTACGTCGATTTTTAGGGGCACGCGGTCGTGTGGGAGGCGCTTTTTCCAAAATGACGCGGCCGCGTCAGTGACGCGGTCGTGTGGGCGTGGTTGTGCCTAAGGCACGCCTCCAGCTACGTTTTCGCGTGACTTTCTGTTCAATTTTCTTTTCTTCTTGAAGCACCTATGACGCGGTCGCGTAGGTGACGCCTACGCGTCGCGTGCGTGCTTTTTTTTTATGCAGAATGCAAATGCAACTGTAAACTATATGCAGCTATATGCTTAGATTATGAGAATAGTCATCATCATAAATGAAAATAGAATAAAGTAAAATAAAACTAAGACTAAAAAAAGAACGATCATACCATGGTGGGTTGTCTCCCACCTAGCACTTTGCTTTTACGTCCTTAAATTGGACGCTCATTAGACTCATTCTGCTTCTGTTGGTGGGTCTTCCAAGAGGAAAACCTCTAGTTCTTTGTTATTATTCATCTTCTCACCATGATAAAGCTTCAGGCAATGTCCATTGAACTTTAAGAATTTGGAGCTAGAAGGATGATGCAGGTGGAAAACTCTGTATGGTTCTGCCTTTTCTACTCTGTATGGACCTTCCCATCTTGATCTCAGTTTGCCTGGCATAAGCCTCAGTCTAGAGTTATAAAGAAGAACTAACTCCCCTGGTCTGAATTCTCTCCTTTTTATGTGCTTGTCATGGACAGCCTTCATCTTTTCTTTGTATCTCCTGGAGTTGTCATATGCTTCTAGGCGAAGATTCTCCAGTTCTGCTAGTTGCAGCTTTCTTTCAGCACCAGTTTTCTCAAGATTCATGTTGCACTCCCTTACAGCCCAGAAAGCCTTGTGTTTCACCTCCACTAGAACGTGGCAAGCCTTTCCGTATACTAAGCGAAAGGGGCTCATCCCAATTGGTGTCTTGTAAGCTGTTCTATATACCCATAGTGCATCTTGTAGCCTGGCACTCCAGTCCTTCCTATGAGGTTTTACTATCTTCTCCAAAATATGTTTAATCTCTCTATTAGAGACTTTTGCTTGTCCATTGGTCTGGGGATGGTAAGCTGTTGCTACTTTGTGAATTATCCCATGCCTCTTAAGTAATCCTGTTAGTCTCCTGTTACAAAAGTGAGTGCCTTGATCACTCACGATTGCTCGTGGTGATCCAAAATGGCAAATAATATGGTTTCTAACAAAGAAAACAACAGTGTTAGCATCATCAGTATGGGTAGGAATTGTTTCCACCCATTTAGAAACATAATCTACAGCAAATAGTATATAAAAGCAACCCTTATAATTTGGAAATGGACCCATTAAGTCAATGCCCAAAACATCAAAAATTTCACAAAAAAGCATAATTTGTTGAGGCATCTCATCCCTCTTAGATATATTACCAAACCTTTGGCAAGGGGAACAAGATTTACAAAATTCAGCAGCGTCTTTAAAAAGAGTAGGCCACCAGAATCCACAGTCTAGAATTTTTCTAGCTGTTCTTTGAGGGCCAAAATGTCCTCCACTCTCAGATGAGTGGTAGGCCTCTAAAATGGACTGGAATTCTGATTGAGGCACACACTGTCTAATTACCTGGTCAGCACCACACCTCCACAAATATGGATCATCCCATATAAAATATTTAGACTCGCTTTTCAGCTTGTCTCTTTCATGCTTAGTAAAATTTGGAGGAAAAGTGTGGCTAACTAGATAATTAGCTACAAGTGCATACCAAGGAACTGCTTCAGATACTGCATGTAAGCTATCAAATGGGAAATTATCATTTATAGGAGTGGAATCATCCTTAATGTGCTCAAGGCGACTCAAGTGGTCTGCCACTAAATTCTGGTTACCACTCCTATCATTAGTTTCTAAATTAAATTCTTGCAGTAGTATCCAACGTATTAGCCTTGGTTTGGACTCCTTTTTAGCTAATAGATATTTTAGAGCTGCATGGTCTGAGTAAACTACTACCTTAGTACCAAGTAAATAGGCTCGGAATTTATCCAGAGCAAAAACAATAGCTAGAATCTCTTTTTCAGTAGTAGTATAGTTAGATTGAGCAGCATCTAAAGTCTTAGAACCATAAGGAATTACAAAATGGTCCTTACCTTCGCGCTGAGCCAGTGCCGCTCCTACTGCATGGTTGGAAGCATCACACATAATTTCAAATGGCTGGCTCCAGTCTGGTCCTCTCACAATTGGAGCTTGAGTCAAAGCGATCTTCAGCTTATCAAATGCATGTATACAGTCCTCACTGAACTCGAACTCAATATCTTTTTGCAGCAATCTGGATAAAGGCAATGCTACCTTACTGAAGTCCTTAATGAATCTCCTGTAAAAACCTGCGTAGCCAAGGAACGAACGGACTTCCCTCACGGAGGAGGGTAAGGTAAACTAGAAATGACATCCACCTTTGTTGAATCTACAAAAATACTAGTATTAGACACAACATGTCCTAGTACAATTCCTTATTTTACCATAAAGTGACATTTTTCAAAATTTAACACAAGGTTTGTACTAACACACCTATCTAATACTCTAGATAAACTATCCAAGCAAAGGCTAAAGGAATCACCATATATGATAAAGTCATCCATAAAAACTTCCATACAGTTCTTAATAAGATCTGAAAAGATACTCATCATACATCTTTGGAAAGTAGTAGGTGCATTACACAAGCCAAAAGGCATTCTTTTATAAGCATATGTTCCAAAGGGACATGTAAAAGTGGTCTTCTCCTGATATTCAGGAGCTATATGAATTTGAAAGTATCCTGTATAACCATCTAAAAAACAATAATGATATTTACCTGACAGGCGATCAAGCATCTGATCAATAAATGGCAAGGGGTAATGATCCTTGCGAGTAGCTTGGTTGAGACGCCTATAGTCAATACAAACTCTCCATGAATTCTGCACTCTAGTTGTCAGGAGCTCTCTGTGCTCATTCTTTATTGTTGTGACTCTAGACTTCTTGGGCACTACTTGTACTGGGCTGACCCATTCACTGTCTAAGATGGGGTAAATGATATCTACTTCAAGTAGCCTGGTCACTTCCTTCTTGACAACTTCTAAGATGGTGGGATTCAATCTTCTTTGAGGTTGACGGATAGGCTTTGCTCCCTCTTCTAAGAATATTCTGTGCTCACAAACTTGGGGACTGATGCCTACTATATCTGCTAAGCTCCATCCGATTGCTTTCTTATGTTTTCGCAGCACACTGAGCAGTTGCTCCTCTTGTTGAGAGGTAAGTTCCTTTGCAATGATAACTGGGAATTTCTGGTTACCCTCAAGGTAAGCATACTTGAGGTGTGGAGGGAGAGGATATAATTCCGATTTCTACTCATAGCTAGGTTCTGGATCATCTGGGGCTGGTGATAATGGCAAGGGGTTTTCATTGTTTTCAGAAAGTGTCCCCACACTTGGACCTTGCTCCATGTGCTTCTCTTCCATTTCTTCTTGGTGAACTTCAGCTACAGTTTCATCAATAATGTCGCATTGGAAGATAGAATGATCTTCCGGAGGGTGCTTCATAGCTTCATTTAAACTGAAACTCACTGTTCTGCCATCTATCTCAAAGGAGTAAGTTCCTGAGAATGTGTCAAGCTTGAACTCTGAAGTCTTCAGGAATGGTCTTCCAAGCAGGATTGATGATGGTCTTCCTGAGTCATTAGGGGGCATTTCCAGGATATAGAACTCAATGGGAAATGTGAGCCCCTTAATGCTCACTAATACATCTTCAGCAATTCCAACTACTCTAATAATGCTTTTATCTGCTAACACAAAACGAGCTGCCAACCTTTTTAAGGGAGGGAGCCTCAAAGTATCATATATAGACAATGGCATTATACTAACACACGCTCCTAAATCACACATGCAGTCAGAAAATATTACACCTCCAATGGTACAGTTGACCATACATGGACCTGGATCACTACATTTTTCAGGTATACCTCCCATTAAAGCAGATATAGAACTACCTAAAGGAACAGTTTCTGATTCATTAATTTTGTCTTTATGTATCCATAAATCTGTTAGAAACTTTGCATATTTAGGTACCTACTGAATAACATCAAAAAGGGGAAATGTTACCTCAACCTTTTTGAATATTTCTACCATTTTGGGATCAAGTTCCATCTACTTTCTGAATTTCCTTGCAAGGTGTGGAAATGGGATATGGATGGCGTTATTTGTAGCCTCTGCATCCCTTGGTGCTTCATTCTGTGGTTGAGCTGCTTCTTCTTCAACTATGTTTTGTACGTCCTCTTCCTCTTCAGCATCTTCCACTTCCACTACATCCTCAGTTGGGACGTGTTCTGGTGGGCTTGGTTCCTTATGGTTCCTCTCCTACAGTGTGGTTCCGGACCTCAAAGAGATGGCATTGATGCCACCCTTGGGATTAGGTAGGGGTTGAGAAGGAATTCCACTGGAGCTTGAAGGTTGATTGGTGGAATTAGGTGATGAATCTAATCGGGAGACGAGAGCTTGTAAAGTGGCAGTCAGACCATTTAAAGTAGAGTTCAGCTGCGTCTGCATGTCTTGTTGCCCTTGTGCAAGAGAACGGAGCATCTCGTCATTTGATGAAGAATTGGAATAAGTGATCTGAGGAACCTGTTGTTGGTTATGCTGGGGTCCTTGGGGCTGTCTTAGGTGAGGTGCTCTGTAAGGTTGGTTCTGATTCTGCTGTCTATTGTTATTATTGTTATTCCACCTCTGGTTTCCATTGTTGTCTCTGCCTCCACTGTTATAGTTGTTCCTCCAACCTTGGTTGGAGTTGTCTTGCCATCCTTGATTATAGTTTCCACCTTGGTTTTAGTTGCCACCTTGTTGATTGTATCCTTGATTTGGGCGATCATAGAAGTTATGAGTGGCTACCACAGTGTTTTCTTCCTGTTGGAGCTGTGGACATTCATCAATATAATGACTATAATCAGCACAGATCCCGCATACTCTTTGTGGAACCAACTGTTGGCTTTGCTGTGGTGGGGGAGGCTGAGCTTTATGTGTTTGTTATTGGTTTATCTGCATCTGTTTCAGTTGGTTGGTCATTTCACATATGCTCTGGCTAAGAGCAGTAGTTTCAACGCTAGAGGAGATCTCTGTAATAGCTTTTGAGTGGCTGCGCCTCGGCCTGTGATTCCTAGTAGATTAAGCTAAGTCACTGATCAGTTGCCATGCTTCATCTGCGGTTCTGTACTTTTTCAGGGAACCATTACTAGCACCATCCAGTGTAGTCTTATCCTAGGGGTTCATACCTTGAGTGAAATAGCTGATCAATACCAGTCTATCAATCATGTGATGGGGGCATGCGTCTAGGAGATTGTTGAAGCGCTCTCAATATTCATAGAGAGTCTCAGATTCGCCCCGAATAATCATTGAAATCTCTTTCCTCAATCTATCAGTAACTTCAGCTGGAAAGTATTTTTCTGAAAATTCCCTTCTAAGCATATCCCAGTTAGTAACAGTCGCTTCAGGTTGGGTGTAGTACCATTCCCTCACTTTTCCCTCAAGAGAAAATGGGAAAGCGGTTAACAGAATAGAGGATTCATCTGCACCATGATGCCTAATAGTAGAACAGGCTGTCTGGAAATCCCTAAGGTGCTTAAAAGGCTCTTGAGCAGGTAAGCCATGAAATTTGGGCATCAAGTTGATTAGTGCAGCCTTCAGTTCAAAGTCTGCAGCCAGATTTGGATGATGCACTTAATATGGTTGCAGGGTAAAATCTGGGACTCCAGCTTCTTGTAGAGTAATCCTACTAGGTGCTGCCATGTTACCTGCACGTGAATCAACTGAATCAGTAGTAAAGGAGCTTGTTTCGCTCTCAGATGGCAGTTTAGATTCGCCCTCTGATGAGACTGGTGAATCGATAACAATCACTTCACCACCCTCAGAGGCTAACCGATGTCGAGCTCGCCTAATATGTGAAAGAGTTCTTTCAATTTCAGGATCAAAAGCGGCTAAGCTCGGATCAGGAAATGAACGCGTAATTCAATGAGGAAGACATATAGCTCATGGTAACAAAATAAAAAATAAAATATGCAAATAAAATAAAAATATGTACACTAATTAATAATCTAGCACACTATTGCAACTCCCCAGCAACGGTACCAAAAATTTGATGGTGGCAGAAATTGACCAGTTAAGAAATTAATAAACGAAATAAGTTGCAAGTACAGTTCTCAACCAGCTAAGATCTTCCTTCTCAATTGAAAAAGGGTTGTCACAAAAAAATTAGAATTAAAAATACTGGGAGTATGAGTGCCAGGTCGTCTCCCAACGAGTTGCAGGAAAGAGTGCTAATTCATTAATTAGAAATTTTCCAGAAGGTTTGAGTTGGATAATGAGTAATTAAAATAATTATAAATTAAAGCAATAAAACTAAGAATTATTATTAATATAAAAAGCCTTGACTGGAGAATTGATTAATTGGAAGTTTTATCCTTGTTGGAATCTTCTCAAGTGTAAGGTAAAGCGGTTATTGTTTTCACTTAGTTAACCCTTACTGAGTAAAGGAAAGTTATGTGATTGAACTGATTCTTATCCGTAGATCCTAGTCCTTTCCCTTGGGAAGGTCTAGCGTTAGTAGATATAGAATTAGCCAACAATGTTCAATTTAACTAAGCATTTGAGCATTCCAACTCAAGTGTCTCCTCTTAATCAACCCCATGTCAAGTAGAAAATCTACTCCATTGACATGGAATTAATATTCATAAAAATACAAGAGGACATAATTAAATAAAATAAAATAGAGATTTAAAATTAATTAAAAGTAAAGGTAACTCTATTAATAAATTCAAAATGCAACATACTTATTTGAATAGGGTCAATGATCAACTAAAAAGAGTAAAGGAATAAGGAAACAAACTAAAGTAGTGTCTTCACGGAGGTAATGATTCTTCAACATCCAAAATCCAAAGCGAAAGCATACACTACTAATGTAAAGATGATCTAGATTCAGATCTAAAACTAAAAGCAATCCTAATATCGATCTATCTGAATGTATGTGGATGCCTTCTTGAGTCTCTGAATGTTCCCTAGCTTTAGTCTGTGTTTCTGGGCCGAAAAATGTGTCAACATGCGGCCCTAAATCGCCCCCAGCGTATTCTGTTATTTTTGCAGATCGCGCAGGTCACGCATACGCGTCGTCCACGCATTCGCGTCATTCAGCAATTTTCTTTGTCACGCGTTCGCGTCATCCACGTGTTCGTGTCATTCGTACAGACTTCAATCCGCATGTTTGCGTCAGGCACGCGTTCGCGTCGCTGTGATTTCTTCATTTCGCGCACTTGCATGAGCCATGCGATCGCGTTAGTGTTCGTTGGTCATCTCCTTAGTTTCTTGTGTTCCTTCCATTTTTGCAAGCTTCTTCTCCATTCTCTAAGCTATTTCTGCCCTATGAAGCCTAAAACACTTAACACACGGATCACGGCATCGAATGGTATAAAGGAAAATTAAAATACATAATTAAAAGATCTCTAGGAAGCAAGTTTTCAACCATGAAACAATTTTGGGAAGGAATTGTAATATCATGCTAATCATATGAATAAGTGGGTAAAGACTTGATAAAACCACTCAATTAAACACAATATAAATCATAAAATAATGGTTTATCAAGGAGAAACTTAGAACTATCAAACATTGAGGATGAAGACCAATATGTGAGTAAGGAAGTGGAAGAAGAGGTCTCTGTGTCAAGTGAAATTTCAATGAAGAATCAGGTTGTGGAGGTATTTGAACCTGAGAGTCCAAATCCACAGAAGCCACTTGAGATGACAAAGGAACATGAAAACTGACAACCGCCACAAACTTCCCTGAACCAAAAACTCTAAACACTTGAATCCGTGATTAAAAGATATGAAGAGGAGATGAAGAAATCTTGGGAAGAACGAAAAACCTCCTCCATAAAAGTACTATTAAATCAAACGTTGAGTGAAAAGGGGGAAGTGGTAGAACAAGAAAATGAGGAAGTCAATCAAGAGAATTCACACTCAATTGAAACAGAAAGTTGCATTGAAGAAGGGCTCATTGAACCACCAATGCAAGAGGCTCTTGATGAAGAGAACACTCTAACAATCACACAACCACCAAGGCTTGACATCCAAGAAGTGAAGGCAACTAACAAGAGCACCGAGAGAACCGAGAAGGGGACTGTGACCAAGATACCAAGGACAACATTCAAGAAAAGGTCAACTGCAAACAATCCTACCCCTGATCCAGCAAGCAAGTTCAATCCAGCAAATAACAAAAAGAAGCTTGTTGAGGAAAGATCAAGATAGGGGATACTAGCTGGTTCATCTCTCCTGTTGAGGTTATTCTTCTTAACAAACTAGAAGAAGATGAAGAAAGTGAAGAACAACATGTCAAGCTAATGACACTAAAAGAGGGCTTGTTGGGAGGCAACCCAACCTTAGGTAACATTTTATTTCTCTGCTTTGTTTATTTTCTTTCCTTGTTTCGTTTAGTTTTAATAAATTGGCATATGATTACATTCTAAGTTTGGTGTTGCCCTGCAACAATCTGTTTTCAATCTTTATGGATGATTGCATCAATTCTAAATTGAAAAGTGTCACACTAAGTTTCTAAGTTTGGTGTGGCACTTAATTTTCTATGCAATAAATCCAGCAACACCACTTGTCTGCATAATCATAATGCCTTTACAGTGTTATCTTTCTTTTATTTTGACACTTTATTATTCTCTTTGTTTTTAGTCATTTCTTTGTTTTTAATGCCTTCATTTATTTTGCCCCTTAAACTGTTTTTGTTAAGACCTTACTAAGAAATCCTTATTCATGATAGATTCTTCGCTTGGTGATTGTATTTAACATATAACAGTTTCCTTTGTTTAAGTTTTAGTTCAAATAAATTGACATGTGATTAAATTCTAAATTTGGTGTTGCTATGCAACAAAATTTGTTTCCAATCTATGCTGGATACTTGCATCAATTCCAAGTGAAAGTGTCACACTAAGTTTGGTGTGCCACTTATCGTTTATGCAATGTATCATCCACACCCTCTTATTTTTGCAATCACAATGTCTCTGTTTCCTGTGCCTTCATGGTTATTCTTAATTTTGCTTGCTTAAACACATGTGCTACTGACATTTCATTATGTAAGACACTCATGATCCATCTTAGCCCCATCACCATTGTTCTAATTGTTGCTTGAGGATGAGCAAACACCCTAAGTTGGTATGGAAAGGGGAAGAATAGGAGGAAAAAAGACAACAACAGTGAAGATGAACTACAAGGTGGAAAATTTCTTTTTCCTCTTATTTTCTTCCAGTACTTTAAAGAGCATGATTGTCTTTATCTTCTCTGTATGCATATGTGGTATGAATAAGCATAGCCTGAATTTTGATTTGTAACATCTTGCTGTGACATTATGACTACCAACTTGAATTCTGTGAGTTCAAAAGCAATAAAGTATCATGATCATAAACAAACAAGGAATTAAATAAGAACTTAACATGAGCTTATGAGTGTTGGAAAGCTAGTATGATTAATTGTTGCTCAATTGCATTTGAATTTATTTAATTGAAGTTTTCATCTAGGACATTTTATGAAATTTTTGAAATCATGAAAACCTTGAAGAAGCAATTGCAAATTAAGGCAAGAAAATAAAAAGGGAAAGAATTAGAAAGATGAAGGCTCTGAATACCAATGACAAAGCAATTGTTAAGTACTTGTGGTGTTTATGTATCAGGCAAAAAGCTTGAAAACAAAACACTTAGAGTCAAGGTTGATGCACTCGATCCTCCCCTAATCATGCTTTCCAAAATTTGTTCTTCATCTAACAATCAACAATCATTCAATGCATGCATACAAATATCATGAGGTCTTTTCAAAAAGGTTGTAATGGGGCTAGGGGCAAGGTAGGATCATATATGGATAAGTGGACTAGAATTTGAATCTTTGATTAGCCCAAACTTTCCCACCTAACCTATATAATAACCTATATAATGAAGTACTAACCTAACTACCCATCCTTCACTTTTCTCATACTCACGTATTTTTTTTTTTTGAATTTCACAACACTTATGCATTGACTCTTATTGGACTTTACTTTGGGACATTTTGTCCCCTTTTTATTGTTTTTCTTCTTTTTCTTTCTTTATATATATATATTTTTTTTCCCTTTCTTTTCTTTTTCGCTTTTATTTCTTTTTCCTTTGTTTTTTTCATCATCATTTTTTCTTTCTTTCAAGCTACATATAAAAATACCAATGCATAAGGTCTATACATTTAATCAATACATGAGTATGCACCCAATTCCTAAATATAGAAATACAAAATACCCTTTTATCCCAACCAATGTTTCCAATCTCCCCAAACTTGAATATAAAACACTCTCACTAGTCTAAGCCAATCAAAGATCCAAACAAGGGACTTTTATTATTTTTCGCTTTAGGCTTGTAATGTGCTAAAATAAAGAATAATTGGGTTAAGCGTAGGCTCAAAATTGGTTGACAATGGAGAGTAAAAGGTAGGCTATTTGGGTAAGTGAGCTAATGAAATAATAGCCTCAATCATATAAATGCATGAATACAAGGAATAATTGGACATAAATAATTAAACAAATCAAGGATTACAATCATAGGAAGAGAACAATTTCACACAGGAAGGAAAATAAGTGGTTATACGATGTAACCACGTCAATAGGCTCAAAACTCACAAGCTTGTGTTCTTAGCTCAAAACATGCTTCACAAAGTATGAATTCATGCAAATTCCACAAAAATTTTCAATCAATTGGTGGTGATGCCCTATAGAGAAATTCCTTGGAAAAATTTTATTGTTTTGACTAAGCTTATCCTAGATGCAATGTTGTGATTGAGAAGTTCTAAAATTCCTTAGTTTACCCTCTTTTCCAATCAAAAGAAATTCTTTTATGCACCAAGGGTTTAACTAGGTTTTCAATAATTCAAAACATTTATCAAATCACAACCACAAGGCTAAAATGCAATATATACAATAAAAGTGTTCGACAACCAAAATAAAAGTATCCACAATAGCAAATATATATAATAATCCCAAAATAGTGCAAAATAAAGCAAAATAAGATTAACTAAGTGATAATGTCCAAAAATGTTCACCAAATCCATCGACGGTGACAACGGTGACCTCCTCACACTTAAGATGAAGCATCGTCCTCGATGCCAGTGATCGGGCTCATGGTGAAGATCAACAGTCGCATCTATCTCCTGCTGGATCTCAGACTGGGGCACTGGTTCCTCGGGAGGCTACTGGGTCTCTTGAGTAGCCTGCGTCTGCGGAGGCGCCTCTGGCTGAATCGGCTCCTTAACATGCTCCTCCTCGTGCTCCACCTCGTGATCCTCCTCATCAGAAGCGAGAGAGTCGGGGAGAGGGGGTAGCTCAATGCCCTGTGATACAAATACCTGGTCTATGCGATTGAGACGTCGCATGATACGACGCTCGCTGTGCTCCATGAAGTAAAATAGGCGCTATACTAGCAGATATGTCGACTCGGGTACTGGTGGTGGCGGTAAAGGTACTACTGCTGCCGAAGAAGAGGGTCCTACTGCTGCTGAAGAAGAGGGTCCTGCTGCTGCTGTAGAAGATGAAGGTCTAGCTGCCTCTACTGCTGCAATAGCTCGAGAGCGGCGCCTGGATGGGGGCTTCTCGTGCATCCACGTACCCCACGGAATAGTAACCTCCCTGTCGTCATCATCTGAGGGTGGTGGTGTCGCGTCATCGTCCCTCCATGGGGCACCGGCTAACTCAATCATGCGAGTGATCATGGTGGGAAATGGTAGGAGACCACGGATGTGTGCTCGCCACATGCCTCCCCTAATCAACCGGGGGAAGTATATCTCCTTCCCCTTCATGACACAGCCAATCAGAAGAAGCATATCCATCGGAATCTCAAAAAAGTGTGTAGTAGGCAGGACATAGTGGGCGAATATCTGCTGCCAAGTCTGAGCCTCTCTAAACAGATAAGTAAATAACATCCCCTTGGACCTCTTGTTGGTAGAATCCATCACCCAAGGGGCGTCCTGTGTGGCAATAATGCATTTCAGTGCCTTATAATCGAAGGTCATAGCATTTATTGCTATCTCTGCTTGCTGGTATGCACATGTGTCACTAGTCCGTGGTAGACAATGCAAAACACCCTCAATAGCAGCCTCGATCACTAACACCTGCCCGCCCCGTAGGTGGACTGACTCAAGAGTCGTGCGGAAGAGGTTGCAGTAACACTCCTTGACCCATGAAGTGTTGATCCTTCCCAAATCCCTATCAACAAACCCTAAGCCCAATTCCTGAATACGGGTGTTAATGGAGCGTCTCAGGTTGTTGGGAAGGGCTAATTTCTTCTCAATGTTTAGCTTTGTCTTTCGGTAGGTAGGGAAACGTAGCTCACAGTAAAGATTGGGTAACATGTATGTGTCAGTAGGCGGTAGCAGCTGATTCTGTTTATCCACTTCGTTAAGTGGGTTCTTGGCATAGTTGGCATAAGGAGAGAGGGTGGAAGCTTGAGATTTCTTCCTCTTTCTTGAGGTGGTAGCCTTTCCTTTTCCTCTATCGGCCATCCTGAAAGACATATGTGATATGATATAAACAACTAGGCAAATAGGGGAATGGAAAGCAAGGAATGGCATATTAACATGAAGTGAGTTAAAAATAAAGAAAACTTGGAATATAAGCAATAGGAATTAGAATTCAACACAAAAGCCATAAACCAAGAATTCAAGCAATAAATGTGCAATGCTTGTTCATTAAGCTCAATGAGCATCATACCCAAAAAGAATGGTTAAAGAATTAGTTGAAAACTAAAGAGGGAATTCAGCATGTTAGGCATGTTAAAAGTTAGAAAAACTGGTTTAAAGGTTAGGGGTATGATGGTCATTTGCTTAATTAAGAAGAATATAGAAAATTAAGGATAACAAGCATACTCACAAACATGAGGAGGAAGCAGTCATTGATGATGAAATATGATATTGCAAAAAGCAATTAGTTATGAGAACAAGTCATCACTCAATGTCATGATCACCAGGTTTGCAATAAGTGGTGAGAAAGTGTGAATTGCACACTAATGTAACCAAAAGAAAGTTGGAAAACAATATTGAGGTAAAATGATGAATTAGTGGCATAGACCCTCTTATTTTTGCAATGTCTCATGCACACTCTCTTATTTTTGCAATCACAATTTCTCTGTTTCCTGTGCCTTCATGGTTATTCTTAATTTTGCTTGCTTAAACACATGTGCTACTGACATTTCATTATGTAAGACACTCATGATCCATCTTAGCCCCATCACTATTGTTCTAATTGTTGCTTGAGGATGAGCAAACACCCTAATTGGTATGGGAAGGGGAAGAATAGGAGGAAAAGGACAACAACAGTAAAGATGAACTATAACGTGGTAAAGTTCTTTTTCCTCTTATTTGCTTCTAGTACTTTAAAGAGCATGATTGTCTTTATCTTCTCTGTATGCATATGTGGTATGAATAAGCATAGCCTGAATTTTGATTTGTAACATCTTGCTGTGACATTATGACTACCAACATGAATTCTGTGAGTTCAAAATCAATAAAGTATCATGATCATAAACAAACAAGGAATTAAAGAAGAACTTAGCATGAGCTTATGAGTATTGAAAAGCTAGTATGATTAATTGTTGCTCAATTGCATTTGAATTTATTTAATTGAAGTTTTCATCTAGGGCATTTTATGAAATTTTTGAAATCATGAAAACCTTGAAGAAGCAATTGCAAATTAAGGCAAGAAAAGAAAAAGGGAAAGAATGAGAAAGCTGAAGGCTCTGAATACCAATGACAAAGCAATTTCAGGACGCTTACGTGTCGGGCAACAAATTTTGAAGACCCACGCGTATGCGTAGATGACGCGTACGCATGAAAGTGATTGGCGTTCATTTGCAAAGAGAATGCTACGTTGAATAAGCCAGCATTTTTGGGCGAAATCTCAATTCGGAATGAAAGTTTAGCCATCGACACGTACACGTGCATGCCGCGTACGCGTGGGTGTGACATGCCTGAAGAAGCACGGACAAGCGTGGGCTGAGCAACAGCGTGGAAGTGGCATGTTTGGAGAACCACGCGTACGCGTGGGGAGCGCTCAATTAAAGAACGCTACGCTCACTTAGAGAACGCTGCAAGGGAACGTGCACGCGTACATGACGCGCACGCGTCGATGTGCCAGATTGCCAAAGCACGCGTAAGCGTGAGGGACGCATACCTGTGGAAAGCCCAAAAGGCAAAAAGGACGCGCATGCGCAGAGGACGCGTACGTGTGGGTGTAAAAGAGTTCCACTCACTTAATGAATGCTACGCTCTCCTGGAAGTACAACTTTGGTTCAATTAATCTGTTTCAAAGCCCACTCATACACCAAAGCAAGCAGAGCCCATTGACATCACTCAAAGGCACAAGACACAGCGAGAATAGAAATTTCATTTTATTTGTAATTTGTTTGTAATTTCATTTTCATTTTGTAAAGCCTATATAAAGGCATCAGTTTCATTTCATTGGAGAGCGCTGGAGTAGACTGCAGTAGTAGTAGGCAGCAGTAGGAGTAGGAGTAGGAGTAGAATAGAAGGCTCTCTTGAAACACTTTTATCTTTCTGTATTTTTACATTTCCGTATTGAATTCAATTTGGCTTATGCAATTTCAGTTTCTGATAATCCTCTTCTGTAAATTTAACTTTCTGCAATTTTACAATTCAGTTTACATTGAGCTTGATTTTAATTTTCTATTCCCGTTGCTTTCAATTTACTTTCATGCAATTTAAATCTTCTGCAAGTGTTCTGAGTTATGATTTACTGCTTCATTTAATTTCCCAGCACCCATTCCCCTTTACATTTGCTGCAATTTATGTTTCTTGCTCTTTAAGTTTCTGCCAATTTACCTTCTGCACTTTATACCTTCTGCAATTTACATTCTATCAATACAATTTCACCCAATTCACCACTGTTAGCTTAACTAAACTAATCACCTCACTAAAGTTGCGTGATCCATTAATTCCTATGGGATCGACCTCACTCTTGTGAGTTATTACTACTTGATGTGACCCGATACACTTGCCGGTGAGTTTGTGTGGAATCGTTTTTCCTTCATCAGTACGCACGAAAGCCGAATCTTCCAAAACTTCACTTCTTCATGATTTCTCCCATTTTTCATGCTTTTTCATCACTTCTTCCATCCATATTAGCCTTGTAAACCTGAAATTACTCATCAAACACATCAAGGCACCTAATGGAATGAAAGTGGAATAAATTTGATTAAATTAAGCACAAAATAGCATGTTTTCACAATTAAGCTCAATTTAGGGTGAAAACACAAAAGCATGCTATTTAGATGAATAAATGTGGGTTTATGTGATGAAATCCACTCAAATCGTGCTAAAATATATCGGAAAATATGGACTCATCAGCTCCCCTTTGGTGTTTTGAATCCATTGAGTTCCAGGCAGGCATATGTCCTCTAGGACTCGATCCAACTTCCAGTTGGCTACAACCCTCTTATTGTTTGACTCATGGTCATCCATTTGCAGAGGTAGTTTGAAGACCTCTCTCACCCTGTCTAGGTGAAAGTATATGATCTTCCCTCTGACCATGGTGCGAAAAGTATGGATGGCTGTTCCATCCTGCTTTTTGGTGCACGAATCCCCACACTTTTGTACAGCTGTACCAGCAAGTACACTGGGTCGTCCAAGTAATACCTGAGCGAGTCAAGGTCGATCCCATGAGAATTGTGGTTTGAAGTAAGCTATGGTTATCTTGCAGGTCTTAGTCAGGCAGATCAGAAGGTTGTTTGAAGTTGTAAGAGTAATTTATACCTTAAAATCATCAATAGGAATATGAGAAATGGGTAGAAGGTGTTGTTGGATATGGAATTGTATTAGGACTTTTGGAATCAGTAATAGGGATATGTTGAACGATTGGAGTTGCTTTGCCTTTCTGAATTAACTCCGGTATTACTGCTCTCTTTGCTTGTGAGTGATTTCTTCAATGGCAGGTTGTATGTGATTGACACTGGTTTGAGCAGCTGCCAATACTGCTCCAGATCTGAACCCCAGGTTTAGTGCGGATCCATTCTGATTGAGGGTGAAGCTCGTACTGGTTCTAACCTCTACCACAGTAATATTTTTAATAATTCATAGGACTCAACAGGGCTCCTCCCCTCAACCTAGGAGGTTTAGAAACTCATACTGAGGTAAAAACAATGGAAAAATGAAAATAATACTGAATGGTGGTAAAAGTGTACGAATAACATGAATCTAATCCCTTAAATACTAAACAAATGACTAGTAGGGTAAAACAGTCTATTTAGTGCTAAAATCCACTTATAGGGCCCACTTGGTGAATGTTTGGGCTGAGCATTAATGAGATCCACGTGATATAAGGCTCCTTGGGCATGGAATGCCAACTAGGGCTCTCTGGGCCTTTGGACGCTGGGCTCTGCTCTGGACCCTAGGAAGGGGGCAGGAGGCTGGCGTCTGACACCAGTTTTGGGCCTTCTAATCCGATGCAAAGTATGGACTATTATATATTGCTGGAAAGTTCTAGAAGTCAGCTTTTCATAGCCGTTGAGAGATCTCCAGTTGGACTTTTGTAGCTCTAGAAAAGGTCTTCCGAATGCAGGCAGGTCAGATTTGGACAGCATCTGCAGTGCTTCCTCTGTCTCTGAATTAGACTTCTACTCCAACTCCTCAATTTTAGTCAGAAAGTACCTGAAATTGTCCAAAAAAACAAAAAATCATAGTAGAATCCAAAAATGTGACTTTAACACTAAAACCTATAAAAACTTAATGAAAACTTATTAAAAACTACTAAAAACTATATGAAAATGATATCAAAAGCGTATAAAATATCCGCTCATCACAACACCAAACTTAAACTGTTGCTTGTCCCCAAGAAACTAAAACACAGTAGGATAAAAAAGAAAATTAAGATACAATAAATTTTTAAGTTTCGAATGAAGCTTAGTTATAATCTGATGAGCGGGACTTAGTAGCTTTTTGCTTCTGAATAATTTTGGCATCTCACTTTCCATTGAAACTCAGAGATGTTGGCATCTTTAGGAACTTAGAATCCGGATGATATTATTGACTCTCCTAGTTAAGCTTAGTTTGATTCTTGAACACAGCTTTCTGAGTCTTGGCCGTGACCCTAAGCACTTTGTTTTCCAGTATTACCACTGGATACATTCATGCTATAGACACTTTACCTGGGTGAACCTTTTCAGATTGTGACTCAGCTTTGCTAGAGTCCTCAGATAGAGGTGTCTAGAGTTCCTAAACACACTCTTTTTGCTTTGGACCACGACTTTAACCGCTGAGTCTCAAGCTTTTCACTTGACACCTTCACGCCACAAGCACATGGTTAGGGACAGCTTGGTTTAGCCGCTTAAGCCAGAATTTTATTCCTTTGGGCCCTCCTAACCACTGATTCTCAAAGTCTTGGGCTCATTTACCCTTGTCTTTTGGTTTAAAAGGTTATTGGCTTTTTCTCTTTGCTTTTTATTTTTTTTCACCATTTTTTTTCGCATACAAGCTTTTTCTTTTTCTTTTTGCTACTTTTTCTTGCTTTAATAATCAATTTATGGATTTTTTATCTCACCAATAATACTTTTCCTTTTTCCTTATTATTTCAAGAGCCAACATTCATAAATTTCAACTTCAAATATGCACTATTTATTTAATACATTCAGAAAACAAAAGCAAATGACACCACATCAAACTAATTAAACTAATATTATTTTAAACTTGAAATTCATGCATCTCTCAATTCTTTTCAAATAAAAAAAATTCATTTAAGCAAGGTGAGAGATATATGGAACATTTTATAACTATTTAAGATATAAATGCAAATGATCATGCAACTAGGATAAGAAAACAGATAAACAGACAGAAAATAGAAAAATAACAGAAAAGAAGTAAAAGAGAACGAATCCACCTGAATGATGGTGGACAGTGCTCCTCCTGGAGGATCCTGTGTAGTGCTTGATCTCTCCTATGTCACTTCTTTGTCTTTGTTGAGGCGGCTGCACAGGCTCATGTGCATGATCTCTAGTTTGCTCCATCCTCTTCTTCCATACTTAAGAGTGGTAGAAGTCACAAAGCATAGCTTTTGCAACACCAGACTTAAGAGTTTTGCTCGCCCTCGAGCAAAGTAGAGTAGAATAAGGTGGGGTAGGTGGAGCTTCTGTGGGACCTCTTAGTCCTGAGACGCTAGGGAATTCTAGATTCCTTGCTTCTCTGCATTGGCATTTGAACGCCCAGGGGCTACTCCTTGGTGTTCAACTTTAACACTCCACTTGGAGTGTTCTGTTTTCATTGCTGTGAAATTTGTCTCTTGACTGATGCATATGATCATGACTCTGACAAATAAAAAGAAAAATAAAATGAAAATAAAATAAATAAGCTTGAGTAAAAGTTGGGTTGCCTCCCAACAAGCTCTCTTTCAAAGTCACTAGCTTGACCTTCAGCTTCTTAAGGACGTAAGTAAGGGCTCAGATTTTTGCCCCTTACAGTGAATTTTCTGCCTTTCCTCTCATGAATGAGTTCTACATGCTCTAGAGATAGGACACGGTTCACTGTATGTGGTAGGACTGAATTCTTAATGAAGCCAACTCTCATTCCAGGTGAGAGGCCTTCAGTTGGGACTTTCTTGTCCTTCTAGCCTTTAGGTACTTTCCTCTTAGTACCTTTGTGCTTAGAGCTTGTTGAGGGCTGCCCAACACCAAACTTAGAATTGATGTCTGAGGGCTCTGCAGAGCTCTGCACAGAAAGGGAGGGTTGGCACACTAGGTGTTACACTGTTATCTCTCTTTTAGAGGGAGAGCTAGGATGACGCATCTTGAATAAGATGTAATCCTCCCCTAACTTTAGGGTTAGTTATCCCTTAGCCACATCAATGATAGCATTAGCTGTGGCTAGAAAAGGCCTTCCAAGGATGACACAGTCATCCTCACCCTTTCCTATATCCAAGACTATGAAGTTTGCTGGGATGTAGTAGTTTTCAACTTTAACCAAGACATCCTCCACTAAGCCATATGAATTTTTCATGGTCTTGCCTGCCATCTCTAAAGAGACGTGTGCAGCTTCTACCTCAAGTATGCCTAACTTCTTTATTACAGAGAGTGGCATGAGGTTGATGCTTGAACCTAGGTCACATAGAGCCTTTTCAAAGGTCATAGTGCCTATGGTGCAAGGAATCAGAAAGCGTCCAGGCTCTGGAAGCTTTGAGGTAGCTCTTGCTGAACCAAAGCATGGAGTTCTTTGGTAAGCAATGGAGGTTCTTCCTCTAGAGGCTTTGTAACAACCCCGTTTTTCGAGTACGCGAGATCTTTTCTAAAGGCACGAATTTCTCCAGAAGATTAGTAAAGGGAAAACCTCTGCTGTATCATCAAGAATCTCAATCCTCATTGTCATTATGTCATCCTTAAGCTAGAACCATTTCTGAGGCAAGCTCGATAAGGCAATCACCAAGAACCTAGTTTTTGAACTGTATCGATTAAGAGTTTTGATTCTAGTTTCTGTAAATAGTCTCAGTTTCATGAACCAGACTCGATTCATGAGAGAAGAAAGATAATAGTATAATATTATTACTATATTAGTATTAGAAGAAGATTTAATGATATTATAAGGTTACCAGGTCTGTTTTAGTTAAAAATAGGAAATCGGTTTAACCGGGTTCACAGTCTACTGGTGCAGATTAACACCAGCACTCTCTGTTGACTTTAGCAATGCTAATGCCTCATTATATATCTTCTATTCTCATGTTATTCATTTTACTAGTCTCATTTATACTAGTAGCTCAGATATTAATCTCTTGAAGTGTTATTAAGTGTATGTTCTAATACATCTAGTTTTACTAATATATAGCTGAGACATTTTCCAACAACCTCCTAAACTAGCCAATCATCATCAAGCACGACTTTTCTCACCCCCAAGACCTCAAAGGCTACCTCATTTGCTCATTGTGGCCGAAAATTATCTAGAGAAAAAGGAGAGAAAGTTCTTAGTTCCAAATCTTCAAAGCTTGATTTCTTCTGAACTAAAACAATAAATCAAAACTCCGATTACACCATAATGATTCTCTCTTCTTCCTCTACTTAACCATGTAACTTAACAAGGCTGGAAATAAGGTGATATGGCTGTTTCTTTCCCTTTTGAATTCGGTTTTCAAGGAAACATGCATGAACATGTGTTTTCTTGATGTTCTTCCTTAGATCTCTTACTTAGCTTGACTTGTGGGACAAATATCTTCAATTCCCAGCACATTTAAGGTGAAGAATCCCTTCCTAACATGTTGATTAACGTTTGGTCAGTTGAGGTTTTATGGATTCAAAGTTGATCTTGATGTGTTTTAGGAGGAAAAAGTGCTTTAAGAATACTTCAAAGAGTAGCCGGATTTGGAGCAGCAAATCAAGGTAGGGTTTGGTAAAATTAATCTTGATTAATTGTGTTTGAGTTGTGTGATTATTATATGGTTTGGTTATGCCTTAAATTGATTGTTTATATGAGTGACTCCTGTTGAAATTTCGGTGAAAATTTGATGAAATTTGATGATATTCAACTATGAATTTGAGTTCTTTATGGCTACTGGAATTTCAAACCCTAACCCTCAAATAGGGGTTGAATTTATGTTGTAATCAAGGGGAAAATATGGGGATTTAGTGGCTGCAATTTTATTTTGAATTATGGTAAAAATCGGTTGCTGAAAAGATTGAAAAACGGGTGAAAACAAAGAAAGAATCTGAAAAATTTACGAAGAACACGAAGAACACTTTGAGTATGGTGAAGAACAATGAAGAACAACTTTTTGATCCATAAAAGGGCAAGGAAGTAAATATTTGGTGTTTAGGGGGTTCTTTTGTAATTTCCAAAAGTTAGGGTGGTTAAAGTGGAAATATTAAAAGTTACTAGGGTAAAAAGTGAATTTTAAAGGTTAAAAGTTAAAGGTAATTTTCAAAAATTTAATAATAAAATAATAAATAATATTATTTAATTTGAAATAATATTTTAATAAAAATAATAAAATAATACGAAAAATGCAGTTTTTCGTAAAAGCTTTAGAAAGACAACTGATAAACCACTATTTTATGGTTTATCTTGTGTTTAATTGAGTGGTTTCATCAAGTCTTTACCCACTTATTCATATGATTTGCATGATTTTACACTTCCTTCCTAAGTTTGTTCTATGGTTTAAAACTTGCTTCCTAGAGATCTTTAATTTGTGTATTTTAATTTTCCTTTATACCATTCGATGCCGTGATCCATGTGTTAAGTGTTTCAGGTTTTATAGGGTAGGAATGGCTTAGAGAATGGAGAGGAAACTTGCAAAAATGGAAAGAACACAAGAAACTAAGGAGATAACCAGCGAGCATTGACGTGCACGCATGGCTCACGCGAGCGCGCGATATGAAGAAATTTGCAGCGACACGTGAGCGTGCCTGACGCGTACGCGTGGATGGGAGTTCTGCAAGATAATGCGTGCACGTGAATGACGCGTGCACGTGAATGACGCGTACGCGTGACAAGAAAATTCGCCAAATGACGCGCACGCGTGACTGACGTGTACGCATGACATGCGCGATCTGTAGAAATAACATAAAATACTGTGGGCAATTTTGGGCCGCGTTTTGACCCAGTTTTCGGCCCAGAAACACAGACTAAAGCCAGGGAACATGCAGAGACTCAACACACATTCACATTAGGATAGTTTTTTGGTTTTTAGATTTGAATCTAGAGAGAAATTACTCTTCCTCTAGGTTTTCTTTACATTCATAGCTTATTAGTTTTATGCTTTGCTTTTTGGATATTGAAGAGTCATCACCTCCGTTGAAGATACTATTCTAGTTTGTTTTCTTACTTCCTATTTGTTCATACCCTGAGTCGAGCTATCCGACTTGGGATGATTGGAGATAAAGCGACCGACCTCTTCAGGTCAGACTATCCGACCTCTCTCCAAAAGAGGTCGGCCAAATCGACAGGAAAGCCCAAAAAGTGCCCAACTCAAGGAACACAGCCCAAATCCAAAGGCGGCTCAAGCCTACAGAGAGAAGGGCGGTTCCGTTGAAGATAAGCTGACCTCACCCAAAGATAAGATAAGATAAGATAAGATAACTAACTTATCTTATCTAAGAAGGTCACTTCTCACCACTATAAGTACACCGGAGGACCCAGGTATAACTTATATTCTGATTCTACTAAAAACCTGTTAATACCCTTGCTAACTTAAGCATCGGAGTCCTTTGCAGGTACCATCACCCTCTGGTGACAAAGGATCAGCAGCTTAGCCAATCCAACAAGTCGGACACGACAGCTCCGACTGCCACCCACCAGCCAGACACGTCATCTCTGACCAGTACAGAAGATCTCATCCGAGATCGACCTACAGTTTTAGGTAACCCTCGGAACATTGGCGCCATTGCTGGGGAACCTGGAAGTCATCCCATCACCATGGCGGACGAACAAGATAACGACCACAACTCAGATTTAGAGGATAGAACGCCGCACAAAAACACGGGTGCCACACCAAAGGACACTCTGAAATCTAACGGAGACAAAAACTCATCACATCCGGGAGTAATAGAAGCCCTTCAAGATCGCCTAAAGCAACTCGAAAAAGAAAGCCAGTACCAACAAGAAGTCGGCAAGGATCTACAGAGAGAGGTAAGGCGACGCCGAGAATTAGAAGATAAACTTCTACAACTTGAAGCCGATCTCAAAGCAAAGACTACCCGGACCACCCCTGAGGACAACTCTCGCAAAGATCAGGATCCATTCACTAGGGAAATCATGAAGACTAAAATCCCTAAGGACTTTAAACTTCCGGATATAACTTTGTATGATGGCACTATAGATCCCAACCATCACCTCAGCAACTTCAGAAGCAGAATGTACCTCACCGACGCCCCATACCCCGTTCGCTGCAAAGCTTTTCCAACGACTCTCATGAAGACAGCAATTAGATGGTTCGACAACCTACCTCCAAAGTCCGTCTCCAATTTTGACGACCTAGCCAAAAAATTCCTGGCCAGATTCTCCATCCAAAAAGATAAGGCTAAGCACGCCCCCAGTCTACTAGGTATCAAGCAATGAGAGCGGGAAAGTCTCCGCAACTACATGGAAAGATTCAACAAAACGTGCCTAGACATACAAAGCTTACCAACAGAGGCTGTCGTCATGGGCCTCATCAATGGCCTACGAGAAGGACCCTTTAGCCAATCTATATCAAAGAAATATCCCACATCCCTATACGAGGTACAAGAGCGGGCAGAGAAGTACATCAACATGGAAGAAAATTCTTGACTTGGAGAAGCCTCGAAATCCGGTTTCACCTATCGAGATAAAGATAAAGAATCCAAGAAGAAGGAAGATCGAACGGGCGAAAAAATAAAAAAGTATCATAATTACACCCCTCTTCGGGTGTCCTTTGTGGATATCTACAAAGAAGTCTGTAACACAGAAAAGATACCCCCAGCTCGACCACTCAAAGGCAAAAAAGGAGGAGGAAATCGGAACGAGTACTGTGAATATCATCGGGTCCGAGGATATTCCACCATCGAGTGCTTCAACTTAAAAAACATCATAGAAAAATTAGTAAGGGAAGGAAAACTAAATCGGTATCTAGCCACCCGAGATGATGAACAAAGAAAAAGACGAAGAGATGAAGACGTCGGACGAGCTGAGCGATCACCTCGCACGCCAGAAAGACATGTCCATATGATACACGGAGGATTTGCAGGAGGTGGAACCTCTAAATCATCCCGCAAAAGATACCTCAAAGAAGTATATCATGTCGAAGGGAAAGAGGAAGCACCCGACATCCCTGCAATCACGTTCACCAAAGAAGACGCATCCGGTATCATCTCAGGACACAACGATCCCATGGTCATCACCATCATACTAGCAAACGCCAATCTCCACCGCACATTAATAGACAAAGGGAGTTCTGCCGACATCTTATTCAAAACTGCTTTCGACAAACTCGGCCTAGAAGAAAAAGAGCTTAGAGCATACTTGAACAGCCTGTTTGAACTGGGAGATACCCCAGTACAACCACTGGGATACGTGTCACTACACACAACCTTCGGAAAAGGGAATCAGTCTAGAACACCTTAATAGGTCGGACAACACTAAACCAACTCGGTGCAATAGTCTCAACTCCACATCTATGCATGAAATTCCCAACTCCAGAAGGGATAGCTACAATAGAAGCAGATCAAAAGATGGCACGCCGCTGTTATAATGAAAGTCTAAACCTCAGAGGCTGAGGAGAAGAGTTCCATACAATTGAGCTTGGTGGAATTCAGAGACGAGTAGAACTCCGCCCACAGCCCGAAGGTGGAATAGAGAAAGTTCAGATCGGAGACACCTCGGACAAAATGACTAACATTGGCACGATCCTGAAAGGAGAGGCAAATGAATCACTAGTACAGTTCTTGCGAGATAATGTCGATCTTTTCGCATGGAAAGCTGCAGACATGCCAGGCATAGACCCCAAGCTAATGTGCCACAAGTTGGCGGTCTATCCAGGATCTTGGCCGGTACAGCAGAGACGAAGAAAACTTGGACCAGAACGATCCCAAGCTGTGGAAGAACAAGTACAAGCACTACTGGAGGCAGGATTCATAAGAGAAGTCAAGTACCCACTATGGCTAGCTAACGTCGTCTTGGTGAAAAAATCAAACGGGAAGTGGCTAATGTGCACCGACTACACCGACCTCAACAAAGCCTGCCCAAAAGATCCTTACCCACTCCCAAGTATCGACGCCCTGGTAGATGCTTCCTTCGGATATAGATACCTCTCATTTATGGATGCATATTCCAGATACAACCAAATTCCCATGTATCCACCAGATCAAGAAAAGACCTCGTTTTTAATGCCAAAAGCAAATTACTGCTACATTGTGATGCCTTTCGGTTTCAAGAATGCGGGAGCTACTTATCAAAGGCTGATGAATAAAGTCTTTTCAGATCATATCAGAAAAATTATGGAAGCATACGTGGACGACATGTTAATAAAGACACAAAGCGAAAAAACATTATTGTCCAACCTGGCCCAAGTGTTCAACACTATAAGGAAGCATGACATACGACTCAATCCCACAAAGTGCACCTTTGCAGTAGAAGCGGGCAAATTCTTAGGTTTCATGCTCACACAAAGAGGAATTGAAGCAAATTCAGACAAATGCCAGGCTATACTCAACATGAAGAGCCCGACTTGTGTCAGAGAGGTACAACAACTCAACGGGAGATTGGCAGCCTTATCCAGATTCTTAGCAGGATCAGCAATAAGATCTCTCCCCTTCTATGCCACTTTAAGGAAAGGAAAGAAGTTCGAATGGACAACAGAATGCGAGCAAGCCTTCCAGGATTTCAAAAACTTCCTGGGACAACTGCCTATCCTAACTCGACCACGAGAGGAAGAACCACTCGTATTATATCTTGCAGTAGAAAGTCAGGCAGTAGCCTCAGCACTAGTTTGAGAGGACGACAAAGGGCAACAGCCTGTATATTTCATCAATAAAGCGCTGCAAGGATCCGAGCTGAACTACCAAAAAATAGAAAATTTCACCTACACTCTCATACTGACATCTCGACGACTTCGCCAATACTTCCAGGCCCACACCATTAAGGTTCGGACCGACCAGCCTATAAAGAGGATACTGCAGAAAACAGATATAGCAGGCAGAATTTTACAACGAAGCTCGGACAGCCATCAAATCACAATACTTGGCCGACTTCATTGCAAAATTCACAGATACCCGGAAAACCCCCCACAGAATGGAATCTCTACGTGGACGGGTCTTTAAAAAAGACTGAAAGCGGCGCAGGTGTGATAATAGAAAGCAACCAAGGAACCCAAGTTGAGCTTTCCCTCAAATTTGGGTTCCCGGCCTCAAACAACCAGGCAGAATATGAGGCGTTACTAGCTGGTTTAAAGCTGGCTAAGGAGGTTGGAGCTCAAAAACTCAACATCTTCAGCGACTCACAAGTAGTCACCTCACAGATAACAGGGAGTTACCAAGCCAAAGATCCCACCATGAAAAAGTATTTGGATATAATTGATGACAAGTCATCTTAGCCTAGTTTCACTAGCCTTTTTCTTTTATTTTCAATTGAATTATGCACTTTCTTGAGCCATAAGCAAGCCAATTTGGTAGATTTTCATGCTTCCTTTGATTTAATCAACCATAGATGAATTAATGCAATTTCACGAGGTTTTATGCTATAATTGTCACATATTATGAAAGAATGAATATCTCATGATTTTGAGCATAGCTTTGATATGTTTGGTTTATTAATGATAGGTGAAGAAAGCTTGGAGAAAGGTTGAAGCAAGAAGGAATGGCTAGGAGGAAGAGAGTACAAAAAGTTTGAGCAAAAGTTTGCCTCAAACTTTAGCTCAAACTTTTGGAATAAGTGAAAACGAACCAGGGAGCAAAAAGCTTGACCAAAAGTTTGCCTCAAACTTTTGTGCAAACTTTTGGGCAAAAAGCTTGAGCAAAAGTTTGCCTCAAACGTTTTGGCAAACTTTTAGCATCACAAATCAACACCCTGGATAGCAAAAGTTTGCGCCAACGTTTGCCTCAAACTTTTTGGCAAACGTTGGCGCCATGAACAACACACCCTGGAGAGCAAAAGCTTGCGCCAACGTTTGCCTCAAACTTTTTGGCAAACGTTGGCGCCATGAGTGTGCAAGGGGGAGCCAACGTTTGAGCAAAAGTTGGACCCCAAACTTTAGCTCAAACGTTGGTAGCAGCAAAATGGGGTGGCTGATATGAAAAGTTTGAGTAAAAGTTTGCCTCAAACTTTTACTCAAACTTTTACTCAAACTTTTACTCAAGCTTACATGATTCCAAACCCGGTTCACTTCGGTTCTTCTCCAAACTCCAAGAGCAATCAACCAAGGCCTCTATCAACCCAATTCCATCAAGAGCAAAGGCCCAATTGAAGGCTTGAAGACCATTTGAAGAAAGTGTATAAATAGCATAGGATTTAAGTTTTTGGAGAGCTTTTTCTTTTTGGTTTTGATTAGTACACTTAGTAGAGAGCTCACTTTACATTTCTTGGCATTGTTGTTTTAATTCAAGGGAATTTGGGAGGAGAATTGATTTCTCTTCTTCCTTGTTCTTGCCCAGCACTCTTTACTTTTCTTGTCTTGGATCTTGGGTTGGAGAATTGAAGGAAATCTGTTTCAATTTCATCCTGAGATCTCTCTGTTTCATTTTACTGCATAATTGAATTTCCATTTTGGTTAATTGCTTCTGTCTTCTACTTTCTCTGCAATTTACAATTTACAATTTACAATTTACAATTCCTTTGCAATTGTTCTTGTTGGATCTAGGAAGGCATTGAGATCTAGACTTGGTTATCTAGTCTCTTGAGTCCTGAGATCTGAATTCTCATTTTACTTTCTCCGTTTAACGCTTTTCATGCTCATTTACAATTCTATTTTTAGATCCGATTCAATCCAAGTCATCTTATATTTCTCTGTTTGTTGAATTTAATTTTTTTCCTTGTTTAATTTCTGCAAATCCAATTCGCAATTCCCTTTACAATTCAAGCCATTTACATTTCTTGCACTTTAAGATTCTGCAATTTACATTTCTTGCGTTCTAAGTTTCTGCCATTTAATTTCTTGTTCTTTAAGATTCAGCACTTTAAATTTCAGTTCTCTTTAATTTCATGCAATTTACCCATTCCATTTACTTTCTATGCAATTTAAATTCTGCAAATCACAAATCTCTCAACCAAATCTTGATTCGCTTGACTAAATCAACCACTAAACTAAAATTGCTCAATCCTTCAATCCCTGTGGGATCGACCTCACTCTCGTGAGTTTTTATTACTTGATGCGACCTGGTGCACTTGCTGGTGAGTTTTGTGTCGGATCGTTTTCCGCACATCAATAACCAAAGAACAGCTCTGACAACTCGGGGAATATAAGATCTGCCACATACCCCACGAACAAAATACCCGAGCTGATGCACTCTCAAAGCTAGCCAGCACAAAACCAGGGGGTAACAATAGAAGCCTCATCCAGGAAATGCTACAGAACCCGTCAATCTCAGAAGCAGAAAAAGTCCTAGCTATAACAAGTCAGGATCAAGGATGGATGACCCCATAATTAATTACCTCCAAGAAGAAACACTCCCCACAAATGAGAAGTAAGCAAAAAGGTTAAAACGGGAGGCTCAGTACTACACCATCATAAGCAACACCCTATACAAAAGAGGGATTTCAATACCATTGTTAAAATGTGTGCCGACCTCTAACACAAGGGAAGTTTTAGAGGAAGCACACAGCGGTATTTGTGGCAATCATCTCAGGGCACAAGCTCTCACCAAAAAGGTACTTCGGGCGGGATTTTACTGGCCAACTCTACAAAAGGAAGCTACAGAATTCATAAAGACATGTCCCCCATGCCAGAAACATGCCAACTTTCATATCGCCCCACTAGAAGAACTCATCAGCGTAACTTCGCCTTGGCCATTTGCAAAATGGGGACTCGATCTTCTCAGACCCTTTCCCCATGTATCAGGACAAGTCAAATTTCTCATAGTCGGAGTAGACTATTTCACAAAGTGGATTGAGGTAGAGCCCCTAGCCAACGCCACTGCTCAAAGAAGCCGAAGATTCCTATATAGGAACATTGTCACAAGGTTCGGGGTTCCATACTCCATCACCACAGACAATGGCACTCAATTCATAGATGTAAGGTTCAGGAAATTAGTAGCAGACTTAAACATAAAGCACCAGTTCACATCCGTCGAATATCCTCAAGCCAATGGACAAGCTGAAGCTGCCAACAAAGTCATATTGGCTGGGTTGAAATGGAGACTGCAAGATGCGAATGGAGCTTGGGCTGAAGAACTTCCACAGATCCTATGGGCATATCGAACCATGCCACATTCCACCACAAACGAATCACCGTTCCGATTAGCGTACGGAGTGGAAGCAATAATCCCAGTAGAGGTCGAGGAAGGGTCCCCTAGAGTGGTCCACTACAATGAACAAGCCAACTCTCAGCTTCAAAGAGAAGAGCTCGACCTACTTCCAGAAATCCAAGAAAGAGCTCAGATCAAGGAAAAAGCGCTAAAGCGCCGAATGGCTTCGAGGTATAATTAGAGGGTAGTGCTAAGAAGTTTCGTTGAGAATGATCTCATCCTAATCCGAAATGATATTGGAATAACTCGACCTGAAGAAGGAAAGCTGGCAGCAAACTGGAAAGGACCCTACCGAGTTACAGAAGTACTGGGAAAAGGCTACTACAGACTGTCCGAACTCGAGGGACGAGAGCTCCCCAGATCATGGCACGCTTGCAACCTAAAAAGGTACTATAGCTAGAAGATCTCGTCATAGGATGCACTCTTTTCCTGAAAAGGTTTTTTAATGAGGCACCAAGTTGAGATCTAGATATTATTCGCTTTTAAAGACGTTCCGCATTCAAAAAGGCTCTACAAAGAAAGGAATCAACAAAATGCTTGAGTTCGGTTTCACTAGAAAAGGACTGAAGTCAAGGACTCGACCTCAACAAAAAGACCGAGCTCAAGCAGGGGCACTGTTCATACCCTGAGTCGAGCTATCCGACTTGGGATGATTGGAGATAAAGCGACCGACCTCTTCAGGTCAAACTATCCGACCTCTCTCCAAAAGAGGTCGGCCAAATTGACAGGAAAGCCCAAAAAGGGCCCAACTCAAGGAACACAGCCCAAATCCAAAGGCGGCTCAAGCCTACAGAGAGAAGGGCGGTTCCGTTGAAGATAAGCTAACCTCACCCAAAGATAAGATAAGATAAGATAAGATAACTAACTTATCTTATCTAAGAAGGTAACTTCTCACCACTATAAATACACTGGAGCACCCAGGTATAACTCATACTCTGATTCTACTAAAAACCTGTTACTACCCTTGTTAACTTAAGCATCGGAGTCCCTTGCAGGTACCACCACCCTCCGGTGACAAAGGATTAGCAGCTTAGCCAGTCCAACAAGTTGGACACGACAGCTCTGGCTGCCACCCACCAGCCGGACACGTCATCTCCAACCAGTACAGAAGAACTCGTCCGAGATCGACCTACAGTTTCAGGTAACCCTCAGAACACTATTTATTTATTCCATATTCTTAATTCTTGTTTAAAGTTACAATTGGATTATTTTCATGGATTGTTAATGCAGAAAGTTACTTTTTCCTTTAATTAATTTTCAAGCTTTATTTTATTTAATTTATCATGTCTTCTTCTTATATTTTTTATGAGTGTTATATCCATGTTAATGGTGTAGATTCCCTACTTGACATGGGGGTTGATTAAGAGGAGACACTTGAGTTGGAATGCTCAAGTGGTTAGTTAAATTGGAAGTTGTTGGCTAATTCTATATTTACTAACACTAGACCTTCCCAAGGGAGAGGACTAGGATTTGCGAATAAGAGTTAGCTCAATCACTTTACTTTCCTTTATTTAGTATGGGTTAACTAAGTGAAAATAACAACCTCTTTATGTCACTTGAGAAAATTCTAACAAGGATAGAACTTCCAATTAATCATTCCCCTAGTCAAGGATTTTTATTTTGAATAATATAAATTCATTTTTAATTTTCATTGCATTTCATTACAATTATTTATTTTCTGTCATTCAACTCTCAAAATCTCTCGGAAACTCCTGATTAATAAATTAGCACCCTTTTGAGCAACTCGTTGGGAGACGACCTAGGACTCATACTCCCAGTATTTTTATTCTAAACTTTTGTGACAACCTTTAAAAATTGATGAGGCAAATTTTAGCTGGTTAAGAACTATACTCACAATGTTGTTTTTATATTAACTTCTTAATTGGCCAACTTACGCCCTGCATCAACAACTTTAAGCTCAGAATCTCATAATTACCTTCATAAAACACTTAGGGAGTGGTAATAACATATTAGTGAGGCAAAGACAAAGAAAAGATAAAAAGTTGAAGAAAAGATAAAAATCAAGGAAAAAGTCGGTAAGGTTTTAATGACAGAAACTAAATATAACCATTCATACCGAAATTTACATAAGCTTTTAATACATACATTAAACAGAGTAATCAGAGCAGAGTAAAGAGAAATAGAGAAAAGAGTAATCAGAGCAGAGTAAATAGACAAAGAGAAAAGAGTAATATAACCAAGAGAATAGAGGAAAAGAGTATAAAAATAAAGAGTTAACCCTTGTCGCATGATATTCTATTGTATATTCATCTGTTGCTTTTCCGTTGGCCCTAGAGGTCCTATAGGCCCAAGTTCAACTACAGTAAATTGTTATTCCTGTAGACCGAAGTTCACCTACAGTGAATATCAATTGTGTAGCTCAGGGTGTTGCTCTTGTAGGCCGAAGTTCACTTACAGGGGCACCATTTCTGTAAGCCGAAGTTCACTTACAGGGGTGCCATTTCTGTAGGCGAAATTTCACCTACAGAAAGTTGTTGTGTTATGTTTAAACTATTCCTGTAAGCTGAAGTTCACTTACAGGAGTGCTTTTCCTGTAGGCCAAAGTTCACCTACAGAGATAAAGCCATATCTAGGACTAGTTCCTAGGTAATGTTGGGCTGCAGGGTGTAAACTGACACGTGAACTCAAGGCCTGCATAGGACAGATATGCATCATTCTTGGTTGTGCATTTCCTCTGTTATGATTGTTGTATGAATGTATGCTTTTCCTATTTGCTTTCTATTCTTTGTGTCTGTGTTTTATTTTCTTGTATTATTTTGTTTGTGTTCTGTTTTCTATTTTCTCTCTATTTCCTCTGTCTATCTGTATCTTCTGTTAACTGCTGCTCTATATCCTACTGAGCAATACAATGTTAATGAACATAACTAATAACCCCGACCCTACTAAGAACTCCCCAGTTCTTACCTTTCTCTCTCCCTTCCCCCTTCAGATGGAAGCAAGAGTACCTGATAAACCCATATTTTATGATATATTTTATGCTTAATCTGAGTGATTTATTCAATCCTTCACCCACTTATTCATATTAACTGCATGGTTTTACTTTCCCTTCCTTATTATGTGATGTATGTGAAAAACATGTTTCCTATGCTTTAAAATTAATTATTTTAATTACCTTTATTTCCATTCGATGCCGTGATTAATGTGTTGAGTAGTTTCAGATCTTCTAAGGCAGGAATCACTCAAAAGATGGAAAGGAAACATACAAAAATGGAAGGAAAGTATAAAATGAAGTTTGTGAAGAAACTGGCAGCCACGCGATCGCATGGACGACGCGACCGCATGCCAGTGCGAAGAGAGCGCGACACGAACGCGTGACTGACGCGACCACGTGCCAAGGAAAACTCCGAATGACGCGATCGCGTGACCCACGTGGACGCGTGACAGAGGCCACGCACCAGAAATTGTAGAAAATGCTCCCAGCGAATTCTGAAGCCCTTTTTGGCCCAAATCCAAGTCCAGAAGGCATAGACCAGAGGTTATGAAGTGGGAGAATGCATCCATTCAAGGGGAGTCTCCACCTTAGTTAGTTTTCATGATTTAGATTTAGTTTAGAGAGAGGTTCTCTCCTCTCTCTCCTCTCTTTAGGATTAGGATTTAGAATTAGGATTTTATTCACTTTCAGGATTATCTCTTTATCAGGTTCAATATTCCTTTTTATTTACTTTTGCAATTTAATTTATGAATTCTTCCATGTTACAGATTACTCTTTTGAATTAATGTTATTTGAGGTATTTTAGTTTAATCTTGCGTTATTTTATCTACATTTTTGTTATTCCCATCTGAAGACATTTTTATTCCAGTAGATTTACTTTTCTCCTTTTTGTCTTGGTTAAGGAATCAGTAACTCAGGAGTTATCAAACTCAAACATGATTGATAGTTGTTATCTTTGTTAATTAAATTGAACTTCAACAATCCCAATCTTTTCTTAGGAAATAAATAGGATTCGAAGATCAAACAAATTAATCCCTTGACCTTCCTTTATCTTAGTAAAGGTTAACAAAGTGGAATTAAGATTCAATTCTCATCATCATTGATAAGGATAACTAGGATAGGACCTCCAATTTCTCATACCTTGCCAAAAGTTTATTTACAGTCATTTATTTATTTTAAATTGCTTGTTCTTCATTTACTTTATTTGCTAATTATACTATTCGCTCCTAATTCTCAAAACCCCAATTTACAATCTCCGTAACCAATAATAAGAACATACTTCCCTGCAGTTCCTTGAGAAGACGACCCGAGGTTTGAATACTTCGGTTATCAATTTATTTAGGGGTTTGTTACTTGTGACAACCAAAACATTTGTACGAAGGGATTACTGTTGGTTTAGAGACTATATCTACAACGCGACTGTTTTTATAAAATTCTTTACCACCATAAAAGCCTAACGTCAGTACCCTTCTGTAGTTCGTTGATGATTGTTCCACAAAGAGGATTCTGTTCTAGGTAGTCTTTTGAGTCTAGAGTGAACTCCGTTATCTATTTATATGTATATAATGTGAGACCAGCCAACATCTATACCGCGTCTGTATGTGAACTTTAATTAAATCCTATGTACGAGACTCCTGTTATGTGGCTACTTGATGAGGTACCAGAGAGACGTCATATGGCTATGTCTGATCGTGCAGAGGAGTAGTAGATGATGTTTCACCTTTAGATGACATTCAACCTGACTTGAGTTTTGAAGACCTAGAACATACTTTTCCTCGCTTTAGTAGTTTAGAGGGACTAGGTGAGTATGGAGTCTAGGCTAGCGTAGGCGCCATCTTAGGGACTTCTTGAATAGGTTAGGACCTGGGATGTTGTATGTATATATATGTATATAGTTATTATCTAACTATATCTAGTAGTTTTCTAGTTAAAGATCTTTACTCTAATAAAGGTTGGATAACTGAATGTTGCTAACTGCTTAAGATGTATGTAAGTGTGTGTTCATACCCTGGGTCGAGCTGTACGATCCGGGCTGATTGAAGACAAATCGACCGACCTCATCAGGTCAGGGTTACTCGACCTCTTCTTAAAGAGTTCGGCCAAAACACCAAGAGAAGCCAAAAAAGGGCCCAAATAGAGGAACATGACCCAAGTCCAAAGGCAGCCCAAGCCTAGAGAGATAAGGGCGGTTCCCTTAAAGATAAGATAAGTCCACTCAAAGATAAGATGAGATAGCTATCTTATCTATGGAAAAGATCACTCCATAACATTATAAATACACTAGAGCACCCAGGTATAACTCATACTCTGATTCTACTAAAAACCTGCTTAATACCCTTGCTAACTTAAGCATCGGAGTCCCTTGCTGGTACCACCACCCTCCGGTGACGAAGGATTAGCATAACCAACAAGTCCAACAAGTCGGATACAATAGCTCTGACCAATTATAGAAGATCTCATCTGAGATTGACCAACAGTTTTAGGTAACTTACGTAACATTGGCGCCGTTGCCAGGGAACCTGGAAGTCATCCCATCACCATGGCAGACAACCTTGACAACGACCACGACTCTGATCTAGAAAATAGGACATCGCATAAAAATGCAGACACTATACCAGATACTTCTCAACCAAACAAAGACAAGAACTCGTTAAGTTCGGAAATTATGGAGGCACTTCAAGCTCAACAAGATCGCCTCAAACAGCTCGAAAAAGAGGCCAAGCATCAACGGAAAGCCGAGAGGGACCTACGAAGGGAAACCAGGTGACGCCGAGAATTAGAGGACAAGCTCCTAAAGCTGGAAGCCAGTCTCAAAACCAAGACTACCCGATCCAGTAATGAAGATAACCCACGCAAATATCAAGACCCATTCATTAAAGAGATCATGAAAGCCAAAGTCCCAAAGGACTTCAAAGCTCCCGACATGACCCCATACGATGGCACATCAGATCCAAGCCATCATCTCAGTAATTTCAGAAGCAGAATGTACCTCACCGACGCATCGGACGCTATTCGATGCAAAGCCTTCCCAACAACCCTAACAAAAACAGCAATTAAGTGGTTCGACAGTCTGCCGCCGAAATCCATCACAAGTTTCGATGACCTAGCCAAGAAATTTCTTGCCAGATTCTCCATTCAGAAGGACAAAACCAGGCATGCCCCAAGCTTATTGGGAATCAAGCAAGGAGATCGAGAAAGTCTTCGCAACTATATGGAATGATTCAACAAAGCATGTTTGGACATACAAAGTCTGCCAACAAAAGTAGCCATTAGAAGGCCTGATCAATGGTATACGAGAGGGACCTTTTATTCACTCCATATCAAAGAAACATCCCATATCTCTAAATGAAGTGAAAGAACGAACAGAGAAGTACATCAACATGAAGAAAAACTCTCGATTAGGAGAGAAATCGAAATCTGGATTCTCCTACTCCTCCCGAGATATGGAAAAAGAGTCTAAGAAAAAAGAAGACCAACACGGAGAGAAGATTAAGAAATACCACAATTACACCCCCCTTCGGGTATCTCGTATGGAAGTTTATCGAGAATTATGCCACACTGAGAAGTTTCCACCACCTCGAGCAATTAAAAGCAAGAAAGGAGGTAGAAATCGGACAGAATATTGTGAATACCATTGAATCTATTGACATCCCACCAACGAGTGCTTCAACTTGAAGAATGTCATAGAAAAATTGGTGAGAGAGGGGAGACTAGATCGGTACTTAGCCAGCAAAGCAGATGAGCCCAGAAAAAGAAGAAGAGACGAAGAAGTCGGACGAACTGAACGGCCACTTCGTACCCCAGAAAGACATCTCCACATGATACATAGAGGATTTGTGGGAGGAGGAATCTCCAAATCATCTTGCAAAAGACACCTTAAAAAAGTATATCACGTTGAGGGAGGAGAAGAAGCACCCGACCTCCCTACTATTACTTTCACTAAAGAGGATGCGGCTGGCATCATCTCGGGACATGACGATCCCATGGTCATCACTATCATATTGGCCAACGGTAACCTTTACCACACACTGGTGGACCAAGGAAGCTCTGCTGATATATTGTTTAAAACTGCCTTCGACAAACTCGGTCTAGAATAAAAAGAGCTCAAAGCATATCCGAACAACTTATTTGGACTAGGAGACACTCCAATCCAACCACTTGGATACATCTCACTACACACAACCTTTTGAAAAAGGAAACCGGTCAAGGACACTCAACATATACTACATCGTGGTCAATGTGAGTTCAGCATATAATGCCCTAATAGGTCGGACAACGTTAAATCAGCTCGCCGCAGTAGTCTCAACCCCACATCTATGCATGAAGTTCCCAACTACAGAAGGAATCGCTATGATAAAAGGAGACCAGAAAATAGCACGCCGCTGTTATAACGAAAGTCTAAACTTCAGAGGCAAAGGAGAAGAAATCCACACCATCGAACTCGAGGGAATTCGAGGTCGGGAAGAACTTCGCCCACAACCTAAAGGTGAGATAGAAAAAGTCCAGATCGGAGATGTCCCAGATAAAACAACCAATATTGGCGCAATCTTAAAAAGAAATGTAATGGAGTCCCTGATATAGTTCTTAAAAGATAATGTTGACCTCTTTGCATGGAAGGCCGCAGACATGCCGGGCATAGACCCCAAACTAATGTGCCACAAACTGGCAATATATCCAGGATCTCGGCCAGTACAGTAAAGGCGTAGAAAGCTCAGACCAGAAAGATCCCAAGCTGTGGAAGAACAGGTACAAGCTCTACTAGAGGCAGCATTCATAAGAGAAGTCAAGTACCCACTATGGCTAGCCAACGTCGTCTTGGTAAAGAAAGCAAATGGGAAGTGGCGGATGTGTACCGACTACACCGATCTCAACAAAGCTTTCCCAAAAGATCCCTATCCACTCCCAAGTATCGATGCCCTAGTGGATACCTCCTCCGGATACAAATACCTCTCATTTATGGACGCTTATTCGGGATACAATCAAATCTCGATGTATCCACCTGATCAAGAAAAAACCTCATTCTTAACCCCAAAAGCAAACTACTGCTACATCATCATGCCATTCAGACTCAAAAACGCAGGAGCCACATATCAAAAACTAATGAACAAGGTCTTCGCAGACCATATCGAGAAACTTATGGAGGTATATGTGGATGATATGTTAGTAAAAACACAAAGCGAGGAATCATTACTATCCGACCTCGCCCAAGTGTTTAATACCATAAGAAAGTATGGCATGCGACTTAATCCTGTGAAATGCACCTTCGCAGTAGAAGCCGGCAAATTTCTGGGTTCCATGCTCACACAAAAAGGAATAGAAGCAAACCCAGACAAGTTCCGGGCCATACTCGACATGAAAAGCCCGAACTGTGTCAAAGAGGTGCAACAACTTAATGGGCGACTGGCAGCCTTGTCCAGATTATTAGCCGGATCAGCCATAAGTTCTCTTCCCTTCTACGCCACACTAAGGAAGGGAAAGAAGTTTGAATGGACATCTGAGTGCGAACAAGCCTTCCAGGAGTTTAAAAAATTCATGGGATAACTACTCATTCTCACCTGACCACGGGAAGGAGAAGCACTCATACTATACCCTGTAGTAGGAAGTCGGGCAGTAGCTTCAGCACTAGTCAGGGAGGATGAAAGTGGACAACAACCTATATACTTCATCGGCAAAGCACTACAGGGATCCGAGATGAACTATCAAAAAATAGAGAAGTTCGCCTATGCTCTCATACTAACTTCTCGACAACTTCGCCCATACTTTCAAAGCTGACACCATCAAGGTTCAAACCAACCAACCCATAAAAAGTATTCTACAAAAAACAGATTTAGCAGGAAGAATCCTACAATGGGCAGTCAAGTTATCTGAATTTGACCTTCAATATGAAGCTCGGACAGCCATCAAAACCCAATATCTAGCTGATTTCATCGCAGAGTATACTGACACCCCAGAAATCCTTACAAATTGGAACCTTTACGTGGACGGATCTTCAAATAAAACTGGGAGTAGAGCAGGTGTGATAATCGAAAGCAATCAGGGAACCCAAATCGAACTCTCCCTGAAATTTGAGTTCTCTGCTTCCAATAACCAGGCTGAGTACGAGGCATTATTGGCTGGTTTGAAGCTAGTTGAAGAGGTGGGAGCCCAAAAACTGGGCATCTTCAGTGATTCACAGGTATCACCTTGCAAATAGAAGGGACCTACCAAGCTAAAGACCTTGCCATGAAAAAGAACCTGGAAAAAACTAAAGAACAACTCAGACAATTCAAGGAAAATGAGATCCGACATATACCTCGGGAACAGAATGCCCGAGCTGACGCACTCTCAAAATTAGCCAGCACCAAACTAGGGGGCAATAATAGAAGCCTCATTCAAGAAAAATTGCAGACCCCGTCAATCTTGGAAGAAGAAAAAGTCCTAGCCATATCAGATTAGGATCAAGGATGGATGACTCCTCTAATCAGCTACCTCAAATCAAAGATACTCCCTACAGATTAAAAGGAGGCGAAGAGGTTAAAGCGGGAGGTACAATATTACACCATCATAAACAACATCCTATACAAGAGAGGATTTCAACGTCCCTACTAAAATGTGTAGCAACATCTAACACAAAAGAGGTCTTGGAAGAGATAAACAGTGGCACCTGTGGCAATCATCTCGGAGCTCGGGCCCTTGCCAAGAAAGTACTCCGAGCCAGATTCTTTGGGTCGACTTTTCAAAAGGAAGCCACCGAGTACGTCAAGACATGTCCACCATGTCAAAAAGATGCTAACTTCCACATCGCCCCACCAGAAGAGCTCATCAGCATAACATCACATTGGCCCTTTGCAATGTGGGGACTCGACCTCCTCGGGCCTTTCCTTCAAGGATCGGGATAGGTCAAGTTTCTCATCGTAAGGGTAGATTATTTCACAAAATGGATTGAAGCAAAGCCCCTAGCCAATGCCACTGCGCAAAGAAGTCAGAAATTTTTATATAGAAACATTGTCACAAGGTTTGGGGTTCCTTACTCCATTACCACGGACAATGGCACTCAATTTACAGACACAGGCTTTAGAAAGTTGGTAGCTGACTTGAAAATAAAGCACTAATTCACATCCGTAGAACACCCACAGGCTAATGGACAAGCAGAAGCTGCCAATAAAGTCATATTAGCTGGGCTAAAACGGAGGCTACAGGATGAAAAAGGAGCCTGGGCTGAAGAGCTCCCACAAGTCCTATGGGCATATTGGATAACTCCACACTCTACCACAAGGGAATCACCTTTCCGACTAGCCTAAGGAATGAAGGCAATGATCCCAGTGGAGGTCGAAAAGGGATCTCCTAGGACAATTCATTACAATGAAGAGGCCAACTCCCAACATCAAAGGGAAGAGCTCGACCTACTTTCAGAAGTCCGAGAAAGAGCTCGGATCAGAGAAGAGGCATTAAAGCGTCGCATGGCCTCAAGGTACAATCAAAAGGTAGTGCAGCAAAGTTTCACCAACAATGACCTCATCCTAATCCGGAATGATATCGGAACAAGTCGACCCGAAGAGGGAAAGCTAGTGGGTAACTGGAAAGGACCCTACCGAGTCACAAAGGTTCTAGGAAAAGGCTACTACAAAGTGTCCGAACTCGAGGGGCAAGAACTACCTAGGTCATGGCATGCCTGCATCCTAAGAAGGTATTACAGTAAGGAAGTAATAAAAGATCTTAGGACAAGGCGCACTCTTTTCCTGAAAAGGTTTTTTAACTAGGCGCCAAGACCAGATCTGCAAACTCACCTGACTTAGAAGGCTACAGGCCGGCAAGGTGAAATCCAAATTCACTGCCCAATCGCGATGAAAAACGAATTCATCGTCCGATTTCGACAAAGGTCGGCAAGGCAAACACGCCGCCCGATTTCTACAAAATCGATAAGATGAAAATGCGATAAAAACAGATTAATGCCAAAAGTTATAAAAAGTAACCTATAAAAAGGGATTACTAAAAATAACTCAGACCGAGCCGAAGAGAAGAAGTCGGACGAATTGTCTCACAAAAGTTATGAAAAAGTGATCCATAGAAAGAAACCTGACGAGGTCTTAGAAAAAGTGGATTGCTAAAAATAACTTAGGGTAGGCCGACATAAAAAAGTTGGACCAACCTGATCAAAGCGACCAAAAGTTATAAAGTAAGACATGAAAAAGAGGCCTGTCCAGCCCTAAAAATGGATTGCTAGAAATAACTTAGAAGAGACCGACATGAAGAAGTTGGCCGAAGCCAAATAAAGCTACAAGGTTATAAAAAGTAATCCACAAAATGAGACCTGGAAAGGTCCAACTAAAAATGGATTACTATAAATAACTTAGAAGGGATCGACATGAAGAAGTCGATCCAAACCAATTAAAACAATAGAGTTATAAAAAGTAAATCCAAAGGATTACTAAGAAAGATGTCGACCACCAGATGGCGTGCGCTAGAAGGGACACAGCTCGACCCAAAGAAAGCCACGACCTTTCTCAAAATAAATTCACAAGCAATACCAAAAGGACAGTCAAGCAAGGCTAGCTTCGACCAAAACAAGAAAGAAACCAACACCAAGGAAATAAAAAAAAAAGGGTCGGACAGCAAAAAAGCTCCAACACTCTTAAAGATTCCTGGAAACGCCAAAAGATTGCAAACAATCATATCATGAAGAAACAAAACTACTATAATCAAAAGGTCACCAGAAAATCAACCTCAAGAGTTGGAAAAGTATTTGTTTTTCTAAATAAAGTTGCTAGGAAAAGCAACTAAAGTATCCAAATCAAAAACACAAGTTATCAAAATAAGTGTTCAAAAGCCCACAGTCCGGGCTATACCAAACACATTAAAACAAAAACTACAAAGAGTCCAAAGATTCTCCAGTGGCAGCATCTTGAGGAGAAGGAGGACGAGTCTGGAGGGGGACAGCATTGATGGTCCCATCCGACTGTTCAAGATCTGAACATCAGGATCCGAATCAGGGTGGTCGACCTCGGCTATAGGAGTTGAAGAAGTCGAGGCAACAGAAGCCTTGGTGGATGGCACATGAGGTGGATCTACATCATCATTATCTTCATCCGGAGCAGGGACGATCTTCCCATTTTCCACAATATTGTCCAAACTGAAGAGAGACAGGTCGCGCTCGGGAGCAAGAACTCGGACCTGATCCTTCAAATTCTCATAAGCAGAAGTCACACTGCCCACGAGATGACCCTGAAGCTCGGCATAATCAGCCCAGGTAGATTCCAACCTCTCCCTAAGCTCCATCATCTCACCATAAATCAGGACATAGCTTTCCTTATGCTTCAACGCCATCTCCTCAGCCAGATTTGCAGAAGCCACCGCAGCAGTAGCTCGAGTCTTCTCACCTTCCAACTCTTTTTCCAGCTTTGCCACCTTCACCTCGAGCTCCTCCTTTAAACCCTTGATCCTGTCAAATTCTGATTTGGCCTCCTCCATAAAAGCCGTTGTTGCCTGAATGGGAAGGTCCTGAGCAGTTCAGAATAAGGCTGCTTCCATGTGTGCCATCTTAATGCTGCTTCGGGTAATGAAGTCTAAATGACGAAGAATAGATAAATCGTCAGTAGGAACAACACCATAAGGAGCAATTTGTTGGTCAACAAACCCAACAGCATCAAAGTTAGGGGCATCCAAATTAAAAGGCTCAACAGTCCTCTGTCTTTTTGGGGGAGGGCCGGCAGTGGGGGAAGTAGCAGCAGAAGCTTGGGGGGATCCACCAAATGGAACTGAGGAGCAGGAATCATCCTCCTCGGCCCAGAAGTGCCCAAGATCGGCTTCTTAGGAGGAACCTCTCGTCATATGCTAACTTTTCAAGCAAATTTCACTTGTTTCATTAGGTTTTATGAACTTTCTTGTATTGTAGGTAAGTAGTTTGGAGTGGAATTGCATGGTTTTGTTGAATCAATCAACCACCCTTTAATTGATACTAAATCATGAGGTTTAAGCTAAATTTAATTGGTTTTTGAATGATTTATAAACCTTGTGAATTTGGTGATACTTTGATTGGTTGTTTTGATTACTTGTAGGTGAAGAAAATAAGAAAACAAGAAAGCGTAGCCTAAAAAGCGTGGCCCAAGGAAGAAAGTGTGGCAAAAGAAACAAGGAAGCGTGGCACAATGAAAGAGGAAAGCCACAGCGCTCTCTCCAAGAGCTCATTGCTCTCCAAAAGAGCACAATAATGAACCAAGGAAGCAAAGGCTTGGATGCTGCACTCCCCTTGAGAGTTGAGCACTATAATGAACCAAGGAAGAAAGGGGAGAAGCACAATGCTCAGCTCTTGCCAAGAGCATTATCAGGCTCCATCCAAAATAAATCCAAAGAGAAAAGCTTGCCAATGCTTGCCGCAAGGTTCAAAGTCATGAGCAAGGGGGAGTGAGGGAGCGCTACTCACAAAGGAAAATAAGCCAAACTTGGCCAAAATGCACTCACAAGGATTCGAACCAGGGATAGCCATGAAGAATGGGGAGAAGGCGCTACAAGAAACCAAGGAAATTGGCACCAAAATTCTCCCACCATGATTCGAACTTGAGACCTCACCAAAGTAAAGGGAGTGCTGCGCTCTTGCCAAGAGCTGAGCGCTACTCTCCTTATTCCTTGATGCATGAAGTGCGAGTGTGACATGGCCAGGGAGGCATGAAACACACAATTTGGCATGGCCCAGGAGCTTGTGCGCACAAGACAAGCCTCAAGGTAGCATGCTGCTGCGCTCTCAAGGAGAGCAGAGCACTACCCTAGTGCTGCCCAAGCTTGGCACGTTACAAAGGGGCAAGGAATTGATGCCCAATGCTGCGCTCTCCCCAAGAGCCGAGCACACTACTCGGAGCAAACACCCATGGGCCAAAATTGAACCAAAATTCAATTTAAATTCAATTCTTCACCAAATTAAAAAGCCCACTCCAAATTCTAAAATCCAAAAATAGGAAGTGTATAAATAGAAGCTAGTTTGATTTAGATAGGACCTTTACCCTTATCTTAGAATTTTTATTTTTAACTTTCTTGTGATTTGTCACTTTGGATCTTAGAGAATTGGGAAGGAGAATTGATCTCTCTTCTTCCTTGTTCTTGCCTTTGCACTCTCTACTTCTCATCTTGGATCTTGGGTGAAGAATTCAAGAAATTCTGTTTCAATCTCACCTTGAGATCTATATGTTTATTTCTCTGCATAATCCTAGAAACTGTGATTTAAATCCAAATTCTATTTACTGCTTTCATTTTATACTTCTTCTGCAATTTACTCTTCCATTTCTTTAGCAATTGTTCTTATTAGATCAAGGAAGGATTTGATATCTAGAATTTTTTTCTAGTCTCCTCCACCCCTGAGATCTTCAATTTCCCTTTAGTTTTTGCAATTGAGCTGCATTCTACTTTCAGTTTGGTTTTCAAAGTAATTTTCCTTTTCTTGTTTAAATCTGCTGCATCTCAATTCTTCTTCTATTTCTTTACTGATTATCATTTACTTTTTCTTGTTTAATTTCTGCAATCCCAAATCCCAAATTCTTTTATGATTCAAGCCATTTACATTTCTTGCATTTTAAGTTGCAGTTATTTACGTTTCTTGCAATCTAAGTTTCTGTAATTTATATTACTTACAGTTTAAGATTCAGCTCTTTTAATTCTTCTGCAATTTAAATTATTATCAATTATCCCTCTCCCTTTATATCTCATGCAATTTAGCTTCTGTTGGATACAAATCACTCAAATCAACACTTGATTCGCTTGACTAAATCAACTACCTAACTAAAATTGCTCAATCCTTCAATCCATGTGGGATCGACCTCACTCTTGTGAGTTATTACTACTTGATGCGACCCGGTACACTTGCCAGTGAGTTTAGATGTTGGAATTCGATTTCAACCCATCAGAACCTGAGAAGATCCTTCCCCAGTGGTCTTAGCCGAGATGTTTTGGGCGGCTATAGCTTTCCTCGCCTTCTTAAAGGCCTTCATGGAATCATTAGACTTTGCCATTTCTGAAAAAATAAAAAGGAGACTAGCAAAAGACAAGTTACAAATTGGAGGAAAAGGAACAAAATTAATAGAAAAGAAGTCGACCACTACCTAGCTCAGCTTAAAGAAGTGAGGAATCCCCTAAAAACCTCTTAGTATCAAGATGAGGAGTTTGCCCCCAATTCTACTCCAACACAATCACAAAGGCCTATTCGACCTCATCCAGCATCTCCCACGAATATCTAGAAACTACAACATTCTTTTGCCAACATAAGGGGAAGGCAGGTTCATTATTTGACTCGAAGAAAAATGGCCGAGCTCCTTCAACAGCTCGGACCTTAAAGTAATCATTCTTAAAGTCCCTAAAGGACTCATCATACATGGAAAAAACTTTGTGACCCTGGGCAGATTGGAAGAAAATCTAAGAAGCTTTCTTTTTTGAAGAGATCCCAAGCTTAGTCAAAGAGGTAAAGAAAGAGAGTTTGATAAGGCTTGACATCCAACTCTTGACACAACAGCTGAAAGATCTTAATAAAACCCCATGAGTTCGGATGAAGTTGGGATGGAGCTACATTACACGACCACAACAACTCAGTCTCGAAGGATGTAAAAGGAATGGTAATGTTCATTTGGCAGAAAAAATAGTCATAAGCAAAAAAGAAGGGACGTTTCCCCTGGATCAGAGAAGGAAAACAAACCCTCTCGTCAGAGTCCGGCACTACCAACTCGTAGTTCTTTTCCTGATCCCTATTAGTACAGATTCGGTGATGTTTTCTAAGCTCCAAATAGTATTCAGTATTAACCACCGAAATGCACATGAGGACGAAGGAGTCCAGCCAGTCAGACATGCCCTCGGGGACTTTGGAGGATGTCTCGACAATATTTTTGCGAGAAGACATGGTCAACTAAGTCCTACAGTAAGAAAAAGGAAAATGGGTTACAACTCGGACTAAAGCACGCAAATTTTAAGAAGCCAGTTACGAACAGCAAAAGGAAACCCCAGGACTCACACCAAATATCCAGGGGCATCCTTTGGAGGCAGTAATAGAATAAGGACTCCGGAAAAATCTACAAACCTACATCTCGACACCTCCTAACAAGAAAATAACCCTCTTTCAACAAAGGAACACTCCGAAAGAAAAATCACGAACCAGAAAGTCATCAAAATCGTAACCTTTTATCTATCAGCAAAGGGAACTATCAATGCATCAAACATGCCAAAGGGAAATCATAAAAAACGCAACTTTTTTTAGAATCAAATAGTTCATCACCCCAAAACATCAAATGCGGGGTCTCAATCAGAAGCAATAGCAACATTCAAAGCCCTAGAAGCATCAGCTAGCAGGAAACGAGAAAAGTTTTATACAAAAATTGAAGAAACACTAGAATAATGCATATCGCGGAAACAATCAGACACAGTAGACAAAGAAAGATTCAAAACTCCCTAAGCGGAGGCAAGCAAAGATCAAAATTTCTTAAAGCATTAAAAATACATAGCATGAAAAGAATAAAGACAAAGAAAGAGGCCAACCTGTGAAGAAGACGATGAAATATCAGAGCAAAAGGTGAGCACCTCCAACGATCACTTCCAAAAAGCAAGAAAATGCACAAAGACGTGAAAAGCTTGGGAATAGTAGAGCGAAGAGTCACAAACGAAACAGAGGAGCAAAAACAAAAGGGGGGAGTTACGGCAAGCACGGAGAAGGGAAATTGAAGGGATGGCACTTTGAAATTTCAAAAGTTAAAATGAGAAAGGGGGAAACGGCGAAAAAGGAAGTTAATGAAATCCTTAAAAACCTTTGCACGTTCCCTAGGAAAAGCGCAACGCACGAGACAGTTAAAAGGAGTGAGAAAACATTCTGCATTTAAAAACCACTAAAGGGAAAATTCTACCCAATGGAGACCAACCAAAAATGCTCGAGCTCGGCTTCACCGGAAAAAGATCGAAGTCTAAAGGACTCGACCTTAAAAAAGACTGAGCTCAAGTAGGGGCACTGTTCATACCTTGGGTCGAGCTGTACGATCCGGGCTGATTGAAGACAAGTCGACCGACCTCTTCAGGTCAGGGTTACTCGACCTCTTCCTAAAGAGTTCGGCCAAAACACCAAGAGAAGCCCAAAAAGGGTCCAAACAGAGGAACACAACCCAAGTCCAAAGGCAGCCCAAGCCTAGAGAGATAAGGGCGGTTCCTTTAAAGACAAGATAAGATAGCTATCATATCTCCAGAAAAGTTCACTCCACAACATTATAAATATACTGGAGCACCCAGGTATAACTCATACTCTGATTCTACTAAAAAACTGCTTAATACCCTTGCTAACTTAAGCATCGGAGTCCCTTGCAGGTACCACCACCCTCTAGTGATGAAGGATCAGCATAACCAACAAGTGCAATAAGTCGGATACAACAGCTCTGACCAATTACAGAAGATCTCGTCCGAGATCGACCAACAGTTTCAGGTAACTCACGGAACACTGTGGTTGTTTATAACTGTTGTATCTATTATCATTTGTGAATTGATTATGAATAACTCCATTTATTAATACAAATGTTTTCAAAAAAAAAAAGTACATCGCAAAGTAACTACGCTTTTAACAATGAATCAGGCTCATATAATTAAATAACAGATAATAATTAGAAAGACAAGTTGGTGAAGCTCAGTTTCTGTTATGAAAATTGGGTCGTTACAATTTGGCATCAGAGCAGTTCATTCTCAGTAGATCCTGGGGAGTGGACTGAGTATGCTTTACTGCATACTCTGCTTGTGTGTCTCATGCCGTGAGGGTATCTTTAAGATACATTAGGCATGAATGTCTATGAGCGCTCATTTTGGGAATTTTCGTGCTTAACTTGAGATATTAAGATTGATCACCTTAATGTTATAGATAAGACCTCAATGACTACAAAATAGGCACGGTTTAATCGAGTTTCGAATGTCGAATCGATGCAAGGCACATCTATCTTCATAGTTATTGTGATCTCCATGGCTATGACTATGTGAGATTTGGATGCTGTAAGTAATGGGCCGATCTCTTCGTTAGGATGGCTTGAAGGAAATAGATCGCTTGAATATGGATTCTACACATGGCTGAAATTTTGAGGGCAAAATTTTCTTTTAGGACGGTTGAATGTAACAACCCCGTTTTTCGAATACGCGAGATCTTTTCTGAAGGCACGGATTTCTTCGGAAGATTAGTAAAGGGAACACCTCTATTGTATCATAAAGAATCTCAATCCTCATTGTCATTATGTCATCCTTAAGCTAGAACCTCTTCTAAGGCAAGCTCAATAACGCAATCACGAAGAACCTAGTTTTTTAACCGTATCGGTTAGGAGTTTTGATTCTAGTTTCCGTAAACAATCTCAGTTTGATGAACTAGACTCGATTTATGAGAGAAGAAAGATAATAGTAAAACATTATTATTATATTAGTATTAGAAGATTCTTGAATGATATTATATGGTTACCTGGTCTGTTCTAGTTAAAAACAGGAAATCGGTTTAACCGGGTTCACAGTCTACTGGTGCAGATTAACAACAGCACTCTCTGTTGACTTTAGCAATGCTAATGCCTCACCATATATCTTCTATGCTCATGTTATTCATGTTACTAGTGTCATTTATACTAATGGCTCAAATATTAATCTCTAGAAGTGTTATTAAGTGTATGTTCTAATACATCCAGTTTTAGTAATTATACAGCTGAGATATTTTCCAACCACCTCCCAAACTAGCCAATCATCATCAAGCATGACTTTTCTCACTCCCAAGACCTCCAAGGCTTCCTCATTTGCTAATTGTGGCCGAAAATTATCAAGAGAAAAAGGAGAGAAAGTTCTTAGTTCCAAATCTTCAAAGCTTGATTTCTTCTAAACTAAAACTCAAATCAAAACTCTGATTACACCAAAATGATCCTCTCTTCTTCCTCTACATAACCATGTAACTTATCAAGGCTGGAAATAAGGTGAGATGGCTGTTCCTTTCCCTTTTGAATTCGGTTTTCAAGGAAACATGCATGAACATGTGTTTTCTTGATGTTCTTCCTTAGATCTCTTGCTTAGCTTGACTTGTGGGCCAAATATCTTCAATTCCCAGCACATTTAAGGTGAGAAATCTCTTCCTAACATGTTGATTAAGGTTTGGTCAATTGAGGTTTTATGGATTCAAAGTTCTTCTTGATGTGTTTTAGGAGGAAAAAGTGCTTTAAGAACACTTCAAAGAGTAACCAGATTTGGAGCAGCAAATCAAGGTGTGGTTTGGTAAAATTAATCTTGATTAATTGTGTTTGAGTTGTGTGATTATGGATTGGTTATGCTTGAAATTGATTGTTTATATGAGTGATTCTTGTTGAAATTTCGGTAAAAATTTGATGAAATTTGATGATATTTAACTATGAATTTGTGTTCTTCATGGCTGCTGGAATTTCAAACCCTAACCCTCAAATTGGGGTTGAATTTGTGTTTTAATCAAGGGGAAAATATGGAGCTTTAGTGGCTGCAATTTTATTTTGAATTATGGTAAAAATCGGTTGCCGAAAAGATTAAAAAACGGGTAAAAACAAAGAAAGAATCTGAAAAATTTACGAAGAACACGAAGAACATTTTGAGTGTGGTGAAGAACAATGAAGAACACCTTTTTGATCCATAAAAGGGCAAGGAAGTAAATATTTTGGTGATCCATAAAAAGTGAATTTTGAAGTTTAAAAGTTAAAGGTAAGGTAATTTTCGAAAATTTAATAATAAAATGATAAATAATAATAAAATATTAAATAATATTATTTAATTTAAAATAATATTTTAATAAAAATAATAAAATAATACGAAAAAGACAATTTTTCGTAAAAGCTTTAGAAAGACAACTTTAAGCTCAGAATCTCATAATTACCTTCAAAAAACACTTAGGGAGTGGTAATAACATATTAGTGAGGTAAAGACAAAGAAAAGATAAAAAGTTAATGAAAAGATAAAAATCAAGGAAAAAGTCGGTAAAGTTTTAATGACCGAAACTAACAGAGACTAGTGAACGAACTAGGAGCAACATAGTTAGTTCTTGAGTTGCGCCTAGGGTTAGGTGTTATATGAAAAGTTAAATTATTTTAGTATAGACTTAATGAACCTATACTTGGGACAGGCTAACCATTCATACCGAAATTTACATAAGCTTTAAATACATACATTAAACAGAGTAATCAGAGCAGAGTAAAGAGATACAGAGAAAAAAGTAATCAGAGCAGAGTAAAGAGACAAAGAGAAAAGAGTAATATAACCAAGAGAATAGAGGAAAAGAGTATAAAAATAAAGATTTAAGCCTTGTGGTATGATATTCTATTGTATATTCATCTGTTGCTTTTCTGTTGGCCCTAGAGGTCCTGTAGGCCCAAGTTCACCTACAGTAAATTGTTATTCCTGTAGGCCGAAGTTTACCTATAGTGAATATCAATTGTGTAGCTCAGGGTGTTGCTCCTGTAGGCCGAAGTTCACTTACAGGGGCACTATTTCTGTAAGCCGAAGTTCACTTACAGGGGTGCCATTTTTGTAGGCCAAAGTTCACCTACAGAAAGTTGTTGTGTTATGTTTAAACTATTCCTGTAAGCTGAAGTTCACTTACAGGAGTGCTTTTCCTATAGGCCAAAGTTCACCTATAGAGATAAAGCCATATCTAGGACTAGTTCCTAGGTAATGCTGGGCTGCAGGGTGTAAACCGACACATGAACTCATGGCCTGCATAGGACAGATATGCATCATTCTTGGTTGTGCATTTCCTCTGTTATGATTGTTGTATGAATGTATGCTTTTCCTGTTTACTTTCTATTCTCTGTGTCTGTGTTTTATTTTCTTGTATTCTTCTGTTTGTGTTCTGTTTTCTATTTTCTCTCTATTTCCTCTGTCTTTCTGTATCTTCTATTAACTGCTTCTCTGTATCCTGCTAAGCAACACAATGTTAATGAACATAATGATGACAAGTCATCTTAGCCTAGTTTCACTAGTCTTTTTCTTTTGTTTTCAATTGAATTATGCATTTTCTTGAGCTACAAGTAAGCTAATTTGGGTAAATTCTCATGCTTCCTTTGATTGAATCGACCATGTATGAATTCATGCTATTTCATCAGGTTTTATGCTATAATTGTCACATATTATGATAGAATGAATATCTCATGATTTTAAGCATAGCTTTGATGTGTTTGGTTGATTAATGATAGGTGAAGAAAGCTTGGAGAAAGGTTGAAGCAAGAAGGAATAGCTAGGAGTAAAGAGAAGACAATGGAATAAGTGAAATTGAACCAGGAAGCAAAAAGCTGGACCTAAAGTTAGCCTCAAACTTTTGCACAAAATTTTGGGTGAAAAGTTAGCCCCAACGTTAGCCCCTAACTTTTGGGCTAACGTTGGAACATGAAGAAAACCTCCCTGGGTACCAAAAGTTTGCGCCAACGTTAGCCCCTAACTTTGAGGCTAACGTTGGCACATGAAAATCACCCCTGGGCACCAAAAGTTTGCGCCAACGTTAGCCCCTAACTTTGAGGCTAACGTTGGCATGAAGAAAACCTCCCTGGGCACCAAAAGTTTGCGCCAACGTTAGCCCCTAACTTGGTGGCTAACGTTGGCACATGAAAATCACAAGGGGAGGAGCAAAAGTTTGCGCCAACGTTAGCCCCTAACTTGGTGGCTAACGTTGGCGCCACAAGTGCACAAGGTAAGGCCAACGTTGGGGCCAAAGTTAGACCCCTAACTTTGGCACCAACGTTGGTATCAGCTGGATATGGGTGCTGATATGAAAAGTTTGGGCAAAAGTTAGCCCCTAACTTTTGCTCAAACTTTTGGTCCAACTTTTGCAAAACTCCAACCCGGTTCAATTGGTTCACTTTGGTTCTTCTCCAAACTTCAAGAGCAATCAACCAAGGCCTCTTTCAACCCAATTCCACCAAGAGCAAAGGCCCAACTCAAGGCTTGAAGATCATTGGAAGAAAGTGTATAAATAGGATAGAATTCAAGTTCTTCGGAGAGCTTGCTTTTGGGAATTTTCATAATAGTTTTCGGAGAGCTTTGGATATTGAGTGATCTTTAATTTCTTTGTCTTGGGGAAGGAGAATTCACTTCTCTTCCTCTCAGTTTTATTGCTTTCAATTTCTATTACAATTGTCTTAGATCTTGGGTTGAAGAATTGAAGAAATTCTGTTTCAATCTCATCCTTGGATCTCTCTGTTTATTTACTGCTTAATTGAATTTCAGTTTGGGTTAATTGTTCTTCATCTATTTTCTTTGCAATTTACTTTTCCCTTGCATTTGTTCTTGTTGGATCAAGGAAGGTAGTGAGATCTAGACCTGGTTTTCTAGTCTCTGGACCCCTGAGATCTGAAATTCCAATTTACATTCTATTTACTGTTTTCATGTTCATTTACTTTTCTGCTTCAAGATCCAATCTAACCCAAACCTTCTTCTACTTCTCTGCTTGATGCAATTTACTTTTCCTTGTTTAAATTCTGCAAATCCAATCCCCAATTCCCTTTACAATTCCAGCCGTTTACATTTCTTGCACTTTAAGATTCCGCAATTTACATTTCTTGCATTCTAAGTTTCTGCTATTTAATTTCTTGTTCTTTAAGATTCAGCACTTTAATTCCCTGTTCTCTCTTTACTTCCATGCAATTTAATTTCTGCAAATCACAAAACACTCAACCAAATTTTGATTCGCTTGACTAAATTAACCACTAAGCTTAAATTGCTCAATCCTTCAATCCCTGTGGGATCGACCTCACTCCCGTGAGTTTTTATTACTTGATACGACCCGATACACTTGCCGGTTAGATTTGTGTGTTTTGGGAGAAATTCTTTGTTTCACCAAAAATACTCATCAAGTTTTTGGCGCCGTTGCCGGGGATTGATTAGATTGACAATGATTAAGTGAGGTGGTGATCTAGATCAAGCATTTTTTCTTTTCTGTTTCTTTAATCTTTGACTTGCACACTAACTGTTTGAGACTTTGTCTCTACTAACCCCCACTGCACTCAAGCTACAGAATGCTCTGTGCATCTTTACTGTTTTGGTTGTATGACATGAACCAGGAGAGAGTTCTCCACCTCTGGAATTTCTGAAGAAGGGAACCAAGAAATGGAGGAGACCGGAAGGAAGTCCATAGTGAGAGGAGAAAAGCTGAGGCACTATGATTTTCAGCCTCCATGATCAAAGAATGAAGGATGTCAAGCTAGTGACAATAAAGAAGCGCTTTGTTGGGAGGCAACCCAACCTGAGGTAACTTTCTTTTCATAGCTATTTCAATAAAAAGGTTACTTATTTTTATCTATATTGCAAGAAGCTAAGTTTGGTGTTGCACACCAAAACAATTAAGGGAGAATGAAGGATTCTAAGTTTGGTGTTCCACCAAAATTTCATCATAAAACATATTCTCACCTTCTGCATAATGCTAGCTTCAAGCAGTTAGATAAACTAGTCAACTATTTTGCTATTCTTTAGTTTTCAGTTTAATCACTTTTGAAAAAGAAAAAAAAAGAGTTTTACACATGGTTAATCTGATGCATGAAACCGATTGGCAAGGTACTAAGTTTGGTGTTCTTACACCAAAGTAAGTTCAAAAGCCCATAAATAACTCAGCCAGACTAACCATTGTTTCAAGTGCTTGGGGAACAAGCAACTTTCAATATCATTGCAGAGGTCCATACAAGCTTTTGGAAGGATTAAGCATCATCAACCAAAGAAACAAAAGATGAACCTAAAGGCCAGCAATGATGATGATGAGAAAAAGGAAAGCAAGCGAACTCCAAAAGGTTGTATTGTTAAGTGATTATCTTACATCAAACACTGCTATGATTGAGAGTGGTTTAGTTTCCCTGATTATCTGTCTGCATAGCATAGTTTTTCTGTAATTCAATAAGCAAGATGCTTGATTATTCACAATATTTTTCTCTTCAAAACTTGTTTGTACTCAATGATTCAAGAATTGTATCACATGAAAGTTCTTTGAAAAGAAGGATTGAGGAATTAAACAATTTTGAGGAAAGCAAAAGATTATGAGAAGTGGTGGTTCTAGTTGTATGATTATGTATTGAGGTTGCATGCTTGTGAAAACTTGCATGGGAGCTCATAGGCAGGACATGAAGTTCAAAGAAGTATTGTGGAGATTCTCAAAAATCTATTGATCCAAGAAGCAGCAAACAAAACAAAAGAAAATAAAGAAAATACAAAAGCAAAAAGAACATGGCCCAAGGCTCTGAGCATCAATTACTAGGCAGAAAAAGAAAGAAGAAACAAAACTCAAGGAGTTGTTAGCCTAGTAAATGCTTGTGGTTGAGCTGTGTCAAGGAATGAGGCTTGAGCAAGTAAATCCTTAGGGGTGCTTTAACAACTAATACCTTAAAACCAACTGGTTTAGGAGTATTGATTGAAAGCTTATCTAAAGAGCCGCTTAGAGACATGACACTTAGAGTCAAGGCCAAAGCAAAGAAACTATAAGCTGCTTCAAGGTGACTACATATAAAGAGATCTCCATGATACCTTTTGGATGAAAATCCTAAGACCTAAGACTCCCAATATGTGAAGACTAGTGAGCACTGAAGCCCTTGCATGAACATATGATTTAGAGTTCACCCCACTGACACTTGATCACTTCACTCACAGGACCTTACAATTTGTTCTTCAATCCATCTTAAATGAAAGAACCATTGAGCATAATTCATTTCTTTCTTGGGGACAAGCAAGCTTTAAGTTTGGTGTTGTGATGACAAGTCATCTTAGCCTAGTTTCACTAGTCTTTTTCTTTTGTTTTCAATTGAATTATGCACTTTCTTAAGCTACAAGTAAGCTAATTTGGGTAAATTCTCATGCTTCCTTTGATTGAATCGACCATGTATGAATTCATGCTATTTCATGAGGTTTTATGCTATAATTGTCACATATTATGATAGAATGAATATCTCATGATTTTAAGCATAGCTTTGATGTGTTTGGTTGATTAATGATAGGTGAAGAAAGCTTGGAGAAAGGTTGAAGCAAGAAGGAATAGCTAGGAGTAAAGAGAAGACAATGGAATAAGTGAAATTGAACCAGGAAGCAAAAAGCTGGACCTAAAGTTAGCCTCAAACTTTTGCACAAACTTTTGGGTGAAAAGTTAGCCCCATCGTTAGCCCCTAACTTTTGGGCTAACGTTGGAACATGAAGAAAACCTCCCTGGGTACCAAAAGTTTGCGCCAACGTTAGCCCCTAACTTTGAGGCTAACGTTGGCACATGAAAATCACCCCTGGGCACCAAAAGTTTGCGCCAACGTTAGCCCCTAACTTTGAGGCTAACGTTGGCATGAAGAAAACCTCCCTGGGCACCAAAAGTTTGCGCCAACGTTAGCCCCTAACTTGGTGGCTAACGTTGGCACATGAAAATCACAAGGGGAGGAGCAAAAGTTTGCGCCAACGTTAGCCCCTAACTTGGTGGCTAACGTTGGTGCCACAAGTGCACAAGGTAAGGCCAACGTTGGGGCCAAAGTTAGACCCCTAACTTTGGCACCAACGTTGGTATCAGCTGGATATGGGTGCTGATATGAAAAGTTTGGGCAAAAGTTAGCCCCTAACTTTTGCTCAAACTTTTGGTCCAACTTTTGCAAAACTCCAACCCGGTTCAATTGGTTCACTTTGGTTCTTCTCCAAACTTCAAGAGCAATCAACCAAGGCTTCTTTCAACCCAATTCCACCAAGAGCAAAGGCCCAACTCAAGGCTTGAAGATCATTGGAAGAAAGTGTATAAATAGGATAGAATTCAAGTTCTTCGGAGAGCTTTCTTTTGGGAATTTTCATAATAGTTTTCGGAGAGCTTTGGATATTGAGTGATCTTTAATTTCTTTGTCTTGGGGAAGGAGAATTCACTTCTCTTCCTCTCAGTTTTATTGCTTTCAATTTCTATTACAATTGTCTTGGATCTTGGGTTGAAGAATTGAAGAAATTCTGTTTCAATCTCATCCTTGGATCTCTCTGTTTATTTACTGCTTAATTGAATTTCAGTTTGGGTTAATTGTTCTTCATCTATTTTCTTTGCAATTTACTTTTCCCTTGCAATTGTTCTTGTTGGATCAAGGAAGGTAGTGAGATCTAGACCTGGTTTTCTAGTCTCTGGACCCCTGAGATCTGAAATTCCAATTTACATTATGTTTACTGTTTTCATGTTCATTTACTTTTCTGCTTCAAGATCCAATCTAACCCAAACCTTCTTCTACTTCTCTGCTTGATGCAATTTACTTTTCCTTGTTTAAATTCTACAAATCCAATCCCCAATTCCCTTTACAATTCCAGCCGTTTACATTTCTTGCACTTTAAGATTCCGCAATTTACATTTCTTGCATTCTACGTTTCTGCTATTTAATTTCTTGTTCTTTAAGATTCAGCACTTTAATTCCCTGTTCTCTTTACTTCCATGCAATTTAATTTCTGCAAATCACAAAACACTCAACCAAATCTTGATTCGCTTGACTAAATTAACCACTAAGCTAAAATTGCTCAATCCTTCAATCCCTGTGGGATCGACCTCACTCCCGTGAGTTTTTATTACTTGATACGACCCGGTACACTTGCCGGTTAGATTTGTGTGTTTTGGGAGAAATTCATTGTTTCACCAAAAATACTCATCACATAACTAATAACCCCGACCCTACTAAGAACTCCCCAGTTCTTACCATTCTCTCTCCCTTCCCCCTTTCAGATGGAAGCAAGAGTACCCTTCCGTAGTTCGTTAATGATTATTCCACAAAGAGGATTCTGCTCTAGGTAGTCTTTTGAGTCTAGAGTGAACTCCGTTATCTATTTATTTGTATATAATGTGAGACCAGCCAACGTCTGCACCGCGTCTGTATGCGAACTTTAATTAAATCCTGTGTACGAGACTCCTGTTATGTGGCTACTTGATGAGGTACCAGAGAGACATCATATGACAATGTCTGATCATGCAGAGGAGTAGTAGATGATGTTTCGCCTTTAGATGACATTCAACCTGACTTGACTTTTGAAGACCTACAACATACATTCCCTCGCTTTAGTAGTTTAGAGGGACTAGGTGTGTATAGAATCTAGGCTAGCTGGGCGCTCAGTTTCTGGTATGATCTAGACATACTGAAAATTGGGTCGTTACAGGCTTTGTACCAAATAGCTTAGTGTTCAGCTTTATTAGAGCTCCTAGGAAACGAGCAACTTGCTCTTCCCTCGTGTCTTCATCCTCACTTGAGGATGAGTAGTCATCAGAACTTATGCACTACAGAAGTACATTCAAAAGAACCTCAATAGTCTTTATGGTTTCCTTTGGTTCTGGGCTAGAGGGTTCTTGAGTGGGATTTGAGCACTCAAAGGGTGTGCTATGACTGGCGTTCAATGCCAATCCCTATAGCATTCTGGGCGTTGAATGCCCAGCAGGGATGTTGATGTGCATAAACTTGATATGCTACGATTTAGGAAATTGCACGATCGGCAAAATTCCTTCCGGCAAGTGCACCGGTTATCGTCAAGTAAAAACTCACAATAGAGTGAGGTCGAATCCCACAAGGATTGGTTGAGTGAGCAATTCGGATTAGAAGTATGTTCTAGTTGAGCGGAATCAAGATTTAGATGAGAATTGCGGAATGTAAAATTGCATGAATTAAAGAGCGAGAAGCTGAATTGCTGAAATTAAAAGGGATGGGGGTGATTGCATGAATTTAATTGCAGAATGTAAAGAGAAAGTGGTAAATCAGAAATGGGGAGTTCATTGGGTGTTAGGAGATATTGAGATCTCCGAATCAAAACAACTTTTATCCCTTCCTCAACCAATGCATTCATTGAATTTTGCTTGGCAATCTTATATGATTGGATCCCAATCCCTTGGCTCACCAATTCTCTCTAAAAACAAACAAATTCCCAATCCCTTGGTTTAAATGTTCATAAGAAGAGATGATGCTCGATCACTGATTATACCACACAGTTTCATGAACCAAAATTTGGTAGGATTACATGTCACAATATCCATCCAAACCCCAATCCAATTCACTGTGAGAAAGCTTCTCTAGCATGAATCCTCCATTCCTTTCCCAAGGTTCCGAAGGATTCCAATTATGGGTAGTTTCTTTCCCAAGACAACTACCCAATGGAATTAGATCGAGAAGCTTTCTAACAAAATTCAAGAGAAAAGATTGAAGAAGAAGATAAAACTATTATTGATTCATTGAATTACAATAGAGCTCCCTAACCCAATGAAAGGGGTTTAGTGAGTCATAGCTCTGAATTCAATTACAAAACTAAAGGAAAATGATCCAAAGTTCTCCGTGTGTCAAATCCTCTAACTAACTTAAATTTTATCCTATTTATACACTTTCTAAATTGAGCTTCTGTTGTGTTTCTTGGGCTTTGAGGCCTTTCCCTGATTTCCTTTTGCTTTGGGTTTATGGTCCATAATCCTGATGAGGCTGTGATCCAATTCTGTAACATTCATTGAGCAAACTTAGTGATAAACAAGTAATGACACAAGACTCAACAAATTGAAGCTCCAGACTCATCAATCCTTCAGGCCCAATCCCATAAACCATGATATTCAATTGGGTTTCATACCATAATACGTTTAAGTTAATGTTTGTGCTCAAATGCTAACTTAAACTTCAATATATTTGGCCCAGAAACCCCTTTCAAAAAGTGGCGTTTAAGTTGAATTTTAAGCTTCAGTTTAAGGTTAAACTGAAACTTAAACGTGGAAATGGAAGAAAGCAATCCAGGAGTGTGAAATGTCGAACACGTTTAAGCTTCAGTTTAAGGTTAAACTGAAGCTTAAACGTGGAAATGAAGAAAGCAACCCTGGAGGAGCAATTGGGTCGAACACGTTTAAGCTTCAGTTTAAGGTTAAACTGAAGCTTAAACGTGGAAATGAGAAAGCAACCCTGGAGGAGAGAAATAGTCGAACACATTTAAGCTCCTGGTGCCTTTCTTACTTCTGGCGTTTAACCTCCAGTTTAAGGTTAAACTGGAGGTTAAATGTGGAAATGCTTCCTGGTGAGAAATTGTGTCGAACACGTTTAAGCTCCAGTTTAAGGTTAAACTGGAGCTTAAACGTGGAAATGTTCCCTTGGTGAAATTCTCATTCTGGCGTTTAACTTCCAGTTTAAGGTTAAACTGGAGGTTAAACGCCAGTTCCAGCATTTCTTAGTCTTCATGATTCTGGCGTTTAAGCTCCAGTTTAGGCTTAAACTGGAACTTAAACTCCACATGTGATATTCAAGCTTCCTTTATTGATTTTGTTGCTTCCTTGCCTAGCCTCTTCTTCCCTGAAATCATCCAAACAATTGCATCAAAGTCTTGCAAAATTTCATGAGAAATCTTCCATTCATAGCATTCAAGTAATATAACTAAAAACTCATGGAATTTGCATCAAAATCATACTGTTTGGATGGTTCATTGCTTTGTTATTCATTTAACCATTCTTGGTTACTTTAAGCTCAAGAAAATGCATAAAATAACTAAAACTAACAAAAAAATGCTAGTGAAACTAGCCTAAGATGCCTTGGCATCAGATGTCCTTGCTGGCGTTCAACGCCAGCTTCCCTGGGCTGGTGGGCATTGAACGCCCATTGAAGGCTTCTTCACTGGCGTTCAATGCTTTCCCATTCTCCTCCAATTCGGCCTAAACCTTCATGGTTATGGCCTTGCACTCTTCTCAAGGATTAACCTCAATATTACTGGGAAGAGTGTCAGGAGGGATCTCAGGGATTCTCTTACTCAGTTGACCAACTTGTACCTCCAAGTTTCTAATGGAGGACCTTGTTTCATTAATGAAACTATGGGTGGTCTTAGTGAGGCTGGAGACTAGAATGGTTAAGTGAGAAAAGCTCTGCTTTGAATTCCCCATATTCCCTTTAGAAGATGGGAATGGTGGTCTGTTGTTGAACCTATTCTGGTTCCTACCACCTTGATTGAAACCTTGTTGAGGTTTCTGTTGATCCTTCCATGAGAGGTAAGGATGATTCCTCCATGAAGGGTTGTAAGTGTTTCCATAGGCTTCTCCCATGTAATTCACCTCTTCAACGGTGTGTTGATCAGGATCATAGGCTGCTTCTTCAAGAGAAGCTTCTTTATTACTGCCTAGTGCAGTTTGCAACCCAGTGAGATGTTGAGAGATCATGTTGACCTGTTGGCTCAAGATCTTATTCTGAGCCAAGATGGCATTCAGAATCTCAACTTCATGAACTCCTTTCTTCTGAGAGGTTCCATGGTTTACAGGATTCCTCTAAGAGGTGTACATGAATTGGTTGTTTACAACCATCTCAATGAGATCTCTTGCTTCTGCAGGCATTTTCTTCAAGTAGAGAGATCCACCTGCAGAGCTATCCAGGAAAATCTTGGATATCTCAGACAATCCATCATAGAACACTCCTATGGGACCATTCTGAGAGCATGTCAGGAGGACATCTCCTGATCAGCTGCTTGTATCTTTCCTAAGCTTCATAGAGGTATCCACCTTCTCTTTGTCTGAAGGTTTGAACATCCACTATAATCTTGCTCATCCTTTGAGGAGGAAAGAACTTAGCAAGAAAAGTATTAACTAGCTTTTCCCAAGAGTCAAGACTCTCTCTTGGTTGGGCATCCAACCAGAACTTAGCTCTGTCTTTTAGAGCAAAGGGGAATAGCATCAGCTTGTAGACTTCAAGATTAACTCTATTAGTCTTTATAGTATCACAGATCTGTAAGAAATTTGCTACGAACTAATGTGGATGTTCCAGTGGAAGTCCATGGAATTTGTAGTTCTGCTACAGAAGAGAGACTAACTGAGGCGTAGGCTCAAAATTGGTAGCTCCAATGGTAGGTACAGCAATGCTTCTGCCATAAAAGTCAGAGGTAGGCATGATAAAGTCACCAAGGACCTTTCTAGGCTCCTTGTGTGGTTCGGCCATGTCCTCCAATTCTTGTTCAAAACTTTCTGAAAGATCTCTTCCGGAGTGTTGTGCTTTAGCTAGTTGTAAACACCTCCTTAGAATCTTCTCAGGTTTAGGATCAGGAGTCAAGAGGGGTTCTTTATCCCTGTTCTTAGTCATAAATAAGAAGAAAAGAAAAAAGGAAGAAGAGACCACACCAATAGGCAAGAAGCTCCTCCTTAAAGTCAGAAGTAGAGAAAGAAGAAAGAGAATAAAAAGTAAAAATAAAAATAAATAAAGGAAATAAAAGAAAAATACCTTGGATATAGTAGATAAGAGTGAATAAGAGAGATGAAAGTTGAGAAAATAGAAGAGAAATCACAAGAAAGCTTTTTGTGCCAATTGGCAAGAAGCTACAAGTGAGATGTGAAGAAAGATAGTAAAAGAGAAGATAAAGAAGTTGAGGTAGAAGAAATAGGGATAGGAGAGTTTTGAATGAATAGAGATGAGAAGAAAAGAGAAGAGGTATAAATAGAAAAAGTAAATAACAATTAAAATATTTTTATTTTTAATTAATTAATTAATTAACTTTTCAAAAATTAAGTAAATAATTTAAAAAGAATTTAAATTTTAAATGTAAATTTCGAAAAATAGAGGAGAGAAAAGAGAGAGAAATTTTCAAAGATTGAGAGAGATGAGAGTTAGTTAGGTGGTTTTGAAAAAAGAAGAGAGAGAAGAAGGAAAGATGTTTTCGATAATTTAAGAGAGAAGATAGTTAGTTACGTGGTTTTGGAAAAGAAGAGAGAGAAGAGGAGATATATTTTCGAAAATTAAGGAAGAGAATAGTTAGTTAGGAGGTTTTGAAAAAGAAGAGAAAGAGAAGAATGGAAGTGATTTTCGAAAATTGAGAGAGGGAAAAGTTAGTTAGGTAGTTTTGAAAAAGATGAGAGAGAAGAAAAGATATTAATTAAGAAAAGATAAAAGTAAAAATAAAAATAAAAATAGAAAACAAAAGATAAGATAAGAAAAGTTTTAAAATTTAAAAAAAGATAAAAAGTAAGATAAGAAAAGAATTTGAATTATAATTTGAAATTAGAAAAAGATAAGATTTTGAAATTTGATTTTGAAAAAGATATGTTTTAAAAATTAGAAGTTAGAAAAGATAAGATAAGAAACAAAAAGACAAGATTAGAAAATTGTTTTTGAAAAAGATTTATTTTTTTTTTAAATTTGAAATTTGAAAAAGATAAGATGATATTTTTGAATTTTGAAAAAGATATGATATGATTTTGAAAAAGATAAGATTTTTTGAAAAACATATGATTTTTACTTTTGAAAATTTTGATTTTTGAAAACTTGACAACTAAGATAAGATAAGATAAAATTTTAAAATCAAAATCTGAATTTTTAATTAAGATTTTCGAAAATTAGGTGATAAGAAAAATAGAAAAGATGTTTTTTTATTTTTAAATTTAATGATGAAAGAGAAAAACACACAAAAGACACAAAACTTAAAATGTTTAGATCTAGCACCCCTTTATTTTTGAATGTTTGGAGGAAAACACCAATGGACACCAAACTTAAAAATTTTAAGATCAAGACACGTGCAAGACTCAAGAACACCTTGAAGACTCATGATGAGCGGATAATTTATACGCTTTTTGACATTGTTTTTAGTATGTTTTTAGTAGGATCTAGTTACTTTTAGGGATGTTTTCCTTAGATTTTATGTTAAATTCACATTTCTGGACTTTACTATGAGTTTGTGTGTTTTTCTGTGATTTCAGGTATTTTCTGGCTGAAATTGAGGGACTTGAGCAAAAATCAGATTCAGAGGTTGAAAAAGGACTGCTGATGCTGTTGGATTCTGACCTCCCTGCACTCAAAGTGGATTTTCTGGAGCTACAGAACTCGAAATGGCGCGCTTCTAATTGCCTTGGAAAGTAGACATCCAGGGCTTTCCAGAAATATATAATAGTCCATACTTTGGCCAAGAATTGACGACGTAAACTGGTGTTCAACGCCAGCCTTCTGCCCAAATCTGGCGTCCAGCGCCAGAAAAGGATCCAAAACCAGAGTTGAATGCCCAAACTGGCACAGAAACTGGCGTTCAACTCCACAAATGGCCTCTGCACGTGCTACACTTAAGCTCAGCCCAAACACACACCAAGTGGGCCCAGGAAGTGGATTTATGCATCAATTACTTACTCATGTAAACCCTAGTAGCTAGTTTATTATAAATAGGACCCTTTACTAGTCTTTTTGACCATCTTTGGTCTCAGTTTTATTCCATTGTTCATCTTAGGAGACTATTGATCTCGTTTAGGGGGCTGGCCATCTCGGCCATGCCTGGACCTTCACTTATGTATTTTCATACAGTAGAGTTTCTATACTCTATAGATTAAGGTGTGGAGCTCTGCTGTTCCTCAAAGATTAATGCAAAGTACTACTGTTTTCTATTCAACTCTTCTTATTTCTCTTCTAAGATATCCATTCGTACCCAAGAACGTGATGAAGGTGATGATTATGTGTGACGCTCATCATCCTTCTCCTTTATGAACGCGTGTCTGACAAACACTTCTGTTCTACATGAATTAAGCTAGAATGAGTATCTCTTAGATCTCCTAACCAGGATCTTCGTGGCGTAAGCTAGAATGATGGCGGCATTCAAGAGAATCCGGAAGGTCTAAACCTTGTCTGTGGTATTCCAAGTAGGATTCAATGAATGAATGACTGTGACGAGCTCCTAACTCGCGATTGCAGGGCGTTAGTGACAGACGCAAAAGGATAGTAAATCCTATTCCAGCATGATCGAGAACCGACAGATAAATAGCCGTGCCGTGACAGGGTGCGTGAGCATATTATTCACTGAGAGGATAAGATGAAGCCATTGGCAAGGGTGATGCCTCCAGACGATTAGCCGTGCCGTGACAGGGCATTGGATCATTTTCCCGAGAGATGACCGAAAGTAGCCATTGACAGTGGTGATGTATCACATAAAGCCAGCCATGGAAAGGAGTAAGACTTATTGGATGAAGATAGCAGGAAAGCAGAGGTTCAGAGGAACGAAAAGCATCTCCATTCGCTTATCTGAAATTCCTGCCAATGAATCTACATAAGTATCTCTATCCCTTTTATTGTTTATTTTAATCTAATAAAGTATCATGTTTAAATCCGCTTGACTGAGATTTACAAGATGACCATAGCTTGCTTCATACCAACAATCTCCGTGGGATTCGACCCTTACTCACGTAAGGTATTACTTGGACGACCCAGTGCACTTGCTGGTTAGTTGTATCGAAGTTGTGACAATTATGAATTAAGATCAGAGCACCAAGCTCTGGAGCCATTACCAGGATTTGTTCGAGCCTGGAGATCACAATTTCGTGCACCAAGTTTTTGGCGCCGTTGCCGGGGATTGTTTGAGTTTTCGGCAAGCTTTTGGTCCGGTAACATCAGTGCCAGATTCCCTTTTGATCCGGCAACAGCACCAAGTTTTTGGCGCCGTTGCCGGGGATTGTTTGAGTTTGGACAACTGACAGTTCATCTTGTTGCTCAGATTAGGTAATTTTCTTTTTGTTTTGTTTTCAAAAATTTTTCAAAAATCTTTCAAAAATTCCTCACTTGTTTTCGAAAAAAAAAATTTTTTTTACTAAAAATAATGTTTTCAAAAATAAATTATTCTATGGCTTCAAAATTTTTAAGAATGAATTCTAGTGTTTCATGAAATATGTTGAATCATATCTGGCTGTAAAGCCATACCCAAACTACTTTGGGATTGGTATTCAACTAATCACTCCAGCCCATGTAATTATATGTTAAAGCTTGGCTGGCTGTTAAGCCATGCCAGACCCTTTGATTGGAGCTTTAAGACTAACATGGTAAGATTCCTGGAATTCATATTAAAAATTTTGGAATCCTTAATTTTCCCTTTTTCATATAATTTTCGAAAAATACAAAAAAATTTAGAAAATCATAAAAATAAAAAATATTTCATGTTTCTTGTTTGAGTCTTGAGTCATATTATAAGTTTGGTGTCAATTGCATGTGCATCTTGCATTTTTCGAAAATTCATGCATTCATAGTGTTCTTCATGATCTTCAAGTTGTTCTTGGTAAGTCTTCTTGTTTGATCTTGATGATTTTTTGTTTTGTGTCTTTTCATGTTTATGATATGCATTCTTGAATTCTTCGTGCGTAAGCATTAAAGAATTCTAAGTTTGGTGTCTTGCATGTTTTCTTTGCATTAAAAATTTTTCAAAATTATGTTCTTGATGTTCATCTTGACATTCATAGTGTTCTTGGTGTTCATCTTGACATTCATATCATTCATGCATGCATTCATTGTTTTGATCTAAAAATTTCATGCATTGCATAATTTTCATGTTTTTCATAAAAATTTCAAAAATCAAAAAAATATCTTTCCTTTTTTTCTCTCATCAAATTCGAAAATTTGGATTGACTTTTTCAAAAATTTTTAAAATCAAATTGTTTTTCATGAGTCAAATCAAATTTTCAATTTGAAAATCTTATCTTTTTCAAAATCTTTTCAAAAATCAAATCTTTTTCAAAATTCTTAATTATTTTCGAAAATTCCAAAAATATTTTTCAAAAATCTTTTTCTTATTTTTATAACAAATTTTCGAAAATAGCATAATCAATTAATGTTTTGATTCAAAAATTTGAAGTTTGTTACTTGCTTGTTAAGAAAGATTCAAACTTTGAGTTCTAGAATCATATCTTGTGATTTCTTATGAATCAAGTCATTAATTGTGATTTTAAAAATCAAATCTTTTTCAAAAACTAATTTCTATCATATCTTTTCAAAAATATCTTCTCATCTTATCTTTTTCAAAAATATCTTTTCAAAATATCTTTTCTAACCTCCTAACTTCTTATCTTTTTCAAAATTTGTTTCAACTAACTAACTAACTTTTTGTTTGTTTCTTAACTTTTTCAAAACTACCTAACTAACTCTCTCTCTCTATTTTCGAAAATATCTTCCCCCTTTTTCAAAATTTCTTTTTAATTAACTAATTATTTTTAATTTTTATTTTTGATTTCAAAAAAAAAAATTTTCGAAAAAAAAATTACTAAACATTTTTTCAAAAACCAATTTTCAAAAATCACTAACTCCTTTTCAAAATAATTTTCGAAATTTATACCTCCCCCATCCTATTCTATTTATTCATTCATATCCTAACATCTCATCTCACATCTCTTCCATTCTCACAGTTGTGTTTCTTCCTTTATATTACATTCTTTGTCTCCCCCTTTTCTTCCACTCACAAAGGGATCCCTATACTGTGGTATAAAGGATCTCTATTATTATTATTATTATTTTTCTGTGCCTTCTTCTTTGTCATATGAGCAGGAGCAAGGATAAGAGCATTCTTGTGGAAGCAGATCCAGAACCTGAAAGGACTCTGAAGAGAAAATTAAGAGAAGCTAAAATACACCAATCCAGAGATAACCTTTCAGAAATTTTCGAACAGGCAGAGGAGATGGCAGCCGAAAATAATAATAATGTAAGGAAGATGCTTGGTGACTTTACTGCACCTAATTCCAATTTACATGGAAGAAGCATCTCCATTCCTGCCATTGGAGCAAACAACTTTGAGCTGAAACCTCAATTAGTTTCTCTGATGCAGCAGAACTGCAAGTTTCATGGACTTCCATCTGAAGATCCTTTTCAGTTCTTAACTGAATTCTTGCAGATATGTGATACTGTTAAGACTAATGGAGTAGATCCTGAAGTCTACAGGCTCATGCTTTTCCCCTTTGCTGTAAGAGACAGAGTTAGATTATGGTTGGATTCTCAACCTAAAGACAGCCTGAACTCTTGGGATAAGCTGGTCACGGCTTTCTTAGCCAAGTACTTTCCTCCTCAAAAGCTGAGCAAGCTTAGAGCTGATGTTCAAACCTTCAGACAGAAAGAAGGTGAATCCCTCTATGAAGCTTGGGAAAGATACAAACAGTTGACCAAAAAGTGTCCTTCTGACATGCTTTCAGAATGGACCATCCTGGATATATTCTATGATGGTTTATCTGAGCTATCAAAGATGTCACTGGACACTTCTGCAGGTGGATCCATTCACCTAAAGAAAACGCCTGCAGAAGCTCAAGAACTCATTGACATGGTTGCAAATAACCAGTTCATGTACACTTCTGAAAGGAATCCTGTGAATAATGGGACGCCTATGAAGAAGGGAGTTCTTGAGGTTGATACTCTGAATGCCATATTGGCTCAGAATAAAATATTGACTCAGCAAGTCAATATGATTTCTCAGAGTCTGCATGGAATGCAAGCTGCATCCAACAGTACTCAAGAGGCATCTTCTGAAGAAGAAGCTTATGATCCTGAGAACCCTGCAATAACAGAGGTTAACTACTTAGGTGAACCTTATGGAAACACCTATAACTCATCATGGAGAAATCATCCAAATTTCTCATGGAAGGATCAAAAGCCTCAACAAGGCTTTAATAATGGTGGAAGAAACAGGTTTAGCAATAGCAAGCCTTTTCCATCATCAACTCAGCAACAGACAGAGAACTCTGAACAAAATGCTTCTAATTTAGCAAATCTAGTCTCTGATCTATCTAAGGCCACTGTAAGTTTCATGAATGAAACAAGGTCTTCCATTAGAAATCTGGAAGCACAAGTGGGCCAGCTGAGTAAAAGGATCACTGAAATCCCTCCTAGTACTCTCCCAAGCAATACAGAAGAGAACCCAAAAGGAGAGTGCAAGGCCATTGACATAAGCGCCATGGCCGAACCTCTGAGGAGAGGAGAGGACGTGAATCCCAAGGAGGAAGACCTCCTGGGACGTCCAGTGATCAATAAGGAGCGTCCTTCTGGGGAACCAAAGGAGTCTGAGGCTCATCTAGAGACCATAGAGATTCCATTGAACCTCCTTATGCCCTTCATGAGCTCTGATGAGTATTCCTCTTCTGAAGAGAATGAGGATGTCACTGAAGAGCAAACTGCCAAGTTTCTTGGTGCAATCATGAAGCTGAATGCCAAATTGTTTGGCATTGATGCTTGGGAAGTTGAACCTCCCTTGTTCATCAATGAACTAAGTGATCTGGATCAACTGACATTGCCTCAGAAGAGACAGGATCCTGAAAAGTTCATAATACCCTGTACCATAGGCACCATGATCTTTAAGGCTCTGTGTGACCTTGGTTCAGGAATAAACCTCATGCCCCTCTCTGTAATAGAGAAACTGGGAATCTATGGGGTGCAAGCTGCTAAAATCTCACTAGAGATGGCAGACAGCTCAAGAAGACAGGCTTATGGACAAGTAGAAGATGTATTAGTAAAGGTTGAGGGCCTTTACATACCTACTGATTTCATAGTCCTGGATACTGGAAAGGAAGAGGATGAATCCATCATCCTAGGAAGACCTTTCCTGGCCACAGCAAGAGCTGTGATTGATGTTGACAGAGGTGAAATAGTCCTTCAATGGAATGAGAACTCCCTTGTATTCAAAACTCAAGGATCTCCCTCTGCAACCATGGAGAGGAAGCTTGAAAAGCTTCTCTCAAAGCAGAGTCAACCAGAGCCCCCACAGTCAAACTCTAAGTTTGGTGTTGGGAGGCCACAACCAAACTCTAAGTTTGGTGTTGAACTCCCATATCCAAACTCTAAGTTTGGTGTTGGAGAGTCTCAACAAAGCTCTGCACATCTGTGAGGCTCCATGAGAGCCCACTGTCAAGCTATTGACATTAAAGAAGCGCTTGTTGGGAGGCAACCCAATGTTTATCTAATTCATATTATTTTTCATATTTTCTTAGGTTCATGATCATGTGGAGTCACAAAATAAATATAAAAATTGAAAACGGAATCAAAAACAGCAGAAGAAAAATCACACCCTGGAGGAGCATCTGTCTGGCGTTCAGCGCCAGAACAGAGCATGGTTCTGGCGCTGAACGCCCAAAATGGGCAGCTTCTGGGCGCTGAACGCCAGAACAGGCATGGTTCTGGCGTTCAACGCCAGAAATGGCACACAAATGGGCGTTGAACGCCCAAAATGGCCACCAACCTGGCGCTGAACGCCCAGAGTTGGATACAAAGGCATTTTTACATGCCTAAGGGGTGCAGGGATGTAAATCCTTGAAAACCTCAGGATCTGTGGACCCCACAGGATCCACTCAGGATCTGTGGACCCCACAGGATCCCCACCTACCTCCACTCACTTCTTCTCACCACTCTCTTTCACACAACCCCATAAACACTCTTCCCTAAAAAGCCCTTCACCAATCACCTCAATCTCTCTCCCCCATTAAACCTTCACCATTCACATCCACCCACTCTTCCCAATAAACCTACCTCATAAACTCCACCTACCTTCAAAATTCAAAACCAATTTCCCACCCAAACCCACCCATATGGCCGAACCTTAAACCCCCCTCCCTTCCCTATATAAAGACCTCCATTCTTCATCAAATTCACATAACACACCCCTCTACACTCTCCTTGGCCGAAACCACATCTCCCTTTCCCTCTCCATATTTCTTCTTCTTCTTCTTCTTCTATTCTTTTGTTTATTGCTCGAGGGCGAGCAATTTTCTAAGTTTGGTGTGGTAAAAGCATAGCTTTTTTGTTTTTCCATTACCATTGATGGCACCCAAGACCGGAGAATCCTCTAGAAGAGGGAAAGGGAAGACAAAAGCTTCCACATCCGAGTCATGGGAGATGGAAAGATTCATCTCCAAAGCCCATCAAGACCACTTCTATGATGTTGTGGCCAAGAAGAAGGTGATCCCTGAGGTCCCTTTTAAACTCAAAAGAAATGAGTATCCGGAGATCCGACATGAAATTCAAAGAAGAGGTTGGGAAGTTCTAACAAATCCCATCCAACAAGTCGGCATCCTAATGGTTCAAGAGTTCTATGCCAATGCATGGATCACGAAGAACCATGATCAAAGTAAGAACCCGGATCCAAAGAACTATGTTACAATGGTTCGGGGGAAATACTTAGATTTTAGTCCAGGAGAATGTGAGGTTGGCGTTCAACTTGCCATACATGGAAGAGAACGCACGCCCCTACACAAGGAGAGTCAACTTTGATCAAAGGTTGGACCAAGTCCTTATGGACATATGTGTAGAAGGAGCTCAATGGAAGATTGACTCCAAAGGCAAACCGGTTCAACTAAGAAGATTGGACCTCAAGCCTATTGCTAGAGGATGGCTGGAGTTTATTCAATGCTCAATCATTCTCACTAGCAACCGGTCTGAAGTTACTATAGACCGGGCCATCATGATCTATAGCATCATGATTGGAGAAGAGGTGGAAGTTCATGAGATTATACCTCAAGAACTCTACAAGGTGGCTGACAAGTCCTCCACTATGGCAAGGTTAGCCTTTCCTCACCTCATTTTCCACCTATGCAATTCAGCTGGGATTGACATAGAAGGAGATATCCTCATCAAAGAAGACAAGCCCATCACTAAGAAAAAGATGGAGCAAGCAAGAGAGCCCAGTCATGGAGCTCAAGAGGCGCAAGAAGCTCACTTCCATGAGATCCCTGAGATGCCTCAAATGCACTTTCCTCCACATAACTATTGGGAGCAAATCAACACCTCCCTAGGAGAATTGAGTTCCAATATGGGACAACTAAGGGTGGAACATCAAGAGCACTCCATCATGCTCCATGAAATAAGAGAAGATCAGAAAGCAATGAGGGAGGAGCAACAAAGACAAGGAAGAGACAGAGAAGAGCTCAAGGACATCATTGGTTCCTCAAGAAGAAAACGCCACCATCACTAAGGTGGATTCATTCCTTGTTCTTCTTTCTTCTGTTTTTCGTTTTCTATGTTATGTGCTTATCTATGTTTGTGTCTTCATTACATGATCATTAGTAGTTAGTAACTTTGTCTTAAAGTTATGAATGTCCAATGAATCCATCACCTCTCTTAAATAAAAACTATTTTAATTCAAAAGAACAAGAAGTACATGAGTTTCGAATTTATCCTTGAACTTAGCTTAATTATATTGATGTGGTGACAATGCTTCTTATTTTCTGAATTTATGCTTGAACAGTGCATATGTCTTTTGAAGTTGTTGTTTAAGAATGTTAAATATGTTGGCTCTTGAAAGAATGATGACTAGGAGACATGTTATTTGATAATCTGAAAAATAAAAAAAAATGATTCTTGAAGCAAGAAAAAGCAGCAAAGAACAAAGCTTGCAGAAAAAAAAAATATAGGCGAAGAAAAAAATAGAAAGAAAAAGAAAAAGCAAGCAGAAAAAGCCAATAGCTCTTAAAACCAAAAGGCAAGGGAAAATAAAAAGGATCCCAAGGCTTTGAGCATCAGTGGATAGGAGGGCCTAAAGGAATAAAATCCTGGTCTAAGCGGCTAAACCAAGCTGTCCCTAACCATGTGCTTGTGGCGTGTAGGTGTCAAGTGAAAACTTGAGACTGAGCGGTTAAAGTCAAGGTCCAAAGCAAAAAAAGAGTGTGCTTAAGAACCCTGGACACCTCTAATTGGGGACTCTAGCAAAGCTGAGTCACAATCTGAAAAGGTTCACCCAATTATGTGTCTGTGGCATTTATGTATCCGGTGGTAATACTGGAAAACAAAGTGCTTAGGGCCACGGCCAAGACTCATAAAATAGCTGTGTTCAAGAATCATCATACTGAACTAGGAGAAACAATAACACTATCTGAACTCTGAGTTCCTATAGATGCCAATCATTCTGAACCTCAATGGATAAAGTGAGATGCCAAAACTATTCAAGAGGCAAAAAGCTATAAGTCCCGCTCATATGATTGGAGCAATGTTTCATTGATAGTTTGGAATTTATAGTATATTCTCTTCTTTTTATCCTATTTTATTTTCAGTTGCTTGGGGACAAGCAACAATTTAAGTTTGGTGTTGTGATGAGCGGATAATTTATACGCTTTTTGACATTGTTTTTAGTATGTTTTTAGTAGGATCTAGTTACTTTTAGGGATGTTTTCCTTAGTTTTTATGTTAAATTCACATTTCTGGACTTTACTATGAGTTTGTGTGTTTTTCTGTGATTTCAGGTATTTTCTGGCTGAAATTGAGGAACTTGAGCAAAAATCAGATTCAGAGGTTGAAAAAGCACTGCTGATGCTGTTGGATTCTGACCTCCCTGCACTCAAAGTGGATTTTCTGGAGCTACAGAACTCGAAATGGCGCGATTTCAATTGCGTTGGAAAGTAGACATCCAGGGCTTTCCAGAAATATATAATAGTCCATACTTTGGCCAAGAATTGACGACGTAAACTGGTGTTCAACGCCAGCCTTCTGCCCAAATCTGGCGTCCAGCGCCAGAAAAGGATCCAAAACCAGAGTTGAACGCCCAAACTGGCACAGAAACTGGCGTTCAACTCCACAAATGGCCTCTGCACGTGCTACACTTAAGCTCAGCCCAAACACACACCAAGTGGGCCCAGGAAGTGGATTTATGCATCAATTACTTACTCATGTAAACCCTAGTAGCTAGTTTATTATAAATAGGACCCTTTACTAGTCTTTTTGACCATCTTTGGTCTCAGTTTTATTCCATTGTTCATCTTAGGAGACTATTGATCTCGTTTAGGGGGCTGGCCATCTCGGCCATGCCTGGACCTTCACTTATGTATTTTCATACGGTAGAGTTTCTATACTCCATAGATTAAGGTGTGGAGCTCTGCTGTTCCTCAAAGATTAATGCAAAGTACTACTGTTTTCTATTCAACTCTTCTTATTTCTCTTCTAAGATATCCATTCGTACCCAAGAACGTGATGAAGGTGATGATTATGTGTGACGCTCATCATCCTTCTCCTTTATGAACGCGTGTCTGACAAACACTTCTGTTCTACATGAATTAAGCTACAATGAGTATCTCTTAGATCTCCTAACCAGGATCTTCGTGGCGTAAGCTAGAATGATGGCGGCATTCAAGAGAATCCGGAAGGTCTAAACCTTGTCTGTGGTATTCCAAGTAGGATTCAATGAATGAATGACTGTGACGAGCTCCTAACTCGCGATTGTAGGGCGTTAGTGACAGACGCAAAAGGATAGTAAATCCTATTCCAGCATGATCGAGAACCGACAGATGAATAGCCGTGCCGTGACAGGGTGCGTGAGCATATTATTCACTGAGAGGATAAGATGAAGCCATTGGCAAGGGTGATGCCTCCAGACGATTAGCCGTGCCGTGACAGGGCATTGGATCATTTTCCCGAGAGATGACCGAAAGTAGCCATTGACAGTGGTGATGTATCACATAAAGCCAGCCATGGAAAGGAGTAAGACTTATTGGATGAAGATAGCAGGAAAGCAGAGGTTCAGAGGAACGAAAAGCATCTCCATTCGCTTATCTGAAATTCCTGCCAATGAATCTACATAAGTATCTCTATCCCTTTTATTGTTTATTTTAATCTAATAAAGTATCATGTTTAAATCCGCCTGACTGAGATTTACAAGATGACCATAGCTTGCTTCATACCAACAATCTCCGCGGGATTCGACCCTTACTCACGTAAGGTATTACTTGGACGACCCAGTGCACTTGCTGGTTAGTTGTATCGAAGTTGTGACAATTATGAATTAAGATCAGAGCACCAAGCTCTGGAGCCATTACCAGGATTTGTTCGAGCCTGGAGATCACAATTTCGTGCACCAAGTTTTTGGCGCCGTTGCCGGGGATTGTTTGAGTTTTCGGCAAGCTTTTGGTCCGGTAACATCAGTGCCAGATTCCCTTTTGATCCGGCAACAGCACCAAGTTTTTGGCGCCGTTGCCGGGGATTGTTTGAGTTTGGACAACTGACAGTTCATCTTGTTGCTCAGATTAGGTAATTTTCTTTTTGTTTTTTTTTCAAAAATTTTTCAAAAATCTTTCAAAAATTCCTCACTTGTTTTCGAAAAAAAAAATTTTTTTTACTAAAAATAATGTTTTCAAAAATAAATTATTCTATGGCTTCAAAATTTTTAAGAATGAATTCTAGTGTTTCATGAAATATGTTGAATCATATCTGGCTGTAAAGCCATACCCAAACTACTTTGGGATTGGTATTCAACTAATCACTCCAGCCCATGTAATTATATGTTAAAGCTTGGCTGGCTGTTAAGCCATGCCAGACCCTTTGATTGGAGCTTTAAGACTAACATGGTAAGATTCCTGGAATTCATATTAAAAATTTTGGAATCCTTAATTTTCCCTTTTTCATATAATTTTCGAAAAATACAAAAAAATTTAGAAAATCATAAAAATAAAAAATATTTCATGTTTCTTGTTTGAGTCTTGAGTCATATTATAAGTTTGGTGTCAATTGCATGTGCATCTTGCATTTTTCGAAAATTCATGCATTCATAGTGTTCTTCATGATCTTCAAGTTGTTCTTGGTAAGTCTTCTTGTTTGATCTTGATGATTTTTTGTTTTGTGTCTTTTCATGTTTATGATATGCATTCTTGAATTCTTCGTGCGTAAGCATTAAAGAATTCTAAGTTTGGTGTCTTGCATGTTTTCTTTGCATTAAAAATTTTTCAAAATTATGTTCTTGATGTTCATCTTGACATTCATAGTGTTCTTGGTGTTCATCTTGACATTCATATCATTCATGCATGCATTCATTGTTTTGATCTAAAAATTTCATGCATTGCATAATTTTCATGTTTTTCATAAAAATTTCAAAAATCAAAAAAATATCTTTCCTTTTTTTCTCTCATCAAATTCGAAAATTTGGATTGACTTTTTCAAAAATTTTTAAAATCAAATTGTTTTTCATGAGTCAAATCAAATTTTCAATTTGAAAATCTTATCTTTTTCAAAATCTTTTTCAAAAATCAAATCTTTTTCAAAATTCTTAATTATTTTCGAAAATTCCAAAAATATTTTTCAAAAATCTTTTTCTTATTTTTATAACAAATTTTCGAAAATAGCATAATCAATTAATGTTTTGATTCAAAAATTTGAAGTTTGTTACTTGCTTGTTAAGAAAGATTCAAACTTTGAGTTCTAGAATCATATCTTGTGATTTCTTATGAATCAAGTCATTAATTGTGATTTTAAAAATCAAATCTTTTTCAAAAACTAATTTCTATCATATCTTTTCAAAAATATCTTCTCATCTTATCTTTTTCAAAAATATCTTTTCAAAATATCTTTTCTAACCTCCTAACTTCTTATCTTTTTCAAAATTTGTTTCAACTAACTAACTAACTTTTTGTTTGTTTCTTAACTTTTTCAAAACTACCTAACTAACTCTCTCTCTCTATTTTCGAAAATATCTTCCCCCTTTTTCAAAATTTCTTTTTAATTAACTAATTATTTTTAATTTTTATTTTTGATTTCAAAAAAAAAAATTTTCGAAAAAAAAAATTACTAAACATTTTTTCAAAAACCAATTTTCAAAAATCACTAACTCCTTTTCAAAATAATTTTCGAAATTTATACCTCCCCCATCCTATTCTATTTATTCATTCATATCCTAACATCTCATCTCACATCTCTTCCATTCTCACAGTTGTGTTTCTTCCTTTATATTACATTCTTTGTCTCCCCCTTTTCTTCCACTCACAAAGGGATCCCTATACTGTGGTATAAAGGATCTCTATTATTATTATTATTATTTTTCTGTGCCTTCTTCTTTGTCATATGAGCAGGAGCAAGGATAAGAGCATTCTTGTGGAAGCAGATCCAGAACCTGAAAGGACTCTGAAGAGAAAATTAAGAGAAGCTAAAATACACCAATCCAGAGATAACCTTTCAGAAATTTTCGAACAGGCAGAGGAGATGGCAGCCGAAAATAATAATAATGTAAGGAAGATGCTTGGTGACTTTACTGCACCTAATTCCAATTTACATGGAAGAAGCATCTCCATTCCTGCCATTGGAGCAAACAACTTTGAGCTGAAACCTCAATTAGTTTCTCTGATGCAGCAGAACTGCAAGTTTCATGGACTTCCATCTGAAGATCCTTTTCAGTTCTTAACTGAATTCTTGCAGATATGTGATACTGTTAAGACTAATGGAGTAGATCCTGAAGTCTACAGGCTCATGCTTTTCCCCTTTGCTGTAAGAGACAGAGTTAGATTATGGTTGGATTCTCAACCTAAAGACAGCCTGAACTCTTGGGATAAGCTGGTCACGGCTTTCTTAGCCAAGTACTTTCCTCCTCAAAAGCTGAGCAAGCTTAGAGCTGATGTTCAAACCTTCAGACAGAAAGAAGGTGAATCCCTCTATGAAGCTTGGGAAAGATACAAACAGTTGACCAAAAAGTGTCCTTCTGACATGCTTTCAGAATGGACCATCCTGGATATATTCTATGATGGTTTATCTGAGCTATCAAAGATGTCACTGGACACTTCTGCAGGTGGATCCATTCACCTAAAGAAAACGCCTGCAGAAGCTCAAGAACTCATTGACATGGTTGCAAATAACCAGTTCATGTACACTTCTGAAAGGAATCCTGTGAATAATGGGACGCCTATGAAGAAGGGAGTTCTTGAGGTTGATACTCTGAATGCCATATTGGCTCAGAATAAAATATTGACTCAGCAAGTCAATATGATTTCTCAGAGTCTGCATGGAATGCAAGCTGCATCCAACAGTACTCAAGAGGCATCTTCTGAAGAAGAAGCTTATGATCCTGAGAACCCTGCAATAACAGAGGTTAACTACTTAGGTGAACCTTATGGAAACACCTATAACTCATCATGGAGAAATCATCCAAATTTCTCATGGAAGGATCAAAAGCCTCAACAAGGCTTTAATAATGGTGGAAGAAACAGGTTTAGCAATAGCAAGCCTTTTCCATCATCAACTCAGCAACAGACAGAGAACTCTGAACAAAATGCTTCTAATTTAGCAAATCTAGTCTCTGATCTATCTAAGGCCACTGTAAGTTTCATGAATGAAACAAGGTCTTCCATTAGAAATCTGGAAGCACAAGTGGGCCAGCTGAGTAAAAGGATCACTGAAATCCCTCCTAGTACTCTCCCAAGCAATACAGAAGAGAACCCAAAAGGAGAGTGCAAGGCCATTGACATAAGCGCCATGGCCGAACCTCTGAGGAGAGGAGAGGACGTGAATCCCAAGGAGGAAGACCTCCTGGGACGTCCAGTGATCAATAAGGAGCGTCCTTCTGGGGAACCAAAGGAGTCTGAGGCTCATCTAGAGACCATAGAGATTCCATTGAACCTCCTTATGCCCTTCATGAGCTCTGATGAGTATTCCTCTTCTGAAGAGAATGAGGATGTCACTGAAGAGCAAACTGCCAAGTTTCTTGGTGCAATCATGAAGCTGAATGCCAAATTGTTTGGCATTGATGCTTGGGAAGTTGAACCTCCCTTGTTCATCAATGAACTAAGTGATCTGGATCAACTGACATTGCCTCAGAAGAGACAGGATCCTGAAAAGTTCATAATACCCTGTACCATAGGCACCATGATCTTTAAGGCTCTGTGTGACCTTGGTTCAGGAATAAACCTCATGCCCCTCTCTGTAATAGAGAAACTGGGAATCTATGGGGTGCAAGCTGCTAAAATCTCACTAGAGATGGCAGACAGCTCAAGAAGACAGGCTTATGGACAAGTAGAAGATGTATTAGTAAAGGTTGAGGGCCTTTACATACCTACTGATTTCATAGTCCTGGATACTGGAAAGGAAGAGGATGAATCCATCATCCTAGGAAGACCTTTCCTGGCCACAGCAAGAGCTGTGATTGATGTTGACAGAGGTGAAATAGTCCTTCAATGGAATGAGAACTCCCTTGTATTCAAAACTCAAGGATCTCCCTCTGCAACCATGGAGAGGAAGCTTGAAAAGCTTCTCTCAAAGCAGAGTCAACCAGAGCCCCCACAGTCAAACTCTAAGTTTGGTGTTGGGAGGCCACAACCAAACTCTAAGTTTGGTGTTGAACTCCCATATCCAAACTCTAAGTTTGGTGTTGGAGAGTCTCAACAAAGCTCTGCACATCTGTGAGGCTCCATGAGAGCCCACTGTCAAGCTATTGACATTAAAGAAGCGCTTGTTGGGAGGCAACCCAATGTTTATCTAATTCATATTATTTTTCATATTTTCTTAGGTTCATGATCATGTGGAGTCACAAAATAAATATAAAAATTGAAAACGGAATCAAAAACAGCAGAAGAAAAATCACACCCTGGAGGAGCATCTGTCTGGCGTTCAGCGCCAGAACAGAGCATGGTTCTGGCGCTGAACGCCCAAAATGGGCAGCTTCTGGGCGCTGAACGCCAGAACAGGCATGGTTCTGGCGTTCAACGCCAGAAATGGCACACAAATGGGCGTTGAACGCCCAAAATGGCCACCAACCTGGCGCTGAACGCCCAGAGTTGGATACAAAGGCATTTTTACATGCCTAAGGGGTGCAGGGATGTAAATCCTTGAAAACCTCAGGATCTGTGGACCCCACAGGATCCACTCAGGATCTGTGGACCCCACAGGATCCCCACCTACCTCCACTCACTTCTTCTCACCACTCTCTTTCACACAACCCCATAAACACTCTTCCCTAAAAAGCCCTTCACCAATCACCTCAATCTCTCTCCCCCATTAAACCTTCACCATTCACATCCACCCACTCTTCCCAATAAACCTACCTCATAAACTCCACCTACCTTCAAAATTCAAAACCAATTTCCCACCCAAACCCACCCATATGGCCGAACCTTAAACCCCCCTCCCTTCCCTATATAAAGACCTCCATTCTTCATCAAATTCACATAACACACCCCTCTACACTCTCCTTAGCCGAAACCACATCTCCCTTTCCCTCTCCATATTTCTTCTTCTTCTTCTTCTTCTATTCTTTTGTTTATTGCTCGAGGGCGAGCAATTTTCTAAGTTTGGTGTGGTAAAAGCATAGCTTTTTTGTTTTTCCATTACCATTGATGGCACCCAAGACCGGAGAATCCTCTAGAAGAGGGAAAGGGAAGACAAAAGCTTCCACATCCGAGTCATGGGAGATGGAAAGATTCATCTCCAAAGCCCATCAAGACCACTTCTATGATGTTGTGGCCAAGAAGAAGGTGATCCCTGAGGTCCCTTTTAAACTCAAAAGAAATGAGTATCCGGAGATCCGACATGAAATTCAAAGAAGAGGTTGGGAAGTTCTAACAAATCCCATCCAACAAGTCGGCATCCTAATGGTTCAAGAGTTCTATGCCAATGCATGGATCACGAAGAACCATGATCAAAGTAAGAACCCGGATCCAAAGAACTATGTTACAATGGTTCGGGGGAAATACTTAGATTTTAGTCCAGGAGAATGTGAGGTTGGCGTTCAACTTGCCATACATGGAAGAGAACGCACGCCCCTACACAAGGAGAGTCAACTTTGATCAAAGGTTGGACCAAGTCCTTATGGACATATGTGTAGAAGGAGCTCAATGGAAGATTGACTCCAAAGGCAAACCGGTTCAACTAAGAAGATTGGACCTCAAGCCTATTGCTAGAGGATGGCTGGAGTTTATTCAATGCTCAATCATTCTCACTAGCAACCGGTCTGAAGTTACTATAGACCGGGCCATCATGATCTATAGCATCATGATTGGAGAAGAGGTGGAAGTTCATGAGATTATACCTCAAGAACTCTACAAGGTGGCTGACAAGTCCTCCACTATGGCAAGGTTAGCCTTTCCTCACCTCATTTTCCACCTATGCAATTCAGCTGGGATTGACATAGAAGGAGATATCCTCATCAAAGAAGACAAGCCCATCACTAAGAAAAAGATGGAGCAAGCAAGAGAGCCCAGTCATGGAGCTCAAGAGGCGCAAGAAGCTCACTTCCATGAGATCCCTGAGATGCCTCAAATGCACTTTCCTCCACATAACTATTGGGAGCAAATCAACACCTCCCTAGGAGAATTGAGTTCCAATATGGGACAACTAAGGGTGGAACATCAAGAGCACTCCATCATGCTCCATGAAATAAGAGAAGATCAGAAAGCAATGAGGGAGGAGCAACAAAGACAAGGAAGAGACAGAGAAGAGCTCAAGGACATCATTGGTTCCTCAAGAAGAAAACGCCACCATCACTAAGGTGGATTCATTCCTTGTTCTTCTTTCTTCTGTTTTTCGTTTTCTATGTTATGTGCTTATCTATGTTTGTGTCTTCATTACATGATCATTAGTAGTTAGTAACTTTGTCTTAAAGTTATGAATGTCCAATGAATCCATCACCTCTCTTAAATAAAAACTATTTTAATTCAAAAGAACAAGAAGTACATGAGTTTCGAATTTATCCTTGAACTTAGCTTAATTATATTGATGTGGTGACAATGCTTCTTATTTTCTGAATTTATGCTTGAACAGTGCATATGTCTTTTGAAGTTGTTGTTTAAGAATGTTAAATATGTTGGCTCTTGAAAGAATGATGACTAGGAGACATGTTATTTGATAATCTGAAAAATAAAAAAAAATGATTCTTGAAGCAAGAAAAAGCAGCAAAGAACAAAGCTTGCAGAAAAAAAAAAATATAGGCGAAGAAAAAAATAGAAAGAAAAAGAAAAAGCAAGCAGAAAAAGCCAATAGCTCTTAAAACCAAAAGGCAAGGGAAAATAAAAAGGATCCCAAGGCTTTGAGCATCAGTGGATAGGAGGGCCTAAAGGAATAAAATCCTGGTCTAAGCGGCTAAACCAAGCTGTCCCTAACCATGTGCTTGTGGCGTGTAGGTGTCAAGTGAAAACTTGAGACTGAGCGGTTAAAGTCAAGGTCCAAAGCAAAAAAAGAGTGTGCTTAAGAACCCTGGACACCTCTAATTGGGGACTCTAGCAAAGCTGAGTCACAATCTGAAAAGGTTCACCCAATTATGTGTCTGTGGCATTTATGTATCCGGTGGTAATACTGGAAAACAAAGTGCTTAGGGCCACGGCCAAGACTCATAAAATAGCTGTGTTCAAGAATCATCATACTGAACTAGGAGAAACAATAACACTATCTGAACTCTGAGTTCCTATAGATGCCAATCATTCTGAACCTCAATGGATAAAGTGAGATGCCAAAACTATTCAAGAGGCAAAAAGCTATAAGTCCCGCTCATATGATTGGAGCAATGTTTCATTGATAGTTTGGAATTTATAGTATATTCTCTTCTTTTTATCCTATTTTATTTTCAGTTGCTTGGGGACAAGCAACAATTTAAGTTTGGTGTTGTGATGAGCGGATAATTTATACGCTTTTTGACATTGTTTTTAGTATGTTTTTAGTAGGATCTAGTTACTTTTAGGGATGTTTTCCTTAGTTTTTATGTTAAATTCACATTTCTGGACTTTACTATGAGTTTGTGTGTTTTTCTGTGATTTCAGGTATTTTCTGGCTGAAATTGAGGAACTTGAGCAAAAATCAGATTCAGAGGTTGAAAAAGCACTGCTGATGCTGTTGGATTCTGACCTCCCTGCACTCAAAGTGGATTTTCTGGAGCTACAGAACTCGAAATGGCGCGATTTCAATTGCGTTGGAAAGTAGACATCCAGGGCTTTCCAGAAATATATAATAGTCCATACTTTGGCCAAGAATTGACGACGTAAACTGGTGTTCAACGCCAGCCTTCTGCCCAAATCTGGCGTCCAGCGCCAGAAAAGGATCCAAAACCAGAGTTGAACGCCCAAACTGGCACAGAAACTGGCGTTCAACTCCACAAATGGCCTCTGCACGTGCTACACTTAAGCTCAGCCCAAACACACACCAAGTGGGCCCAGGAAGTGGATTTATGCATCAATTACTTACTCATGTAAACCCTAGTAGCTAGTTTATTATAAATAGGACCCTTTACTAGTCTTTTTGACCATCTTTGGTCTCAGTTTTATTCCATTGTTCATCTTAGGAGACTATTGATCTCGTTTAGGGGGCTGGCCATCTCGGCCATGCCTGGACCTTCACTTATGTATTTTCATACGGTAGAGTTTCTATACTCCATAGATTAAGGTGTGGAGCTCTGCTGTTCCTCAAAGATTAATGCAAAGTACTACTGTTTTCTATTCAACTCTTCTTATTTCTCTTCTAAGATATCCATTCGTACCCAAGAACGTGATGAAGGTGATGATTATGTGTGACGCTCATCATCCTTCTCCTTTATGAACGCGTGTCTGACAAACACTTCTGTTCTACATGAATTAAGCTACAATGAGTATCTCTTAGATCTCCTAACCAGGATCTTCGTGGCGTAAGCTAGAATGATGGCGGCATTCAAGAGAATCCGGAAGGTCTAAACCTTGTCTGTGGTATTCCAAGTAGGATTCAATGAATGAATGACTGTGACGAGCTCCTAACTCGCGATTGTAGGGCGTTAGTGACAGACGCAAAAGGATAGTAAATCCTATTCCAGCATGATCGAGAACCGACAGATGAATAGCCGTGCCGTGACAGGGTGCGTGAGCATATTATTCACTGAGAGGATAAGATGAAGCCATTGGCAAGGGTGATGCCTCCAGACGATTAGCCGTGCCGTGACAGGGCATTGGATCATTTTCCCGAGAGATGACCGAAAGTAGCCATTGACAGTGGTGATGTATCACATAAAGCCAGCCATGGAAAGGAGTAAGACTTATTGGATGAAGATAGCAGGAAAGCAGAGGTTCAGAGGAACGAAAAGCATCTCCATTCGCTTATCTGAAATTCCTGCCAATGAATCTACATAAGTATCTCTATCCCTTTTATTGTTTATTTTAATCTAATAAAGTATCATGTTTAAATCCGCCTGACTGAGATTTACAAGATGACCATAGCTTGCTTCATACCAACAATCTCCGCGGGATTCGACCCTTACTCACGTAAGGTATTACTTGGACGACCCAGTGCACTTGCTGGTTAGTTGTATCGAAGTTGTGACAATTATGAATTAAGATCAGAGCACCAAGCTCTGGAGCCATTACCAGGATTTGTTCGAGCCTGGAGATCACAATTTCGTGCACCAACTCACAAGAACACAATGAACAAAATTTAAAGACTCAAGGAACACAAGAACAATAAACTTAAAATTTTTAGAAAACTAAAACAAAATTTTCAAAAAATTGCAAGAAAATTAAAAAGAAAACACCAAACTTAAAATTGAAACAAGATTTAAACAGAGAAAAATTATTTTTGAAAATAGGACTCAAAAAGAATGTAAGACTCAACAAGAACATTAACACTATGACTCAAAGAAAACAATTATAGGATGCCAAAAATAAGCTATATGAAAAAGGTTTTTGAAAGAGTTTAAAAATTTTTGAAATTTAAAAGCATGAACATGCAGGACTGAAACCAAGAACAAAAATTAAGCAAAGAAAAGAAAAATATTTTTGAAAAAGTTTTAAGAATTTTTGAAAATTGAAGAAGAAGAAAACAAGAATTAAAGACTCAATTAAAATAATGTAAAATAAACTTACCTGATCTAAGGATCAAAACAATCTGGCAGTTTGTTCAAACTCAACAATCCCCAGCAACGACGCCAAAAACTTGGTTGCACTTGTACGAATGTCTTGAGAAGTCTCCAACGAAGTCGTGGATTAGCCATCTGAGAGACGTGTATTCAAGCTGGTGGTTCATCATTGTCCGATGAAAGACGTACTCTGAACCCATGTAGAATGTGATAACCTTATGCCAGTTCAATGCATTCATATTGATGAAGAACGAATAAACATCTTTGAATTAATCAAACACGGATCGAAGAGAAACAGTAATACTTTTATTAATTCATAAAACTCAACAGGGTTCCTCCCCTCAACCTAGGAGGTTTAGAAACTCATACAGAGGTAAAAACAATGGAAAAACGAAAATAATGCTGAATGGTGGTAAAAGTGTACGAATAACATGAATCTAATCCCTTAAATACTAAACAAATGACTACTAAGGTAAAACAGTCTATTTAGGGCTAAAATCTACTTCTGGGGCCCACTTGCTGAGTGCTTGGGCTAATCTTTGATGAGATCTACGAGCTATGAGGCTCCTTGGGCATGGAATGCCAGCTACGGGGTCCTCTAGGCCTTTGGACTCTAGGCTCTACTCTTTGGGAACTGGACACCTGGAAGGGGGTAGGAGGCTGGCGTTGGATGACAGTTTTGGGCCTTCTAATCCAAAGCAAACTATGGACTGTTATATATTTCTGGAAAGCTCTGGAAGTCAGTGATAAACCACTATTTTATGATTTATATTGTGTTTAATTGTGTGGTTTTATCAAGTCTTCACCCACATATTCATATGATTTGCATGTATTTACAAATCCTTCCTAAAAATGTTCTATGATTGAAAACTTGCTTATTAAAGATCTTTTAATTTTATATTTTTTTATTTTATCTTCCTTTATACCATTCGATGTTGTGATCCATTTGTTAAGTGTTTCAGGTTTCATAGGGCAGGAATGGCTTAGAGAATGAAGAGGAAGCTTGCAAATATGGAAGGAACACAAGAAGTTGAGGAGATGACCAGCGAGAACTGACGCAGGCTTATGGCTCATGCGACCGCGCGAATTGGAGAAAATCGTAGTGACGCGCTCGCGTGCCTAACGCGACCGCGTGGATTGGAAGCTGCACAAGTGACGCGAATGCGTGGACAACGTGCACGCGTGGCACGGAAAAATGCCGGATGACGTGAACGCGTGCGCGATCTGCAGAATTTACAGAAGTCGCTGGCATGAATTCTGGGCCGCGTTCTAACCCAGTTTTCGGCCCAGAAACACAGATTAGAGCCAGGGAACATGCAGAGACAAAGGACGACATTCATTCCGCATAATTTTGAGTTTTTAGATCTGATTTTCACTCTTCCCCTAGGTTTTTTTCTATATACTTATAATTGAGGATTTGAAGATTTTGGCTTCGGTTATTGAGAAGAGTCTACCTCCGGACTTGGTCATTCTAGTTTGTTTACTCACTTTTTACTTACTCTTTCATATCCTTAATATGTCCAGAGTTAACATTGGATTACTTTTAGAGTTCATTAATGCAAGACTATTTTTATTTTAATTGATCTCTTTGATTATCGTTTATCATGTCTCTTTTTATTTCCCCTTTTTTATTTTGTAAAGTCTACATTTATGATAATGGAGTAGTTTCCCAACTTGATTGGGAGTTGATTAAAAGGAGAACCTTGAGTTGGAATACTCAAGAGTTCAATTATAATTGGTTCGTTGTTGGTTGGCTTGTTAGTCACTAACTCTAATCCTTCCCAAGGGAGAGGATTAGGACTTGTGAATAGAAGTTGACTTTTCACTTTACTTTCCCTCATTCGTTGAGAGTTAACTAAGTGGAAACAACTACTAATTATTGATTAATCTTGAGAAAATTCCAACAAGGATAGAACTTCCGATTAATCTTCTCCCGGTCGAGATTTTATTTAAATTACATAAATTCTCCAATTTAATTTCCTGTTTATCAAACTAAAAAAAACAATTTTGGAAAACCTCTGATTAGTAAAATAGCACATCTTCCTGCAACTCGTTGGGAGACGACCTGGGACTCATACTCCCAGTATTTTATTTCTAAAATTTGTGACAACTCTTTTCTAAATTGACAAGTGGATTTTTGCAGGTTAAGAGCTGTACTTGCAACGCCATTTTTCTTAATAATTCTTAATCTGCAAATTTCTGCCGCGTCAATTTTTGGCGCCGTTGCCGGGGGAGTTGCAATAGAGTGCTAATTTATTGGTTGGAATTTATTTATTTGCATTTTATGTTATTTGAAAATAGTGAAAATAAATATAAAATGGAAAGAAATTGATTTTGAAAGAGATATGATTTGAAAAATATTTGATTTTGAAAAATTATGAACACTTGAAAAAAAATGTGAATTAAAAACAAAATCTTCCCTCTAGTGTCACCCTGGCGTTAAACGCCCAGAATGGTGCCCATTCTGGCGTTTAACGCCCAAATCTCTACCTTTTTGGGCGTTAAACGCCCAGCCAGGTGCCCTGGCTGGCGTTTAAACGCCAGTTTTCCTTCTTCACTGGGCGTTTTGAACGCCCAGCTTTTTCTGTTTGATTCCTCTGCTGAATGTTCTGAATCTTCAATTCTCTGTATTATTAACTTGAAAAGACACAATTTTGAAAATATTTTTGAATTTTTAATGATGAGAAACAATAAAAATTTCAACTAAGATCAAATAAACAATGCATGCAAGACACCAAACTTAAATATTTTCATATAAGAGACACTAACAAATTGAGAATGCATATGAGAAACAACAAAACACACAAAACAAGAGAATTTAAAGATCAGAGCAATGAAATTATCAAGAACAACTTGAAGATCAATGAAGAACAATATGTATAAATTTTCGAAAAATGCAAGAATAAAAACATGCAATTGACACCAAACTTAAAATTAGACAATAGACTCAAACAAGAAACATAAAATATTTTTGGTTTTATGATTTTAAAAAATTTTTTTGTATTTTTTTGAAAATTGAGTGGAAAATAAAATAAAGGGGTTCAAAATTTCTAATACGAGTTCCAGGAATCATTGTAATGCTAGTCTAAGACTCCGGTCCAGGAATTAGACATGGCTTACTAGCCAGCCAAGCTTTCAATGAATGCTCCGGTCCAAAACACTAGACATGGCCAATGGCCAGCCAAGCTTTAGCAATTCATTGCTAACAATAGCAAAATTGATAGAAATCAATAAGCTCTTGTGATGATAAGTTGAAACCTCGGTCCAATAAGGTTAGACAAGGCTTCACAGCCAGCCAGACTTCAATAGATCATCATGAAACTCTAGAATTCATTCTTAAAAACTCTGAAGAACAAAATAAAAATTTTTTTTTTGAATTTTTTGAAAATAAAAATAAAATAAAGTTAACTAATCTAAGCAACAAGATGAACCGTCAGTTGTCCAAACTCGAACAATCCCCGGCAACGGCGCCAAAAACTTGGTGCACGAAATTGTGATCATCAACAATGGCGCCAATGACTTGGAGCTCTCAAACGTGAATCACACTTTGTCACAATTCCGCACAACTAACCAGCAAGTGCACTGGGTCGTCCATGTAATAAACCTTATGTGAATAAGGGTCGATCCCATGGAGACTGTCAGCTTGAAGCAAGCTATGGTCATCTTGTAAATCTCAGTCAGGCGGATTCAAATGGTTATGGAGTTTAAGGTGATGAAGATAAACATAAAATAAAGATAGAGATACTTATGTAATTCATTGGTGGATTTCAGATAAGCATATGAAGATGCTTTGTTCCCCTTGAACCTCTGCTTTCCTATTGCCTTCTTCCAATCATTCATACTCCTTTCCATGGCAAGCTTTATGTTGGGCATCACCGTTGTCAATGGCTACATCCCGTCCTCTCAGTTAAAATGGTCCTGATGCTCTGTCACAACATCGGCCAATCAGCTGTCAGTTCTCGATCATGTCGGAATAGGATCCATTGATCCTTTTGCGTCTGTCACACGCCCCACAATCGCGAGTTTGAAGCTCGTCAGAGTCATCCCTTCCCAGATCCTACTCAGAATACCACAGACAAGGTTTAGACGTTCCGGATCTCAGGAATGGCCGCCAATAATTCTAGCCTATACCACGAAGGTTCCAATCTTTGATTCGAAACCCAAGAGATACGCATTTAAGCCATTGCTAGTAGAACAGAGGTGGTTGTCAGGCACATGTTCATAGGTGAGAATGATGATGAGTGTCACGGATCATCACATTCATCAAGTTGAAGAACGAATGAATATCTTGGAGAAGAAATAGACTTGAGTTGAATAGAAAAACAATAGTACTTGTATTAATTCATGAAGAACAACAGAGCTCCACACCTTAATCTATGGTGTGTAGAAACTCCACCGTTGAGAATACATAAGAACAAAGTCTAGGCATGACCGTGAGGCCAGCCCCAAACATGAAAAGGTCTATCAGAGTATCCAAAGTAATGTCTCGTGTGTCAAATACAATAGCAAAAGGTCCTATTTATAGAGAACTAGTAGCCTAGGGTTACAGATCAGTAATTAATGCAGAAATCTTCTTCCGGGCCCACTTGGTGTGTGCTTGGACTGAGCATTGAAGCTTTCATGTGTAGAGACTTTTCTTGGAGTTAAACGCCAGTTTTTGTGCCAGTTTGGGCGTTTAACTCCAGCTTTTGTGCCAGTTTTGGAGTTAAACGCCAGAATTCTTGAGCTGACTTGTAACGCCTACTTGAGCCATCAAATCTCGGGCAAAGTATAGACTATTATATATTTCTGGAAAGCCCAGGATGTTTACTTTCCAACGCAATTGAGAGCGTGCCAATTGGGCATCTGTAGCTCTAGAAAATCCACTTTGAGTGCAGGGAGGTCAGAATCCAACAGCATCTGCAGTCCTTTTTTAGCCTCTGAATCAGATTTTTGCTTAGGTCCCTCAATTTCAGCCAGGAAATACCTGAAATCATAGAAAAATACATAAACTCATAGTAAAGTCCAGAAGTATGATTCTTAAATAAAAACTAATAAAAATATAATAAAAACTAATTAAAATATACTCAAAACATACTAAAAACAATGCCAAAAAACGTATAAATTATCCGCTGATCAAGCACCTAGGAGGATTACCCTCCAGGAGGCAGGCACCCCAGATTTTACCCTGCAAGTGTATCAAGCGCGTCACCCAGATCTGGCTGCAGATTTTGGACTGAGGATGTCGCTAATCAACTTGATACCCAAGTTTCATGGCTTACCTGCTTAGGAGCCCATAAAGCACCTTAGGGATTTCCAGACAACCTGTTCTACTGTTAGGCATCATGGTGCAGATGAAACTACTATTTTGCTTATGGCCTTCCCATTTTCTCTTGAGGGAAATGCGAGGGAGTGGTACTACATTCAACTGGAGGCAGTAGTTACCGACTGGGATGCGCTCAGGAGGGAGTTTATGGACAAATACTTTCCAGCTGAGGTTACAGACAGACTAAGGAAAGAGATCTCCTGCATTATCCAAGGAGAATTAGAGACCCTCTACAAATATTGGGAATGTTTCAGAAACCTCTTGGACTCATGTCCTCACCACAAGATTGATGAGATGGTGTTGATCAGTTACTTTACACAAGGTACGAAGCCTCAAGATAAAACTACATTAGATGCTGCAAGTAATGGCTCTCTGAAGAAGTACAAGACGGTGACAGAAGCGTGGCAGTTGATCGCTGAACTGGCTGAATCTACCCGAAACACTAGACACAGGACCAACTATCCTAAGACTGTTGCGGAGGTGTCCTCTAGTGGTGAGACTGCTGCTTTCACTAAAGCTCTGGGAGAGGTAACCAATCTACTGAAGTAGATAAACCTGAATCAACAACAGTCTCAACCTCCCTCACCCCAACATAGACAACAACTGGTTCCTCAGAGGGTATGTGGGATATGCACTGATTATAGTCATTATACTTATGAGTGTCCACAACTCCAACAAGAGGACAACACCTTGGCAGCCACTCACAATTTCTATGACCGCCCAAATCAAAGCTCCTACCAATAAGGCAGTAACTACAACCAAGGCGGGAACTATAACCAGAGTTGGCAAGACAACTCCAACCATAGCTAGAGAGATAATTCCAACCATGGCTGGAGGGACAACTATAACAGAGGAGGCAGAGACAACCAGGGAAATCGGAGATGGAATAATAAGAACAACAGATAGCAGAACCAGAACCAGCCTTACAGAGCACCTCACCTAAGGCAAGCCCAAGCACCTCAGAACAACCAACAGCGGGTCCCTCAAATCACTTACCCCTCCTCTTCCAATGACGAGTTGCTTCAGTCCATTGCACAAGGACAAAAGAACATGGAAGGTACACTCAACGGTCTAACATCCGCTATACAAGCTCTCGTCTCTCAGATGGGATCATCCAGCACTTCTAACACTCAACCTGCAAGCTCCAGTGGAATTCCTTCTCAACCCTTACCCAATCCAAAGGGTGGCATCAATGCCATCACCCTAAGGTCCGGAACCACACTGCAAGAGAGGAATCAGGAGGAGCCAAGCCTACAGGAACACGCCCCATATGCAGAGATGGTTGAAGTGGAGGACGTGGAAGAGGAAGATGAAATACAAGACATGGTTGAAGAAGAAGCAGTTCAACTAAGGAATGGAGAACCAAAAGAAGCAGAAGTCGTAAGAGACGCTATTCCTATCCCATTTCCACACCTTGCAAGGAAATCCAGGAAACAGATGGAACTTGACCCTAAAATGGTAGAAATCTTCAAAAAGGTTGAGGTAAATGTTCCCCTTTTTGATGTTATTCAGCAAGTACCTAAATATGCAAAATTTCTAAAGGATCTGTGCATACATAAGGATAAGATTAATGAATTGGAAACTATTCCTTTGGGTAGTTCCATATATGCTTTAATGGGGATATACCTAAAAAATGTAGTGACCCAGGACTATGCATAGTTAACTTAACCATTGGGGGTGTAATATTTTCTGACTGCATGTGTGATTTAGGTGCGTGTGTTAGTATAATGCCTTTGTCCATATATGATGCTTTGAGGCCCCCTCCTTTAAAAAGGTCGGCAGCTCATTTTGTGTTAGCAGATAAGAGCATTATTACAGTGGTTGGAATTGCTGAGGACGTGCTGGTGGGCATTAAGGGGCTCACATTTCCCATTGACTTTTATATCCTAGAGATGCCCCAAAATGACTCAGGGAAGCCGTCATCAATCCTTCTTGGAAGACCATTCCTGAAGACTTCAAAGTTCAAGTTGGATGCCTTTTCAAGAACCTACTCTTTTGAAATAGACGGCCGAGCAGTAAGCTTCAATTTGAATAAAGCCATGAAGCACCCTCCGGAAGATCATTTCGTCTTCCAATGTGACATCATTGATGGGACTGTAGCTCCAGTTCATCAGGAAGAGATAGAAGAGATGCACATGGAGCAAGGTCCAACTGTGGGGAAACCCACTAAACACAATCAGGACACCTTGCCATTTTCACCAGCTCCAGAAGACCCAGTGCTCGGTCAGAAGCAGAAATTGGAATTAAAGCCTCTACCACCCCACTTCAAGTATGCTTACCTTGAGGATGATCAGAAGATCCCAGTAATCATTGCAAGGGAACTCACTTTCCAACAAGAGGAGCAGTTACTTAGTGTGCTGAGGAGACACAAGAAGGCAATTCGGTGGAGCTTGACAGGCATAGTAGGCATCAACCCTTAAGTTTGTGAGCACAGAATACTTTTAGAAGAGGGAACAAGGCCTGTTCGTCAACCCCGAAGAAGACTGAATCCCACTATCTTAGAGGTTGTCAAAAAGGAAGTGACCAGACTACTTGAGGCAGATATCATCTACCCCATCTTAGACAGTGAATGGGTAAGCCCAGTACAAGTGGTGCCCAAGAAGTCTGGAGTCACTACAGTGAAGAATGAGCATGGAGAGCTCATAGCAACCAGAGTACAGAATGCCTTGAGGGTCTGCATTGATTACAGGCGCCTCAACCAGGCCACTCGTAAGGATCACTACCCCCTGTCATTCATTGATCAAATGCTGGATCGCCTGTCAGGTAAATCACATTATTGATTTTTAGATGGTTACACAGGATATTTCCAGATTCATATAGCACCTGAAGATTAGGAAAAGACTACTTTTACATGTCCTTTTAGGACTTATGCTTATAAGATAATGCCCTTTGGCTTGTGCAATGCACTAGCTACTTTCCAAAGGTGTATGATGAGTCTTTTCTCTGATCTTATTGAGAACTGTCTGGAGGTTTTTATGGATGATTTTAGCGTATACGGTGATTTCTTTAATCTTTGCTTGGATAGTCTATCTAGAGTGTTAGACAGGTGTGTTAGTTCAAACCTTGTTTTAAATTTTGAAAAGTGCCATGTTGTGGTCAAACAAGGTATTGTACTAGGACATGTTGTCTCTAACACTGGTATTTCTGTAGATCCGGCAAACATAAATGTCATTTCTAGTCTGCCTTACCCCTCCTCCGTGAGGGAAGTTCGTTCGTTCCTTGGCCATGCAGGTTTCTACCGGTGGTTCATCAAGGACTTCAGTAAGGTAGCACTGCCCTTATCCAGACTTTTGCAGAAAGATATTGAGTTCGAGTTCAGTGAGGATTGTATAAAGGCGTTCGATAAGCTGAAGATCACCTTAACTCAGGCTCCAATTGTGAGAGGACCAGACTGGAGCCAGCCCTTTGAGATTATCTGTGATGCTTCCAACCATGCTGTGGGAGCAACGCTAGCCCAGCACGCAGGTAAGGATCCTTTCATAATTGCTTATGCTTCCAAGACATTAGATGCTGCTCAATCTAATTACACTACTACTGAGAAAGAGCTTTTGGCTATTGTTTTTGCTCTGGATAAATTCCGAGCCTATTTACTTGGTACTAAGGTAGTAGTGTACTCAGACCATGCAGCTCTAAAGTATTTATTAGCAAAAAAAGAGTCCAAACCAAGGCTAATACGATAGATATTGCTGCTACAAGAATTTGATTTAGAAATTAAGGATAGGAGTGGTTCTCAGAATTTAGTAGCAGACCACTTGAGTCACCTTGAGCACATTAAGGATGACTCCACTCCTATCAATGATGCTTTTCCTATTGATAGCTTGCATGCAATATCTGAAGTAGTTCCTTGGTATGTACCTGTAGCTAATTATCTAGTTAGCCATACTTTTCCTCCAAATTTTACTAAGCACGAGAGGGACAAGCTGAAAAGCGAGTCCAAATATTATATATGGGATGACCCCTATCTGTGGAGGTATGGTGCTGACCAGATAATTAAGAGATATGTGCCTCAATCAGAATTCCAGTCCATTTTAGAGGCCTGCCACTCATCTGAGAGTGGTAGACATTTTGGTCCTCAAAGGATAGCTAGAAAAATCCTAGACTGTGGATTCTGGTGGCCCACTCTTTTTAAAGATGCTACTGCTTTTTGTAAATCTTGTTCCCCATGCCAAAGGTTTGGTAACATATCCAAGAGGGATGAGATGTCCCAACAAATTATGTTGTTCTGTGAGATTTTTTATGTTTGGGGCATTGACTTCATGGGACCGTTTCCAAACTCAAGCGGTTTTACATACATATTGTTAACTATGGATTATGTTTCTAAATGGGTGGAAGCAATTCCTACCCGTGCTGATGATGCTAACACTGTTGTCTCTTTTGTTATAAACCATGTTATCTGTCGCTTTGGATCACCACAAGCAATCGTGAGCGATCAAGGTACCCATTTCTGTAACAGGACACTGAGCACCCTATTGAAGAAGCATGGCGTTATTCACAAAGTAGCCACAGCATACCACCCGTAGACTAATGGACAAATGGAAGTGTCAAATAGAGAAATAAAGCGTATCCTGGAGAAAATAGTCAAGCCTTATAGGAAGGACTGGTGCACCAGGCCACAAGACGCGCTTTGGGCATATCGGACTGCATACAAGACACCTATAGGAGTGAGCCCCTTCCGCTTAGTTTATGGAAAAGCTTGTCACCTCCCAGTAGAGATAGAACACAAAGCATTCTAAGTGGTGAGAGAGATCAACATGGACTATGAGAAAGCCGAAGATGAACGGAAGTTGCAACTACAAGAATTAGAGAACCTTCGCCTAGAAGCTTATGAAAACTCCAGGCTGTATAAAGAGAAGGTGAAAGCTGTGCATGATAAGAACATCAAGAGAAGAGAGTTTCAACCTGGGGACTTAGTCCTCCTTTACAACTCTATATTACGGCTCATGCTAGGCAAGCTGAGATCCAGTTGGGACGGTCCCTATTGAGTAGAGAGGGCAGAGCCATACGGAGTCTTTCACTTGAGCCATCCTTCAAGTTCCGAACTTATAAAGGTAAATGGACATCGCTTGAAGTTATTTCATGGTGAAAAGATGGCAAAAAACCAGGAGCTAGAGATCTTCCTCTTGGAAGATCCACCCACAGTAGAAGACTAAACTAGTGGAGCGTCCAACTTAAGGACGTTAAAGCAAAGTGCTGGGTGGGAGACAACCCACCATGGTATGATCGTTCCTCCCCCTCTCCTTAATTTCCTTTTTCAATAACTCTTCTCAGTACTAGTGCCTATAGTTTGCATCTGCATTTTCATATTGCATCAAAAAAAAGGGGCACGCGACGCGACAGCGTCGCCGACGCGTCCACGTCATATGTGCCTCGAGGAAGAAAAGAGATTTTACAGAGAGTCATGCGAGAGCGTGGCTGGAGGCGTGCCTTTGGCACAATTTGATCCACGCGACCACGTCGCCCGCGCGTCCGCGCCATGTGGGAAAAAGGCCTCTCACGCGTCCGCGTCACACACGCGAACGCGTGCCCTAAAATATCGACATAAAAAGGGTGTATGGCAGAGAGTTGAGCTGGAGTTGGGCTGGACTCATGCTAGAAGCACAAGCCCTACCACGCGAACGCGTGCCCCGCGCGTCTGCGTTGCTTTTCTACGTATGGCCATTCACGCGATCGCATCAACCACGAGACCGTGTCACCCAAGAATTTGGCAAAATAAGGTTCACACAAAGAGTTGTACGAACGTGAGGCTGCCCTCGCGCCACCAGCACAATCCATGTCACGCGTCCGCGTGACCGACGCTTCCGCGTCACTTCACCTAAGCGCTATTCGCGCGCACGCGTGACCCACAACTCATCTAAATCTGCCAAATATCTTATCTATTTTCTTTCCCAAATCCTACTTTTTCTTTTCACTTCTTCTTTCTTCCGCCCCCTTCTTCCTTCTTCCTTCTTTCTCACTATCTCCCTTTTTCTTTTTCACATCCATTATCAAGGTTTATTTCTTCTTCATTCTCTACTTTTTCATTATTATTTTTCTTTTTCTTTTATTCATGTTTTCTTATTTAGTTTTCTTTTTACTTTCATTATCTATATTTTCTTTTTCTTTCTTTTTCTTTGTTTTTTTAATTGGTGTTGGAAATTTAATTGAGTATCTGTTTTCTTCTACATTTTGCTTGTGAATTATTAAGAAATTATTTGACAATTAAATATTACTTCTTAAAGGGTTGCTTGCATGTTCAATTTAATACTTTCTATACCTTATTTACCATGCATGCTAAGTGTTTGTGAAAAAGCCCGTATGGCATTGTGCACTATTTTCAGATTTCTTTTAATCTACGACTCTGAATGCTTGCTTTTCACAAAACCCTTTTTCTATTTTATTAATTATATATAATTGTTAGTACAAACAGATTGTTAGTTTGGAAGGCTTGGTAATCTCCTCGGACATAAAGGACACTACGCGATTTACCAACCGCTACTGTGAGCAGATATTCCCCATCCTGGCATAAAGGAGTTACAACAACGAATACCTTCTTATCCTCCCAACCCATATTGCTGAATTTGTTGAGCCGCGAATTGAGCGACGACAATGGGGATTCCAACAGAGACAGCTACGGTAGGTTAATCTTTCCTGGGTAGTCGAGTTCTACTATAATTTCCACCTGCCAATCCTGCAGTCTGTCTATGTCCGTTAGAAGCAAGTCCCCATTACAGAAGAGGCCATTCAACAAGCTCTAGATCTTCCCCCTGCCCCAAAAGGACTGGACGTATTTCAAGAGGCCGCACTCAAGCGCCAGATGTACAAATTTGACTGGGACGCTGTTCTCAGAGTTATTGCACAACCTGGCAGCAGATGGATTTTTGGATACCATCGTTCCCGCCCTAAGGGAATATTGGCTTCAGCACTTACCTTGGAGGCTCGAGTATGAGCACAGATCATGTCCCATTACATCTTTCTGAGCACTCATGAGTCCTCCTTCACTGCAAACATGGCCGTTCTCCTATGGTGCATCCTCACAGACCAGCCTCTGACTCTACCAAGACACATCTAGAATGCTATGTGACACGTACAGATTGCGGGCAACTTACCTTTTCCCGCCTTGGTTTCAGATCTCGTCTCAGCAGCTGGAGTCTCCTACAGAGCTGGGGACACCAAAGCCATGCTTCCACGGGATGATCAGTACGTCTCTAATGGGAAATATCTCAGGCCACCAACAGCCACCACTAGCCAGTCCGCAGAACAAGCTGCAGACATTCCTCCTTCATCACCACAAGCACCTTCAACAAGTCAGCTGCTGCATCAAAAACTGGAGAGGTTGGACCGGCAAGACCAGAATACGAAGCTACGAGAGCACCACAACCAGCGCTGATTTAATTACCTCAAGGAGCTACTCACAGGCAACCACAGACCTGACAAAGACCTTGACACTCCAGACTCCACTTCCTTTACCAGCACAGGGAGCCATGACGGTCCCGACTGTGGAGATACTGCTACCAGCCCCCCTTTGTTCCTGACAGATGGCACCGAGGACGGTGCAAAGCCTTAAGTGTGGGGAGGTCGGTCAGTACCTGACTTTCGGAGGTAATTTCTCTTCCTTAACACCAATAAAATAGGATATTTAGTTATTTTTTCTTTTGTAAAATAGGATAGATTGCATAGTAATAGGTTAATTGCATGCATGTTCTACTTGATTGAAAAAAATAATAAGTTTCTCCTAAGACCCTAATTTTGAAAATTTTCACTAATTTAAATCAAAATTTTTATGTTAAATTTGTTTGAAGTTGTATTTGGAACATAGTTTAAAAAGCTAAGAACACACAACCCGTGAGATTTTGAGCCTAAGTACATGGTTACATTATTTAACCATAAATATTTTTTCTTGTGTGTTTACTTCTCTATGATTGTAATTTGAAATTTGTTTTATCGTATATGTCCAATGTTAATGTGTTATATGCATGCATATGATTGAGGCCATTATTTGTTTAGCTCACTTATCCCAAATAAGCCTACCCTTTTAATTACCTTTGTTAGCCACTTTGAGCCGTTTTAACCCCATTTGTTCTACATTTTACCACATTACTAGCCTTGAGCAGAAAAATAATTAAATATCCCTATTGAATCTTTGGTTAGCTTAAGATAGAAATTGTGTTTTAATTGAGTTTGGGAAGATTGTGGGAACAAAGGTTAATAAGGGAATGTGTCATAATAATATAATGGAAATTTGGGTACCTACTCATGTGAAACTATAAAATTTAAAAATCCATGTGCATTGATAAGCTATGTTTATTTTCATGTTCAAAAAAAAATCAATGCATATGTGATACAAGTAAGAGAAAAAGTTAATACACGAGTATGGAATGTGAAAAGGAAATTCTGGGTAGCTAGGTATGAAATTTGAAATTATATAGAATACACATATATGATTAGGTGAAAGCTTGGGTTAATTAAAGATTCAATTTATAAGCTCACTTAGCCATATATACCTTCACCCTTACCTTAGTCCCATTACAACCCTAAAAAGACCTCATGATGTTTGCATTGGTACATTAAATGTTGTTGATTGGTTAGGAGAAGGACAAATATTAGAAAGCATGATTAGAGAAGGATAAAGTGATTACCCTATACACTAGAGAGATTAGAGTATACACACATCATCAATGAGGGTTCAATGCTTGATTCTATGTCCCCTGCTTTCACGAGCTGTCTTCTTACAAATTTACTTGCTTTTACTGTATGATTTGAATTAGTGAAATCTGTTCTATGCTCTGTCTTAGAGAACTTATTTATTTTTAATCAGATAGACAAAATCATATAGTTGCATTCATATATATAGGTTGCATTGCATTGCATGAGTCTTACATGTCCCTATTCATTCGTATTTATCTCCTTCAACTAAAGCATGAGGACATGCTAATGTTTAAGTGTGAGGAGGTTGATAAACCACTATTTTATGATTTATATTGTGTTTAATTGTGTGGTTTTATCAAGTCTTCACCCACTTATTCATATGATTTGCATGTATTTACAAATCCTTCCTAAAAATGTTCTATGATTGAAAACTTGCTTCCTAAAGATCTTTTAATTGTATATTTTTTTTATTTTATCCTCCTTTATACCATTCGATGCCGTGATCCGTGTGTTAAGTGTTTCAGGTTTCATAGGGCAGGAATGGCTTAGAGAATGAAGAGGAAGCCTGCAAAGATGAAAGGAACACAAGAAGTTGAGGAGATGACCAGCGAGAAATGACGCGGACGCATGGCTCATGCGACCGCGTGAATTGGAGAAAATTGTAGTGACGCGCTCGCGTGCCTGACGCAACCGCATGGATTGGAAGCTGCACAAGTGACGCGAATGCATGGACAATGCACACGCGTGGCACGGAAAAATGCTGGACGACGCGGTAGCGTGGCGTGCGCGATCTGCAGAATTTACAGAAGTCGCTGGCGTGAATTCTGGGCTGTATTTTAACCCAGTTTTTGGCCCAGAAATGAAGATTAGAGCCAGGGAACATGCAGAGACAAAGGACGACATTCATTTCGCATAATTTTGAGTTTTTAGATCTGATTTTCACTCTTCCCCTAGGTTTTTTTCTATATACTCATAATTGAGGATTTGAAGATTTTGGCTTCGGTTATTGAGAAGAGTCTACCTCTGGACTTGGTCATTCTAGTTTGTTTACTTACTTTTTACTTACTCTTTCATATCGTTAATCTGTCCAAAGTTAAAATTGGATTACTTTTAGAGTTCATTAATGCAAGACTATTTTTATTTTAATTGACCTCGTTGATTATCGTTTATCATGTCTCTTTTTATTTCCCCTTTTTATTTTGTAAAGTCTACATTTATGATAATGGAGTAGTTTCCCAACTTGATTGGGAGTTGATTAAAAGGAGAACCTTGAGTTGGAATACTCAAGAGTTCAATTATAATTAGTTCGTTGTTGGTTGGCTTGTTAGTCACTAACTCTAATCCTTCCCAAGGGAGAGGATTAGGACTTGTGAATAGAAGTTGACTTTTAACTTGACTTTCCCTCATTCGTTGAGGGTTAACTAAGTGGAAACAACTACTAATTATTGATTGATCTTGAGAAAGTTCCAACAAGGATAGAACTTCTGATTAATCTTCTCTCGGTCGAGATTTTATTTAAATTACATAAATTCTCCAATTTAATTTCCTGTTTATCAAACTAAAAAAAAACCATTTTGAAACACCTCTGATTAGTGAAATAGCACATCTTCCTGCAACTGGTTGGGAGATGACCTGGGACTCATACTCCCAGTATTTTATTTCTAAAATTTGTGACAACTCTTTTCTAAATTGACAAGTGGATTTTTGCTGGTTAAGAGCTGTACTTGCAACGCCATTTTTCTTAATAATTCTTAATCTGCAAATTTCTGCCGCGTCAGTCAGCTTTCTATATCCATTGGGAGCGCTCCATTTGGACCTCTGTAGCTCCAGAAAAACTCTTATAAATTCAGACAGGTCAGATCTGGACAGTATCTGTAGTGCTTCCTCTGTCTCTAAATCAGACTTCTGCTCCAGCTCCTCAATTTCAGCCAAAAAATACCTAAAATTGTCCAAAAATACAAAAACTCATAGTAGAATCCAAAAATGCAATTTTAACACTAAAACCTATAAAAAACTTAATGAAAACTTAATAAAACTACTAAAAACTATATGAAAATGATGTCAAAAAGCATATAAAATATCTGCTCATCACTTTTGCTTATCTGTCATCCACAGATTAGTATAAAATTCCCAAACCATGTTGTATCCAACGTTTAACTCAGGATCACTTAAAATCTCCCAACCTCTCCTTCGAATCTGCTCTTGGATCTCTGGGTATTCTTCTTCTCAAAGGTCGAATCCTACTTCAGGGATTACTGGCCTTTTACTCGTTACCTTGTGGTAATGTTCCTCATGTTGCTTGGTGAAGGATCAAACCGGTTTGAAAACAACTGTTGAGTTGTCTTCTTTCCTGTTCTTTGGGGCGGTCTTGCCACTTTTTGGAGCCATGGAATTGAATTCTTGATAAGAGAACAAGGTTCCTGTCACACCAAACTTAAAAATTTGCTCATCCTAGAGCAAAAGGTAAGAAAGGAAGCACACTTGAAAAGAGAGTATAAAAAGAAATAGAAAAGTGAATTCAAATGAGAGGTGGTGAGTGAGGGAGAGAGAGCACGGCATACATATATATATAGGGAGCAGAGGAGGGATTTTCGAAAATAAGCATGAATAGAAGATAATGATTTTTGAAAAATATGAAAAATTAAGTTGTTAAATTTTAAAAAAGATAAGATAAGAATTTAAGAAGATAGAAAAGACATTAAAGACAAGATATGGAACATGAAAAGGATTTGAAAGGTTAATAAAAGATATGAATAAGATAAGAAAGGATTTTGAAAAGATTTTGAAAGCAAGTTGTAAAAGAGATGAAAGTTTGAAAAGGATTTGAAAGAAATTTGAAAAAATTATTTTAATTTGAAAATTAAATTAAAAATGAAATATTTGAACAATATTTAATTTAAAAATTAAATAATTTTTGAAATTAAATTGGATGAAGATGAGTTGAATCAAGATAAGATTGAAAAATTGAAGTTACCTCCCTGTTGCCATGCTGGCATTTAAACGCCCAGAATGCTAGCATTCTGGCGTTTAATGCTAGAGTAGTCCTCCCTGTGGGGCGTTAAACGCCCAGCTAGGACCTCCTGGCTGGCGTTTAAACGCCAGGCATGTGCTCCTTTCAGGGCGTTAAATGCCCAGCCAGGGCCTTGATAAACCTCATTTATAGGGTTTATCTTGTGATGAATTTAGAGCATTTTGATAACCTTTCCTCACATTTATCCAATGAAATAGCTTGGTTTTATAACTTCTCCTTTAATTGTGCTTAAGAGTGAACACATGCTTTTTAGGACTTAGAATAGATAAATTTAATTCACCTTGATTCCATTAGATGCCTTGATATGTTTGTTAAGTGATTTCAGATCTAGGAGGCAAAGATTGGATCAAAGGAATGAAGGAAAAGCATGTAAAAATGGAGAACTCATGAAGAAATGAAGGAATCGTAAAAGTTGTCAAGCCGACCTCTTCGCACTTAATCGACCATAACTTGAGCTACAGAGGTCCAAATGATGCGGTTCTAGTTGCGTTAGAAAGCTAACATCTGGGGCTTCGAAATGATATAAGATTTGCCATAGTTGTATCATGTTTAGGGGGCGCGCACGTGGCATGTACGTGTACGTGCCGATTTGGACGAGATTCATTAAAAGCAATTAGTGTCCAGCGAATTCTAAAGCCTTGTGGGCCCAATCCAACTCATTTCTAATGCTATTTAACCCAAGGATTGAAGAGGGATGAGGCATCTAGTCATTAGTTTAGTTTTATTATGCTTTTAGTTAGTTTCTAGAGAGAGAAGCTCTCTCTTCTCTCTAGGATTAGGAGTAGGTTAGATCTAGATTAGGAATTCTTAGATCTAGGTTAATTTCATGCTTTGATTTACTTTTCCTTTTGCAATTCTTCTTTTTCTACCTTTCGTCTCTCTATTTTAGCATTTAATTCTTGTAATCCTTTACTTTTATCTTCATGCACATTTGTTTCTTCTATTTTCATTTCAACGCAATTTATGTTTTCATGTTCCTTTATTGTTCATTTGATTTGTTGTTGTTTAATTTCTTGCAATTGAGTAGTGTAGATTTACTTCCCTTGCACTTTTTACTATGCTTTCCTTTTATGCCTTTCAAGTGTTTGATAAAATACTTGGTTGGATTTTAGAGTAGATTTTAGTGCTCTTGGCTTTGGTAGAGTAATTAGTGATGCTTGAGTTATCTAATTCCTTTGTTGATTGATAATTAGAAATTGCTAATTGATTTGGATACCACTAAAGCTAGTATTTCCCTTGGGAGTTGGCTAGGACTTGTGGAATTAAGTTAATTCATCCACTTGACTTTCCTCTATGGTTAGAGGTTAACTAAGTGGTAGCAATGGACAATTTGTGGTCACAATTGAGGAGGATAACTAGGATAGGACTTCTAGTACTCATACCGTGCCAAGAGTTTTGTTAGTTACTAGTTTATTTTCATTGCATTTTACATTTCTTGTCTCCTATCTGAAAAACCCTAATATACGACCCATAACCAATAACAAGAACACTCTATTGTAATTCCTAGGGAGAACGACCCGAGGTTCAATACTTCGGTTTATAAATTTAGGGGTTTGTTACTTGTGACAACCAAATTTTTGTATGAAAGGACTATTGTTGGTTTAGAAACTATATTGCAACGAGATTTTATTTGAAAATTCTGAACCACACAAAAGTCCAATCATCAGGCCTCCTGGCTGGCATTTAACGCCAGGCCTGCTACCTCCATGGGCATTTAAACGCCCAACACCCTACCCTTTCTCGCGTTTAAACGCCAGAAAACTCTTTACTCCAGGGTATACTATTTGCTGTTTCGCATCATTCTGTCACTGTTTAAGCACTGTACAGGATCACTAACATGAAAAATAACTTCAAATATAATTAAAAACTAATTAAAAAGAAAATTGATCAAAACGAAAACAACTAGAAAGTCAATAAAGTATGAGTGATTATTGGGTTGCCTCCTAACAAGCGCTTCTTTAATGTCTTTATCTGGACTTCACTGTACTTAACTTAGTAATAGTGTTGAGCCTTCTGGCTCTATATCTCCTTCAAGGTAATGCTTAAACCTCTGTCCATTGACAGTGAACCTGGTTTCTTTACCTTGAAGCTCTATATGCCCGTATGGTGATACCTTAGTAATCACAAACGGTCCTGTCCAACGGAATTTGAGTTTCCCAGGGAACAGTTTGAGTCTTAAGTTGAAGAGCAGGACCTTCTGTCATGGTTCAAAGACTTTGGAAGCTAGCTTCCTGTCATGCCACCTCTTTGCCTTCTCCTTATAGATTTTTGCATTTTCAAATGCATCTAACCGGAATTCATCCAACTCATTCAGTTGGAGCAGTCATTTCTCTCCTGCTGTTTTAGCATCAAGGTTGAGGAATCTAGTATCCCAATAGGCTTTGTGTTCTAGTTCTACTGGCAGATGATAGGACTTCCCATATACTAGCTGATATGGTAAAGTTCCAATGGTGGTTTTGAAAGCTGTTCTGTATGCCGACAGAGCATCATCAAGCTTTCTAGCCCAATCCTTTCTAGAGGCACTTACTGTCCTCTCTAGGATTTACTTTAGTTCTCTATTTGAGACCTCAGCTTGTCCATTAGTTTGAGGATGATGCGGTGTTGTTAATTTATGGCAAACTTCATATCGGCTTAAGACAGAATCCAGTTGTCTATTGCAGAAATGAGTTCCTCCATCACTGATTAGTGTCCTAGGGACACCAAACCTGATAAAAATATTCTTTTGGAGGAACCTCATTACCACTCTATTGTCATTAGTGGGTGTTGCTATTGCTTCAACCCATTTAGACACATAATCTACTGCCACAAGGATGTAGATGTTTGAGTATAAAAGCGGGAAAGGTCCCATGAAATCTATACCCCATACATCAAACAAATCAATCTCTAAGAATCCTTGCTGAGGCATTCTCTGACCATGAGGAAGATTGCCAGCCCTTCAGCAACTATCACAGTTATGGACGAACTCTCTAGAATCTTTAAAAAGGGTAGGCTAGTAAAAGCCACTTTGGAGTACCTTAGTGGCTGTCCGCTCACCTCCAAAGTATCCTCCATAGTCAGAGCTATGGCAATGCCATAGAATTCTCTGTGCCTCTTCTTCAGACACACAGCGTCGGATTATTTCATCTGAGCATCTCTTAAAGAGATATGGCTCATCCCATAGGTAATATTTTGCATCATGCATGAGTTTCCTGGCTTGCTGCTTGGTAAACTCCTTGGGAATGAATCTTATAGCCTTGTAATTCGCAATGTCTGCAAACCAAGGTACTGTCCAGATGGCATAGAGCTACTCATCCGGAAAGTATTTGGATATGTCAGTAGAGGAAGAAGAAGTCCCTACTACTAGCTCAATCCGGGATAAGTGATCAGCCACCTGATTTTCTGTCCCTTTTTTGTCTCTAATTTCTATATCAAACTCTTGCAGGAGTAATATCCGTCTTATAAGTCTGGGTTTAGAATCCTGCTTAGTGAGTAGATACTTTAGAGCAGCATGGTCAGTATAAATAATGACCTTAGATCCTACTAAGTAGGATTTGAACTTGTCAATGGCATAAACCACTGCAATTAGCTCCTTTTCTGTAGTAGTGTAGTTTTTCTGTGCATTATTTAATATGCGACTAGAATAATAAATAACATGCAGAAGCTTGTCATGTCTCTGACCTAGGACTACGCCAATTGCATGATCACTTGCATCACACATTAGCTCAAATAGCAAGTCCCAGTTGGGTGCAGAGATGATAGGAGCAGTGACAAGCTTGGCCTTCAGAGTTTTAAAGGCATGCAGGCATTCTTGGTCAAAAACGAATGGAACATTAGTGGCCAGGAGATTACACAGGGGTTTGGCGATTCTTGAAAAATCTTTTATGAACTGCCTATGGAATCTTGCATGTCCTAGAAAGCTTCTGATTGCCTTAACACTAGTAGGTTGAGGCAAGCGTTCTATCACTTCCACCTTAGCTTGATCCACCTGTATCCCCTTATTTGAGATCCGATGCCCAAGAACTATGCCTTCAGTTACCATGAAGTGGCATTTCTTCCAGTTTATAACTAGGTTTATTTCTTGGCATCTTTTCAGGACCAAGGTCAGATGATCAAGACAGGAGTCAAATGAGTCTCCATAAACAGAGAAGTCATCCATGAATACTTCAAGGAATTTCTCTACCATATCAGAGAAAATGGATAACATGCATCTCTAAAAGGTGGCAGGTGCATTGCACAGGCCAAATGGCATTCGTCTATAGGCGATCACGCCAGATGGGTATGTGAATGCTGTCTTCTCTTGATCCTATGGATCTACTGCTATTTAATTGTACCCGGAATATCCATCCAGGAAATAATAAAAAGCATGACATGCTAGTCTTTCTAGCATTTGGTCAATGAAGGGTAAAGGAAAGTGATATTTCCTGGTGGCGTCATTCATTTTTCTATAATCAATGCACATACTTGATGGGTGGAAGTTAGAATTCCACACAAAACTCACTGGCAAGTGTACCGGGTCGCATCAAGTAGTAATAACTCACTTAGAGTGAGGTCAATCCCACAGGGATTAATGGATCAAGCAACTTTAGTGGGTGATTAGTTTAGTCAAGCTAACATTAGTGAATTTGATGAAATTGAAGCAATAGAATGTAAATTACAGGAATTATAAATTGCAAGAAGTAAAGTGACTGAATCTTAAAGAACAAGAAAAGTAAATTGGCAGAATCTTAAATGACAACAAAGGTAAATTCTATGAAATGCAAAGGGGGCTGGGTGCTGGAAATTAAAGAAAGCAATGAAGCAAGCAATCAAAGAGATCTTGAGAACAAGTGACAGGAAATTTAAAGTACAGCAAAATTAAATTCAGACCACAGTAGCTAAAATGTAAAGTGCAGAGGAACAGAAGTACAGGAAAGTAAATTGGGAGCAATAGAAACAGAAAGTAAAAATTTCAGAGAAGGAAATTGTAGCAAAAAAATAAACCAGCAAGAAGACTTAGATCAATTCTCAAATCTCAAAGAGAAATTAACAATTTCTCTTGAAATAGCAAAAACAGAAAGAAAGCCAAGAGCTCAATTGCTCTCTCGATCAAAACAGAAAGAAAATTGCAGAAGAAGTAATTTGAAACTTGCATAAGCCAATTTGAATTCAATACTTGAAATGAAAAAATGCAGAAAAATAAAAGTGTTTCAAAGAAAATTCTCTATTCTACTCTACTCCTATTGCTCTCTAGCAGAGCCAGCCTCCCTAATGAAATGAAATAGATACCTTTTTATACGCTCTACAAAAAATGAAGATGAAATTGAAATTGAAATCAAATTACAAATTAAATGAAATTCCTAATCTAGATTGTTCTTGTGCCTTTGAATCATGTCAATGGGCTTTGCTTGCTTTGAGGATTCAATGAAATGGGTTGATTTAGATTTGGCTTTGAATGAATATGGATCCAGATTGGCACTTGATGGCATGGGTTAGAGTGGCTTGGTGCAGCTCCAGTGGAGTTAGGGTGTGTTGGGTGGAGCTTGGGTTATTCCTAGGGGAGCGCTCAGTTCATTTAGTGAACGTAGCACTACATGCCTTGTGTGCCTCCCTTCGAACCTTCCTCCTTGCCCATGCATAGCACTCAGTTGGAATTTCCAACGTAGCGCCCCATGCTTTCCTTGGTTGCCCCATTTGTGCCAATTTCTTTGTGATGGGCCACGAAAAAGTGAAACTAGTTAACGGAGTGCTCCTTGTTTGAGTGCTGGCTTGCTATCCCTTGAGCGCTCAGTTAGTTCACTCAACGTAGCGCCCCTTGCTTTGCTTTGGTCTCCTTCTTCGAGCCTTAGCTCCTTCATTTGTGAATGTCGCGCATTACTTTTTGGGCCTTAAAGATGCCTTTCACTTGTGCTTCAATTTCATGCCAAATGTGGATTGATATATATCGTTGGAAAGCTCTGAATGTCAGCTTTCCAACGCAACTGGAAGCGCATCAATCGGACATCTGTAGCTCAAGTTATGGTCCTTTGAAGGAGGCATGGTCGTGCTGTCTGGCGCTCAAAGTGTAGCGTTTACTAACAAAACGTAGCGCTATGGGAAGAGCGTGGCGTTTACTAACACAATGTCGCGCGATGGGGGCTGTTTGGAGGCCAAACTTAGCGCCAGCTTCTGAGGACCATCCTTGAAGTTCACCCCATACTATTATATATCATTGGAAAGATCTCGATGTCTACTTTCGAATGCAATTGAGAGCGCATCATTCCAAGCTCTACAGCTCAAGTTATCCTCCTTGGAATGTGAAGAGGTCAGCTGGCCTTACTGTAGGTTGATACCATGTTCATCTATGCACTTTTGAGGCAGTTTTCTCCCTCAGATTTAGTGTCCACCATGCAGTGCCATATATGCTTGGAAAGCTCTAGATGTCTACTTTTTAATGCCACTAAAATCATCTCATTTGAATTTTTGTAGCTCAGGTTATTCTTTTTGGAGTGTAAAGAGGTCATGGTTGCAAATCCTCTTTGCTCCTTTTGAGCTTAATTGAGCTTAATTTGTGCTTCTTTGCTTCTTTTTCTACGTATTTCCTACAAAGTTTATCAAACCAAAAGATCAAAGAAATATAACATTTAAGCATAAAAACATTCAATATTTAAGCGTAAATCATCAATTTTTTGTATGAAAAAGCATAGAAAAACATGACATGATGACATGTCATCACAACACCAAACTTAAACCTTCCTTGTCCCCAAGGAAGAAAAGAATCATGCAATAAAGATTGACAATCCAAGGTGAGAAGAATAGCAAGTTAATGTTCATGGTAGGCTAGTTTTCTATGCATGCTACAATCACAAAAGAAATGTAAATGATTGATGCTTCTTTCTAGCTCATTTTATGAAATCTTTTCCTTATATTTCTTCCTTGAAACAAGCTATTGAATTTATTTTTTTTACTAGCTTCTCCTTTTGGGTGCTTTACCCCATGAGTTGATAACAAAGCTACGATTCTAAATGCTTTGTTTTCAAGTATTACCACTTAATACATAAGCACCACAAGCATTTGAATTAGAGAACTTCATTAAGCTCATTTGTTTCTTTTCTTGACTCTCTAATCATTGATGCTCAGAACCTTGAGCTTTGAGGGAGTGCATTTGCACTTGAGCCTAACCTTGATTTCTACGTGTTTTGTTTTCAAGCTTTTTGCTTGATACATAAACACCACAAGTACTTAACAATGGAATTGTCATTGGTACTCAGAGCCTTCAGCTTTCTCATTCTTTCCATTTTGCTTTTCTTAATTTGCAATTGCTTCTTCAAGGTTTTCATGATTTCAAAAGATTTCACAAAATGTCCTAGATAAAAACTTCAATTAAATAAAATCCAATGCAATTGAGCAACAATTAATCATACTAGCCTTCCAATTACTTGTATGCTCATGCTAAATTCTTCTTTAATTCCTTGTTTGTTTATGATCATGATGGTTTACTTCTTTTGAACTCACAGAATTCAAGTTGGTAGTCATAATGCCACAGCAAGATGTTACAAATCAAAATTCAAGCTATGCTTATTCATACCACACATGCATATAGAGAATATAAAGACAATCATGCAATTTAAAGTGCTGGAAACAAATGAGAGGAAAAAGAACTTTACAACCTTGTAATTCATCTTCTCTATTGTTATCATTTTCCTCCCATTCTCCTCCTTTCCATACCACACTTAAAATGCTTGCTCATCCTTAAGCAACAATTAGAACAATGGTGGTGGGGTCTAAAATGTATCATGAATGTCTTACACAAGAAGATGTCAGTAGCATATGTGTTTAAGCAAGCAAGTTAAAAATAACCATCAAGGCACAGAGAAATAGAAACATTGTGATTGCAAACATAAGAGGGTGTGCATGATACATTGCATAAAGAATAAGTGGCACACAAACTTAGTGTGACACTTTCACTTGAAATTGATGCAAGTATCCAGTAAGGATTGGAAGCAAATTTTGTTGCATAGCAACACCAAACTTAGAATGCAGTCACATGTCCATTTTATTTGAACTAAGACTAAGCAAAGGAAACTGTTATATGTTAAATACAATCACCAAGCCAAGAATCTATCATTAATAAGGATTTCTTGGTGATGTATTAACAAAAATAGTTAATAAAAGAAAGCACTAAAAACAAGGAAATGACTAAAACAAAGAGAAAACTAAAATTGTCTAACTAAAAGAAAGATAACACTGGCCTTATGATTATGCAGACAAGTGGTGTTGCTGAATGAATTGCATAGAAAAATAAGTGGCACACGAAACTTAGAATCTTAGTGTGACACTTCCTTGTAGAATTGATGCAATCATCCAAAGGGATTGAAAACAAATTGTTGTAGGGCAACACCAAACTTAGAGTGTAACCATATGCCAATTTATTAAAATTTAAACAAAGCAGACAGAGAACATAAACAAAGCAAAGAAATGAAATGTTACCCAAGGTTGGGTTGCCTCACAACAAGCGCTCTTTTAGTGTCATTAGCTTGACATGTTGTTCTTTACTTTCTTCCTCTTCTTCCAGTTTGTTAAGAGGAATGACCTCAAGGGGGGAAAGATTCAGCTAGTGTCCCCTGTCTTGGCCTCTCCTCAGCAAGCTTCCTTTTGTTAATGGCTTGATTGAGCTTGCTTGCTGGATTAGGGGTAGGATCGGGCTCTTGTTAGTTGCTTTCACTTTTTTGGATTCAAGAATTGGTTACTGTGTGATTATTAGAGTTTTATCTTCATCCTGAGCCTTTTGAATTGCTGGCTCAATGAGCTCTTCCTTCATGTACTTCTCTTCCTCACTTGAGTGTGAATTTTCTTGACTGACTTCCTCACTTTCTTGTTCTTCCACTTCCTCTTTTGCACTCAACATTTGAGTTAATAGCACTTTCATGGAGGAGGTCTGTTGTTCTTCCCAAGATTTCTTCATCTCCTCTTTATATCTTTCAATCACAGATTCAAGTGTTGAGCATCTTTGGTTCAAGGAGGTTTGTGGGGGTTGTGAGCATTCATGTTCCTTTGTCATCTCATGTGGCTTCTGTGGATATGCAAGTTCAGGATCAAATGCCTCCTCCACTTCATTCTTCATTGAAATTTCACTTGATACAGTAGCCTTTTCTTCTTGCCCTTCTACTTTCTTCTTTGCACTCAACATTTGATCTACCATCACTTCCATGTTTGTGAGGGAGTTTTCTCGTTCTTTCCAGGATTTCTTTGTCTCCTCCTTATATCTTTTGAACATGGACTCAAGCTTTGAGAGTCTTTGGTTCATGGAAATTTGTGTTGATTGTGAGTCTTGGAAGGGATTTTCTGTTGAGGCATAGTCAAGTGATGAAGAATTTTCAAATATAGAAATGGGAGGTGAGGTTGGACAATATCTCATGTGATTAGCTTGATCAATTTGTGGCTCTGGAGCAAATCTCCATGGATTGGAGTGCTCAGAATTTGCAATTTTTTTAATGATACTCCCAGCCACCATTAGGATAACGACTTGAATCATTTTGTGGTGGTGAGAAATATCCCATATGATTCTCTTGCTCATCTTGTGGTTCTGAAGCATATCTCCATGGATTGGAGTGCTCAGGATCTGAAATTTCTTGGTGATATTCCCAGCCACCATTAGAGATTTGTGATGGTGGGTAATATCATATAAAAGTTGTTTGATCACAAGATAATTTGAACTCCAATTGAATTTTGTAAAACACAATACCAATGAAAATTGAAATTGCTCATATCAGAGATGAGAATTTCTCAGTGAGGCAATAACAGAAACACCTTGCTTATCAGCAGAGAATAAAAACAAAGAAAAAAAATGCTTAATCTAGACTTCTCACCCACTTAATCATTGTTGATCTAATCAATCCCCGGCAACTGCGTCAAAAACTTGATGGGTGGAAGTCAAAATTCCACACAAAACTCACCGGCAAGTGTACCGGGTCGCATCAAGTAGTAATAACTCACTTAGAGTGAGGTCGATCCCACAGTGATTGATGGATCAAGTAACTTTAGTGGGTGATTAGTTTAGTCAAGCTAACATTGGTGAATTTGATGAAATTGAAGCAATAGAATGTAAATTGTAGGAATTATAAATTGCAGGAAGTAAAGTGACTGAATCTTAAAGAATAAGAAAAGTAAATTGGTAGAATCTTAAATGACAAGAAAGGAAAATTGCATGAAATGTAATGGGGGCTGGGTGCTGGAAATTAAAGAAAGCAATGAAGCAAGCAATCAAAGAGATCTTGAGAACAAGTGACAGGAAATTTAAAGTGCAGTAAAATTAAATTCAGATCACAGTAGCTTAAATGTAAAGTGCAGAGGAACAAAAGTGCAAGAAAGTAAATTGAGTGCAATAGGAACAGAAAGTAAAAATTTCAGAGAAAGAAATTATAGCAGAAAAGTAAACCAGCAAGAAGACTTAGATCAATTCTCAAATCTCAAAGAGAAATTAAGAATTTCTCTTGAAATAGCAAAAACAGAAAGAAAGCCAAGAGCTCAATTGCTGTCTCGATCAAAACAGAAAGAAAATTGCAGAAGAAGGAATTTGAAAATTGCATAAGCCAACTTGAATTCAATACTTGAAATGAAAAAATGCAGAAAAATAAAAGTGTTTCAAAGAGAATTCCCTATTCTACTCTACTCCTATTGCTCTCTAGCAGAGCCAGCCTCCCTAATGAAATGAAACATATGCCTTTTTATAGGCTCTACAAAAGATAAAAATGAAATTGAAATTGAAATTAAATTACAAATTAAATGAAATTCCTAATCTAGCTTGTTCTTGTGCCTTTGAATCATGTCAATGGGAAGAGCGTTGCGTTTACTAACACAACGTAGCGCTATGGGTGCCGTTCGGAGGCCAAACTTAACGCCAGCTTCTGAGGCCCATCCTTGAGGTTCACTCCATACTATTATATATTGTTGGAAAGCTATGGATGTCTAATTTTCAATGCAAATTAGAGCGCATCATTCCAAGCTCTACATCTCAAGTTATCCCCCTTGGAAGGTGAAGAGGTCAGCTGGCCTTACTGCAGGTTGATACCATGTTCATCTATGCACTTTTGGGGCAGTTTTCTCCCTCAAATTTAGTGTCCACCATGCAGTGCCATATATTTTTGGAAAGCTCTAGATGTCTACTTTCTAATGCCATTAAAATCACCTCATTTGGATTTTTTTAGCTCGAATTATTCTTGTTGGAGTGAAAAGAGGTCAGGGTTGCAAATCCTCTTTGCACCTTTTGAGCTTAATTGAGCTTAATTTGTGCTTCTTTGATTTTTTTTCTACTTATTTCCTACAAATTTTATCAAACCAAAAGATCAAAGAAATATAACATTTAAGCACAAAAGCATTCAATATTTAAGCACAAATCATCAATTTCTTGTATGAAAAAGCATAGAAAAAAATGACATGATGACATGTCATCAATACGCCACCCTGTGACTGTCCTTTTTGGGATCACCCATGGGCTGTCAGAAATGGGATAAACAATCCCAACCTCATAAAGTTTAGTGACCTCCTTCTGCACTACTTCCTTCATGGCTGGATTCAATCGCCTCTGTGGTTGTACCACTGGTTTGGCATTATCCTCCAGTAGGATTTTATGCATGCATCGGGCAGGGCTAATTCCCTTAAGGTCACTTATAGTCCACCCAAGGGCGGTCCTATGTGTTTTAAGCACCTGAATTAGTGCTTCTTCTTCCTGTGGCTCTAGTGTGGAGCTTATGATCACAGGAAAGGTCTCTCCCTCTCCCAGAAATGCATATTTCAGGGAGGTGTGGTAATGGCTTAAGCTCAGGCTTTGGAGGCTTCACCTTTTCTTCAAAGGTTTCCAAAGGTTCCTCTGAATCAGGCTGATTATCATCAAGGATATCATCAAGCCTTTCCTTGAAGCTTTCTGCCATGTTGACTTCTTCCACCAGGGAATCAATGAAGTCAATGCTCATGCATTCCTCAGGAATGTCTGGATGCTGCATAGCCTTGACAACATTCAGTACGAACATTTTCTCATTGACTCTTAGGGTTACTTTTCCTTTTTCAACATCAATGAGGGTCCGTCCTGTAACTAGGAAAGGTCTTCCTAGGATAAGGGATGCACTCTTGTGCCCCTCCATGTCCAATACCACAAAATTAGTGGGTAAGGCAAAGGGTCCATCCCTAACGATCATGTCTTCAACTACTCCTAATTGTATCTTAATAGAACCATCAGCAAGTTGAAGGCACAAGCGGGTTGGTTTACCTTCATTAGTCAAACTAAGCTTCTTTATTAGTGAAGCAGGTATTAGGTTGATGCTTGTCCCAGGATCGCATAGATTTGTCCTTATACAAGCATCACCTAGAGTGAAGGGTATCATAAAGCTTCCAAGATCTTTAAGCTTCTCTGGTAAGCTGTTCTGAATGATTGCACTGCATTCCTAAGTGAGGAGGATTGTTTGTGTCACTCTCCAATTCTTCTTATGACTTAGGATGTCCTTCATGAACTTTGCATAAGAAGGTATCTGTTCAAGAGCTTCTGCAAAAGGGAACTTTATCTCTAATGTTCTGAGATACTGCGCAAAGCGGGCAAACTGTTTATCCCTTTTCTCTTGACAGAGTTTCTGAGGAAATGGCATCTTAGCCTTATAATCATCAACCTTGGTTGATGGAGGCTGAATACCATGTGTGTTGGAAGGGGGTTACTACCTTGTTTAGCAGGATTGTTGTCATTAGGTGACTGACCTCCCTTGCTTGGGCGTTCAACGCCCAAGCTCCTGCCCTCTTGGGTGTTTGAACGCCCAGTCTCTACCCATTCCTGGCGTTCAACACCAAGAGAGATACCTCTTTGGGCGTTGAATGCCCAGTCCCTGTGCATTCCCAGCGTTCAATGCCAAGAGGCCTCTTTAGGCATTTGAACGCCCAGTTTCTGCCCATTCCAAGCGTTCAACGCCAAGAGGGATACCTTTTTGGGCATTTGAACGCCCAGTCTCTGCCCTTTCCCGGCGTTCAACTCCAGGGATGGTACTTCTCTGGGCATTTAAACTTCCAGAACCATCTTGTGCATAGATCTGGTTATCCTCTATGGGCTTTTCGTTCTTATTGGGATGAGGTTGGAAGCTCAAGGTTTTCCCATTCCTTAGTCGAATGGCCTGGCATTCATCTGTTATCTGCTTAGATAACTGCTGCCTTGTTTGACTCAACTGGGCTTCTACATTTTTATTAGAAGCCTGAGTTTCTCATATAGCCGCTTGCAATTCTAGCATTTGCTGGGCTAGGTCTTGCAGCTGCTGAGTCAATGGGCCATCTTGCTCTGGAGGGTTAGGTTCAGCAATTACTACCTTAACCTCTCCTTTTATAGAGACCCCAGGAGATGAGTACAGATGCTGATTAATGGCAACTGTCTCAATAAACTCTTGGGTTTCATGAATGGTCTTTCTCATGTGTATGGAGCCACCTAAAGAGTGGTCCAAAGACATTTTAGCCATCTCTGAAAGCCCATAGTAGATGATGTCTAATTGTACCCATTCTGAAAATATTTAAGTGGGACATTTTCTTAGCATCTTCCTATACCTCTCCCAGGCATCATAAAGAGATTCATTGTCTCCTTGTTCGAAGCCTTGGATGTCCAGTCTTAGTTGGGTGTTCTTTATTGGGGGGAAGTACTGGTTTAAAAACTTGTCCACTAACTTTTCCACATTTTTAAACTAGTTTTAGGCTAGTTATTGATACAGAAAAATTACATCTGCATAAACTACTGGCAAGTATACCGGGTCGCATCAAGTAGGAAAACTCACCAGAGTGACGTCGATCCCATAGGGATTGATGGATCAAGCAACTTTAGTGAGGTGATAAGTCTAGTCAAGCGAATATTGAAAGGATTTGGTAAAATTTGATTAACAGAATGTAAATGGCAAGGAATTTAAAGTGCTTAAAATAAATTGGCAGAAACTTAAATGGCATGAAAAGTAAAGAGCTGAATCTTAAAGAGCAAGAAACTTAAATTGTATGAAACTTAAAGGGGCTTGGGTTCTGGGAAATTAAAATGAGAAATAACAGAAGGAAAGATTCATTAGGGATTGGAGATATCATAATCCATAATAAATCAAATGGGTCTCAACTTCCTTCTCGATCATATGAGTAGGTCTATGGCGGATTGTAATTGATTGGATCCAAATTCCTTGGCAATCCAATTTCTCTAATCATAGTAAATCATGCCAATTCCTTGAACTAATTGTCATGAGAAGAGGTTAAGTGCATTTCTCTCATCCATAGGCCACACTAACTCTCAAGACCTCAATTCCTCCGGAATGGTGTTGATCAAGAGAGTTGTGAAGGATAGAGCTCCAATTCTAATGCTCATGATTCTCCTTCCGAGGCTCATACAAGCATTCAATTGAATCAAACCCCCTTCCAGAGTGAATGATTCACAATCAAAACAGAAGGTATCCTATAGCTACCCAAGCGGATTGAGAAGAAGAAGATGTTCATTCAATCATGTGAATTACAACAGAGCTCCTCCCCCTAATGAGTTGGGATCAGTGAATCATAGCTATGAGAACATTTGCAGGAAATGAAAGTAAATTGACAGAAATGTAAAATTACAACAGAGAAGAAGTGCAGAAAATTGTAATTTGTATAAAAGTAAAATTGAATTCAGTACAAGCTAACAAAAAAGTGCAGAAAGTAAAATGGGAACAAAAGAGAAATTCGATACTAAGCTCTCTGGAGTCTCTAATCCTCCAAGAGAGCTCTGGAGTCTCTAATCCTCCAGCCTCTATCCTACCAGCGCCTCCTAGGCCTAACTTAAACTCAATGCTATTTATACACTTTCTGTATTTAGTCTTCAAGTCTTTGGATTGGGATGGCCTTTGTTGAAAAAGTTAAAGTGCCTCTCAATGACGTAGGAGGGACGTTTGGCAACTAACATTTATACTCTGCATGGTGCTCAATTATAGTGGAGTCACCATCAACGTTGGTGATCAACGTTTATGAGAAAACTTTGGGTCAAACGTTGTGAATAAAAGAATCTGGGCAGTGCCCTCAACGTCGGGACACCGACGTTTGTCCACCCACGCGTATGCATTACCCATGCGTACGCGACAAAACAGCATTTTGCGCGTATGCGTTGCTCACGCGTTTGCGAGATCGGCAAAAATGCATGTCCACGCATACGCGTCATCGACGCGTACGCGTCACTGCAAAATTTTCCAACTCCAAATTTTGAAATCTTTTTCGCAGGCATTGGAGGTAACGTTCGTGAGGCAACGTTCCCTCCAACGTTGGCTTTGCCACGCATGCGCGTCACCCACGCGTACGCGTGGAGAGTCAATTTCCACGGTCACGCGTGGGCGTCGCTGCAAATTTTTCCAATTCCAGAAATCAAAATTTATCGAAGACGTTAGACTCAACGTTGGATTGCCAACTTTACCTCTAACGTTGCACCCCTTTTTGCAAGAACGTTGCCAGCAACTTTGGTGAGCCAACTTTGGCCACCAACGTTGCTTCCTCATGAAAATGCACCAATTTAACCATGTTTGATTGAATCAAGATATACACGAATTTCTCATCCAATTACTTACTTATTGCTCAAGAAAGTGCATGAAACCTAATGAAAACAAATGAAAAATGGTTGTGAAATTAGTCTAAGATGACTTGATTGTTCAAACTCCCTCATTCCTTGTTGATATTCCCAGCCACCATGAGGATAATGACATGAATCATTTTGTGGTGTTGGGCAATATCCCATGTAATTTGCATGATCATTTCATCGCCCTGGAGTATATCCCCACTGGGTGGATTGCTCATAATCTATCATTTCTTGGTGATATTCCCAGCCACCATTAGGATAATGGCTTGAATTATTTTGTGGAGGTGGATAATATCCCATGAAATTTGCTTGATCAAAAGATGAGGTAAACTCCATTTGAATTTTCTAAAACATAATCACCAAGGAAAATTGAAATTCCTCATGTCATAGATAAGAATTTCTTAGTGAGGCAATAACACAAACACCTTACTATCAAGAGAAAATAGAAAATTAAAAGAAAATGCTTAATCTAGACTTATCACCCACTTAATCATTGTCAATCTAAATCAATCCCCGGCAATGGCGCCAAAAACTTGATACCAAAAACTTGCATCCGCATAAACTACCGGCAAGTATACCGGGTCGCATCAAGCAGTAAAACTCACCAGAGTTAGGTCGATCCCACAGGGATTGATGGATCAAGCAACTTTAGTGGGGTGATAAGTCTAGTCAAGTGAATATTAAAAGGATTTAGTGAAATTTGATTAACAGAATGTAAATGGCAAGGAATTTAAAGTGCTAAAAATAAATTGGCAGAAACTTAAATGGCACGAAAAGTAAAGAGCTGAATCTTGAAGAGAAAGAAACTTAAATTGTATGAAACTTAAAGGGGCTTGGGTGCTGGGAAATTAAAATGAGAAATAATAGAAGGAAAGAATCATTAGGGATTGGAGATATCATAATCCATAATGAATTAAATGGGTCTCAACTTCCTTCTCAATCATATGAGTAGATCTATGGCGGATTGTAATTGATTGGATCCAAATTCCTTGGTAATCCAATCTCTCTAATCACAATCAATCTTGCCAATTCCTTGATCTAATTGTCATGAGAAGAGGTTAAGTGCATGTCTCTCATCCATAAGCCACACTAACTCTCAAGACCTCAATTCCTCCCGAATAGTGTTGATCAAGAGAGTTGTGAAGGATAGAGCTCCAATTCTAATGCTCATGATTCCCCTTCCGAGGCTCACACAAGCATTCAATTGAATCAAACCCCCTTCCGGAGTGAATGATTCACAATCAAAACAGAAGGTATCCTATAGCTACCCAAGCGGATTGAGAAGAAGAAGATGTTCATTCAATCATGTGAATTATAACAGAGCTCCTCCCCCTAATAAGTTAGGATTAGTGAATTATAGCTCTGAGAATATTTGCAGGAAATGAAAGTAAAATGACGGAAATATAAAATTGTAACAGAGAAGAAGTGCAAGAAATTGTAATTTGCATAAAAGTAAAACTGAATTCAGTACAAGCTAAGAAGAAAGTACAGAAAGTAAAATGGGTACTAAAGAGAAATTCTACACTAAGCTCTCTGGAGTCTCTAATCCTCCAGCATCTATCCTACCAGTGCCTCCTAGTCCTAACTTAAACTCAATGCTATTTATACAATTTTTGTATTCAGTCTTCAAGTCTTTGGATTGGGCTTTTGGCCTTTGATGAAGCAATTTAAAGTGACTCTTAATGACATTAGGAGGGACGTTTGGCAACTAATGTTTAAACTCTGCATGGTGCTCAATTATAGTGGAGTCAGCATCAACATTGGTGATCAATGTTTTTGAGAAAATGTTGGGTCAAACGCTGTGAATAAAAAAATCTGGGCATTGCCCTCAACGTTTGAATCAACGTTGGTGCACCAAAATTCGTCCACCCATGCGTACCCGTTGCTCACGCGTTCGCAAGATTGGAAAAAATGCAAGTGCACGCGAACGCGTCACGGTAAATTTTCCAACTCCAAATTTTGAAATCTTTTTCATAGGCGTTGGAGGTAATGTTGGTGAGGCAACGTTCCCTCCAACATTGTCTTTATCACGCGTTGGCGTCACCCACGCGTACGCGTGGAATGTTAATTTCCACGGTCACACGTGCGCGTCGCTGCAAATTTTTCAAATTCCAAAAATCAAAATTTATCAAAGACGTTGGACTCAACGTTGGATTGGCAACATTACCTCCAACGTTGCACCCCTTTTTGCAAGAACATTGCCAGCAACGTTGGTGAGCCAACTTTGGCTACCAACGTTGTTTCCTCTGCTTCTTTCTCTACTTCTTCCCTGCTTCTCTTTACCTATCATCAACCAAACACATGCATCAAAGCTTTGCCCAAAATCACAAGAATTTGCATCATTCATAACAATCAAGTAAATCTTGCATAAATATCATGAAAATCCACCAATTTAACCATGTTTGATTGAATCAAGATATGCATGAATTTCTTATCCAATTACTTACTTATTTCTCAAGAAAGTGCATGAAACCTAATGAAAACAAATGAAAAATGCTTGTGAAACTAGCCTAAGATGACTTGTCATCAGTTATCCAACCACCTTTTTGCTTGGTTCTTTACTGCCAAAAGAAAAAGCAATAACCTGTAGACATCTTGGTCTACTCCCTCCCTGTGTACTGTGTAAGCAATTTTTAAGAAATCTGCCAGGAATTTTGTAGGTTCTTCCTGAGGAATCCCAGAATACTGGCAGTTTTGCTGTAATAGGGTAATAATTGAGGGTTCACATCAAAGCTACTAGCTCTAATGTGAGGTATGCTGATACTTCTTTCATAGAAGTTAGCAGTGGAATTTGTATAAGATTCCAGAGTTCTCTTGAACTCTTCATTCCCACTTGGGTTCATGATTGAAGAAAGGTAGAAGGAAAAGAAGCAAAAATAGAGATAGGAGAGTTGAATAAGAATTAAAATATTTTTGTTTTTATTTATTTATTTAATTAATTTTAAAAAATTAAGTTATTAATTTAAAAAGAATTTAAAATTTAAATGTTGATTTTCGAAAAATAGAAGGGAGAGAAGAGAGGGAAATTTTCGAAAATTAAGAGAGAAAAGAGTTAATTAGGTAGTTTTGAAAAAGAAGAGAGAGAGAGAAGTGATATTGTTTTCGAAAATTAAGAATAGAAAAGTCAGTTAGGTGATTTTGAAAAATAAGAGAGAGAAGATAAGATATCAATTAAGAAAAGATAAAAACAAAAAATGAAAATAAAACATAAGTTAATAAAAGATTTAAATTTAAAATAAGATAAGAAGTAAGATAAGAAAAGTTTTTAAAATTAAAATTTGAAATTAGAAAAAGATAAGATAAGTTTTTTAAATTTTGAAAAAGATATGATTAGTTTTGAAAAATATAAGATTTTTGAAAAAGATATGTTTTTTAATTTTGAAAGATTTAATTTTTGAAAACTTGACAACTAAAATATGATAAGATAAAATTTTTAAATTTGAAATCTGAATTTTATATGTAATTTTCGAAAATTATGGTTAGAATTTGTTAGAAAATATATTTTTTATTTTAAATTAGTGAGGAGAGAGAAACCCAAGTAAAAGACACCAAATTTAAAATTTTTAGATCTAGTGCACCCAATTTTCGAAAATTTGAAGGAAAACACAAGGAGACACCAAACTTAAAAATTTTAAGATGAAAACAAATACAAGACTCAAGAACACTTTGAATGTTAAAAAGAACACAAAGAAGAAGTCTCAAAGAATACAAGAACATAAAAAGAACACCAAACTTAAAACTTTTAGAAAACTAAAATAAATTTTTCGAAAAGAACACAAAGAAAAATAACAAGAAAACACCAAACATAAAAATTGAAACAAGGTTTAAATAAAGGAAAATTATTTTTGAAAAGTTTTTTTGAAAGAAAGACTCCAAAGAACACAAATTACCAAGAACATAAGCACAACGCTCTAACCAATTGAACACAAAAATTAAAATTATTTTTGAAAAACCCTTTTTTTTTTAAAAAAATTTTGAAAAAAATAGAGAAGGAAAAATAAAAATAAAAATAAAAGACTCAACAAGAACACAAGAATAAATGAAAATAGAATAAAGTAAAATAGAACAAAGTAAAATAAAACTAAGACTGAAAAAAGAACGATCATACCATGGTGGGTTGTCTCCCACCTAGCACTTTGCTTTTACGTCCTTAAGTTGGACGCTCATTAGGCTCATTCTGCTTCTGTTGGTGGGTCTTCCAAGAAAAAAACCTCTAGTTCTTTGTTATTCTTCAACTTCTCACCATGATAAAGCTTCAGGCGATATCCATTGACCTTTAAGAATTTGGATCTAGAATGATGACGCAGGTGGAAAACTCCGTATGGCTCTGCCTTTTCTACTCTATATGGACCTTCCCATCTTGATCTCAGTTTGCCTGGCATAAGCCTCAGTCTAGAGTTATAAAGAAGAACTAACTCCCCTGGTCTGAATTCTCTCCTTTTTATGTGCTTGTCATGGACAACCTTCATCTTTTCTTTGTATCTCCTGGAGTTATTATATGCTTCTAGGCGAAGATTCTCCAGTTCTGCTAGTTGCAGCTTTCTTTCAGCACCAGCTTTCTCAAGATTAATGTTGCACTCCCTCACAGCCAAGAAAGCCTTGTGTTCCACCTCCACTGGAAGGCGGCAAGCCTTTCCGTATACTAAGCAGAAAGGGCTCATCCCAATGGGTGTCTTGTAAGCTATTCTATACGCCCAGAGTGCATCTTGTAGCCTGGCACTCCAGTCCTTCCTATGAGGTTTTACTATCTTCTCAAAAATACGTTTAATCTCTCTGTTAGAGACTTCTGCTTGTCCATTGGTCTGGGGATGGTAAGCTGTTGCTACTTTGTGAATTATCCCATGCCTCTTCAGTAATCCTGTTAGTCTCCTGTTACAAAAGTGAGTGCCTTGATCACTCACGATTGCTTGTGGTGATCCAAAATGGCAAATAATATGGTTTCTAACAAAGGAAACAACAGTGTTAGCATCATCAGTACAGGTAGGAATTGCTTCCACCCATTTAGAAACATAATCTACAGCTAATAGTATATAAAAGTAACCATTAGAATTTAGAAATGGACCAATGAAGTCAATACCCAAACATAAAAAATTTCACAGAAAAGCATAATTTGTTGAGGCATCTCATCCCTCTTAGATATATTACCCAACCTTTGGCAAGGGGAACAAGATTTAAAAAATTCAGCAGCGTCTTTAAAAAGAGTAGGCCACAAGAATCCACAGTCTAGAATTTTTCTAGCTGTTCTTTGAGGGCTAAAATGTCCTTCACTCTCAGATGAGTGGCAGGCCTCTAAAATGGACTGAAGTTCTGATTGAGGCACACACCGTCTAATTACCTGGTCAGCACCACACCTCCACAAATATGGATCATCCCATATAAAATATTTAGACTTGCTTTTCAGCTTGTCTCTTTGATGCTTAGTAAAATTTGGAGGAAAAGTGTGGCTAACTAGATAATTAGCTACAGGTGCATACCAAGGAACTACTTCAGATACTGCATGTAAGCTATCAAATGGAAAATTAACAGTTATAGGAGTGGAATCATCCTTAATTTGCTCAAGGCAACTCAAGTGGTCTGCCACTAAATTTTGGTTACCACTCCTATCCTTAATTTCTAAATTAAATTCTTACAGCAGCAGTATCTAACGTATTAGCCTTGGTCCGGACTCCTTTTTAGCTAATAGATATTTTAGAGCTGCATGGTCTGAGTACACTACTACCTTAGTACCAAGTAAATAAGCTCGAAATTTATCCAGAGCAAAAACAATAGCAGTAGTATTGTTAGATTGAGCAGCATCTAAAGTCTTAGATGCATAAGCTATTACAAAAGGGTCCTTACCTTCACGCTGAGCCAGTGCTGCTCCTGCTGCATGGTTGGAAGCATCACACATAATTTCAAATGGCTGGCTCCAGTCTGGTCCTCTCACAATTGGAGCTTGAGTCAGAGCGATCTTCAGCTTATCAAATGCCTGCATACAGTCCTCACTGAACTCGAACTCAATATTTTTCTGCAGCAATCTGGATAAAGGCAATGCTACCTTACTGAGGTCCTTAATGAATCTCCTGTAAAAACCTACGTGGCCAAGGAACGAACGCACTTCGTGATGACATGTCAACATGTCATGTTTTTCTATGCTTTTTCCTTTGTTTTCAATAGGTTTTATGCACTTTCTTGAGCCATAAGTAAGCCAATTGGGTAAAATTTCATGGTTCCTTTGATTCAATCAATCATGGATAAATTGATGCATTTTCATGAGATTTTGTGCTATAATTGTCATATATTATGAAAGAGAAACAATCTCATGACTTTGAGCCTAGCTTTGATAATTTTGATTGATTGATGATGGGTGAAAAAGCCTTGAAGGAGGTTGAAGAAAAGAATATGGCAAGGGCAAGAAGGAGGACTCATCTTTGAGCTAAAGTTTGCCTCAAACTTAAGCTCAAACGTGAGGAAAAGCAAAACATCACCCAGGGAAGCAAAAAGCTTGCGCTAACGTTTGCCTCAAACTTGAGGTCAAACGTTGCTCCCCACAGCCTGAAGGGGTATACTTCCAACAAGAATAACTTGAGCTACAGAGCTCCAAATGAGGTGATTCAAAAAGAAATGGAAAGTAGGAATCGAGAGCTTTCCAAGCATATATGGCACTGCATGGTGGATGATGAGATATTTTGGTGGAAAAATGAATTTCTCCCAAAACACACAAATCTAACCGGCAAGTATACCGGGTCGCATCAAGTAGTAATAACTCACTTAGAGTGAGGTCGATCCCACAGGGATTGATGGATCAAGCAACTTTAGTGGGTGATTAGTTTAGTCAAGCTAATATTGAGTGAATTGTGTGAAGTTGAGCAACAGAATGTAAAAATTACAGGGAAATTAAAGTTGCAGAATGTAAATGGGCAGAAGCTTAAAGAGCAAGAAATGTAAATTGCAGAAACTTAAATAGCAAGAAATGTAAATTGCATGAAATGTAAAGGGGAGAGGGTGCTGGAAATTAAAAAAGAGCAATAGATCAAAGCTTAGATGAAATTTGACTTGCAGGAAAGAAAAGTGTAGCAGAGACTTGTAGAAACTGAGATTTCAGAAAACTGAATTCAAAATTAGAAAATGACAATTGCAGAAAATTAAAAGTGTATCAAAGGGGACTTTCTATTCTACTCTACTCCTAATGCTCTAGCAGAGCCAGCCTCCTCACAAATATGAAAATGATGCCTTATATAGGCTTTACAAAATGGAAATGAAAATGAAATTAAAAATAAATTACAATTAAATGAAATTCCTATTTTATCTATTTCTTGTGCCTTTGAGTGATGATCATTTGGGCCCTTGCTCTTGATGGAATTGGGTTGATAAAGGCCTTGGTTGATTGCTCTTGGAGTTTGAGGAGGAACCGAATTGAACCGGGTTGAGTTTGCAAAAGTTGGACCAAAAGTTGGAGCTAAAGTTAGGGGTCTAACTTTGGCTCCAACTTTTCATAGCAGCCCACAAAACTTGCTGGTATGAACGTTGGTGCCAACATTAGGGGTCTAACTTTGACCCTAACGTTGGCCTCCCTTATGCACATTTATGGCGCCAACTTTGTCCTCTTGTCATGTTGCCAATTTTATGCCCAATATGGTTGGAAAGCTCTGAATGTCAGCTTTCTAACCCACTTGGAATCACTTCAATTGGACATCTACAACTCAAGTTATGATCATTTGAAGAGGGCATGGTCGCTGGCTTTGGTGTGCAGCGTTTGAGGTAACGTTAGCCCTCAAACGTTGGCGAAAACGCCAGTTCTGGAGGCTCAAATGTATTGTCCAACCCATACTATTATACATTGTTGGAAAGCCCTGGATGTCTACTTTCCAATGCCGTTAGGAGCACATTATTTGGAGCTCTACAGCTCGAGTTATACTCCTTTGAAAGTGCAGAGGTCAAGTGGCCTCACTGCAGGTTGCCACCATGTTCATTTATGCACATTGCGGGGCAGTTTTCTCCCTCAATTTTAGTGTCCACCATGCAGTGCCATATATGCTTGGAAAGCTCTTGATTCCTACTTTCCAATGCTTCTTGAATCACCTCATTTGGAGCTCTGTAGCTCAAGTTATTCTTGTTGGAAGTATACCCCTTCAAGTTGTTGTGGTGTGTGGCGCCAACGTTAGCCTCCAAGTTAGGGGGCTAACGTTGGCGCAAACTTTTGCTCCTTCCCCATTGTAATTCATGTGCCAACGTTAGCCTCCAAGTTAGGGGTCTAACTTTGAGGCTAACTTTTCACCCAAAAGTTTTTGCTTCCTGGTTCAACTTATTCCATTGTCCTCTCTTTACTCCTAGCCATTCCTTCTTGCTTCACCCTTTCTCCAAGCCTTCTTCACCTATCATTAATCAACCAAACACATCAAAGCTATGCTCAAAATCATGAGATATTCATTCTTTCATAATATGTGAAAATTTTAGCATAAAACCTCATGAAATAGCATGAATTCATACATGGTTGATTAAATCAAAGGAAGCATGAAAATCTACCCACTTGGCTTGCTTATGGCTCAAGAAAGTGCATAAAACCTATTGAAAACAAAGGAAAAAGGCATAGAAAAACATGACATGATGACATGTCATCACAACACCAAACTTAAACCTTGCTTGTCCCCAAGCAAGAAAAGAATCATGCAATAAAGATTGACAATCCAAGGTAAGAAGAATAGCAACTCAATGTTCATGGTAAGCTAGTTTTCTAAGCATGCTACAATCACAAAAGAAATGTAAATGATTGATGCTTCCATCTAGCTCAATTTATGAAATCTTTCTTTTATATTTCTTCCTTGAAACAAGCTTTTGATTTTCTTATTTAGCTTCTCCTTTTGGGTGCTTTGCCCCATGAGTTGATAACAAAGCTACGACTTCTAAATGCTTTGTTTTCAAGTATTACCACTTGATACATAAGCACCACAAGCATTTGATTAGAGGACTTCATTAAGCTCATTTTTCTTTTCTTTTCTTAACTCTCTAATCATTGATGCTCAGAGCCTTGAGCTTTGAGGGAGTGCTTTTGCACTTTGAGCCTAGCCTTGACTTCTAAGTGTTTTGTTTTCAAGCATTTGGCTTGATACATAAACACCACAAGTACTTAGCAAATAAATTGCCATTGGTACTCAGAGCCTTCAGCTTTCTCATTCTTTCCCTTTTTCTTTTCTTGCTTTATTTTGCATTTGCTTCTTCAAGGTTTTCATGATTTTAAAAGATTTCACAAAATGTCCTAGATGAAAACTTCAATTAAATAAAATCTAATGCAATTAAGCAACAATCAAACATACTAGCTTACCAATACTTTTATGCACATGCTAAAATCTTCTTTACTGCCTTGTTTGTTTATGATCATGATACTTTGTTGCTTTTGAATTCACAAAACTCAAGTTGGTCATCATAATGACATAGCACCATGTTGCAATTTAGACATCAAACTATGCCTTTTCATACACTCATGAATACAGAGAAGGTACAGACAATCATGCAGTTTATGGTGCTTGAAACAAATGAGAGGAAAAGGAACTTTACAACCTTGTAGTTCATCTTCTCTATTGTTGTCATTTTCCTCCCATTCTCTTCCTTCCCATACCAAACTCAGAATGCTTGTTCATCCTCAAGCAACTATTAGAACCGTGGCTATGGGGCTAAGATGGATCATGAATGTCTTACACAAGGAATGTTAGTAGTACATGTGTTTCAAGCAAGCAAAATTAAAGATAATAATCAAGGCACAAGAGACAGAGACATTGTGATTGCATACTTAAGAAGGTGAGCATAATACTCTGCATAGAAGATAAATGGCACACCAAACTTAGTGTGACACTTTCACTTGGAATTAATGCAAGTATCTTGTAAGAATTGGAACTAAATTTTGTTGCATAGCAACACCAAACCTAGAATGCAACCATATGTCAATTTATTTGAACTAAAACTAAACAAAAGAAACTGTTATATGTTAAATACAATCACCAAATGAAGACTCTGTTATGAATAAGGATGTCTTGGTGATGTATTAACAAAAACAGTTAATGAAGGAAGGCATTAAAAACAAGTAAATAAATGAAACAAAGAGAAAACAAAAATTATCCAACTAAGAAGAAAAATAACACTGTAAAAGGCAATATGATTATACAGACAAGTGATGTTGCTGGATTGATTTGCATAGAAAAATAGGTGGCACACCAAACTTAGAATCTTGGTGTGTCACTTTCATGTAAAATTGATGCAATCATCCATGAAGATGGAAAACAGTTTGTTGCAGGGCAACACCAAACTTATAATGTGATCATATGCCAATTTATTGAAATTTAAACAAAGCAAGGAAAAGAAATGTACCTACTGTCTACCTGTTCTTTACTTTCTTCCTCTTCTTCCAATTTGTTAAGAGAAATGACTTCAAAGGAGGAGAAGTTTCAGCTAGTGCCCCCTGTCTTGGTCTCTCCTCAGCAAGCTTCCTTGT